>NC_137028.1:27986216-28123716 GCF_032717465.1 Coenobita brevimanus | reverse complement strand
ATAAAAGATTTGCACTAAAAATTGAAACAACATGTGTGAGAAAGGGACAGGCACAGGTCAAACTCCCCCACAGAGCCTTCGGAAACTAGTCGACTGGAAAAAGAAAGAGATAATCACTGCTATCAAGGATAAACATAGAAGTTTAAACTTCATTTGTAAAATCACAGGAAATGCCATGTCCTGTGTAGTCACTAATGTGCAGTTTCAAAAAGAGAATGTAGAAAAGAGAGAAGAAAGCAGAACAAAAGAAAATGAGAAGAAACGTAAAACAATGAACTAAACTGTGCTCTCAGAGAGTGGCACACCCGCGACCACCAAAAAAAAAACAGTCTAAAAACTCACTCTGTCCAGTGACTTTAGCCTTTGACAGATTACTCTCAAAATCAAATTACTCCATTCTTGCCTAAACCTAAACCATTGCACCAACTCTGGTTCAGATAAAGTTGTTTGTTTTAATCGACGCTACCCAGTGACCTTGATTACCTTTCTCTGTGAAGCTGAACTTTGAATATTCTAACAACGAATCTCATTTTTTAAAATCTGAACCCTTTCATAAATTTCAGCAAAAATAATGTGATCTTGACATTTGACCTACTGTTCTCAGAAACAGTAAGTCACTCTCTTCAGTGATCCTCAACTCATCCACAGAGTTTGATCTCAATAAGATCAAAACTGTTTTATTTCTTTTACACAAACACAAGGATCAAATTTTTAAAGTGCCCTGTGACCTTGACCACTAGCTGATTATACTCAGAACTGAATTCTTGCCTGACTCTTAACCCTTCCACCAGGTTTTCTTACAATCACATAATATCTCCTTAGGGTTCACATTCCATTCCAACCTTGACCACTGACCTTCCCAATTACTTGACCTTTAATCCAATGTTCTAAAACAATAGGTATACTCCTTCGCTAACTTTTAACACTTCCACCTTTTGGGGTAAACTTCATTAGACCTGAGTTAGTTTGTTAACACACACACACACACACACACACACACACACACACACGCACAGAGAGAATGAGAGAGAGAGAGAGAGAGAGAGAGAGAGAGAGAGCGTAGTTTGATAATGAAAGGGGTCTCCAGGGAAGCATCAATGAGGCAGAACGAAGAGAAAAGAGAGGAGAGGGAAGACTGAGAGAAAAGTGGGGAGGGGAGAGGAGAGGAGAAGGAAATAAAAAGGAGGAGGAGAGGATAATCGTGGGCAAAAGAGGACAGAAAGAGTGAGGAGAAGAGGCGAAGAAAATGAAAACAAAAAGAGAAGGAAAGAGAGGAGAAAGAAGAGAGGGAAAGGGGGGAGGGGTATGATAATGACAGAGGACTCCAGGAATGCATTACTGAGGCAGAACGAAGGCAGAGAGAGAGAGAGAGAGAGAGAGAGAGAGAGAGAGAGAGAGAGAGAGAGAGAGAGGACGGTAGGTGGTGGAAAGCGGGAAGGAAGGGGTAAGAGAGGAAGAGGAGAATAAAATTTTAAAAAAGGATGGTCGAAAGGGAAAAAAAAAATGAAGGGACGGTGAGGAAAGGACTCGGAAGAGAGGGAGGGGAAGGTTTGGAAGGGGGGGGAGGTTTGGAAGGGGGGGGGGAAAGGCTTGAAGGAAAGGCATAAACTGAGAGAGGTGGGAAGCCTGAATTAAAAAGAAAAAAGGGGAAAAAATAGACAGGAAGCAAGGGGGAGGGGGAGAATAGGAGAGTTGTGGAGAGACGGGAGGGAGGAAGGAGGGAATGGAAATAGAAGGAGGGTGGTGGGAAGAGTTGGGGGTGGGTGGGTAGAAGGGAGGAAAATCTCGAGGAAACTGGACCGACAAGGATGAAAAAGGAAAGAGAAGGAAAATAAGGGAGGAGAGGAAAAGGAAAGAAATTGTCAGGAGTGGAGGTAAAAGTCGTGGAAGAATGAGACAGAGAACTAAATAAGGTTACATTCTGAGAGGCACATGAGAGCGGTAGACTTGGCTTAGCTTGATACAAAGATGGGCATTTTGATACTTATCTCCGTATCTATCAGTCAATCAATCAATCAATCAATCATTCAGTCAATCAATCAGTCAAGCAGTCAGTAAATCAATCTGTCTATATATCTATAGGTAAATGATACATAAGTAAGTAGATATAGATAGACAGATAGGAAATACTGTAGATATTTAGGCAAGGAAATACCGTAGATATTTAGGCTGAGATCGATGGATGGATATAGTCAGAAAGATACACAGACAAATAGCGTTAAATGAACAGACAGACAGAGAAATAGATGGATGGGTGGATATAACAGAGTTGCTGAGGGATATATAGAATGATGGGTAGATAGAGACGGATAGAGACATTACTAGACAGACATGTGTATACTTATACACAGACATACAAATACATATATATCCTCATTGCCATTTTTTCCGTTTCCCACTGATTCCAGCGTCCTCTCCCTCTCTCTCTCTCTCTCTCTCTCTCTCTCTCTCTCTCTCTCTCTCTCGTAACGCCATTTTCCAAGCCAGCGAGTCGTTCCAGAGTCAACACAAAGTGGACTGATTTAGAACTCCGGAATTAACAACGAAAAACTACTGGCAGTGAAAAGGTGATGGTTGGATGGGTTGGTAATGCGTTCCTGAGTACATTTGTCTCTCTCTCTCTCTCTCTCTCTCTCTCTGTCTCTCTCTCTCTCTCTCCTATTAGCACATTTGTGGGCACGAACGAAGTTCGTTACAAATAACATTATGATGTGATAACTGGTTAGAGCTTTCTCCCCCACCCCCTTCCCCCCCTTCTCTCTGTCTCTCTCTGTCTGTCTGTCTGTCTGTCTCTCTCTCTCTCTCTCTCTCTCTCTCTCTCGTTTGAGTCATATCAAGAGAGATTCATTAATGAGAACCATACCATGGCTTTCTTACTTTATTAGCCAAAATGAGGAATATTGGGAAAGTGACATGCTGAATAGGTGAAATATTTGATGAACTCCAAGTGGACAATTTCAAAAATACCAAACCTCAATTAGCCGAGGAGTATATGCCAGCGAAGAAAAATGGCAAAGCAGAACAGGAGGCCAAGGATGAGGTGGAAGGATGGAGTGGAGAGGTTTAGTCAATTGGGGTAAATAAAAACAATTAACCTTAACTTTGCTACACTGATCCTGTTTCAAAGCAAATGGGCAGACTGGATATCACATGGTAATGGGTACATACCAACCTAAAACATGACATATGAATGAAAGTTCTACAACCAGTCAGTGCTGAGATTATAAAGAATATGTGGATTTTTTTTTTTTTTACCCCAGTGAATGGGGAAAATGAAAACCACTCTCGGGGTAATATATATATATATATATATATATATATATATATATATATATATATATATATATATATATATATATAAAACTCTGAAACTAATGGAAATACAGCTTCCAAAAACTCATGACTATTCCATGTTTATATGTACAACACATTTATACATAACCTATAGATAAAGAATACAGCATACATTCTGAATATACACACATGATTTCAGTTATAAACCAAGAATATACCTCCGCCAACGAAGTTGAAGGTTATGTATTCACCTGTGTTTGTGTGTTTCTTGTTTGTTTGTCCAAACAATGTCTCCAAAAGTTCTCAATGAATTTCAATAAAATTTTGTGGAGGAGTGGGCCATGGGCCAAGAAAGAACTGATTAAATTTGGGGGCAGATCCGGATCAGGATCCTGCAGTCGCACTGACGGAGGTATGCGCTCTCTGAGTATCTTCTTGTCCTTTATATATACTAGTATCTTACTTGTTTGGACTGATCCATGCAAACTTCACATTCTTCTAATGTTTTGCCTTTTTAGGAGATGGAAATCCAAACTTAACTACATTTTTGAAGCTTTCATGAATTTCTGCTTCTTCAGAAAAATAATAGTATTGCTTTCCATGAAGTTTATCTTCAGTGTGAAGCTTTGTTGGACCTCACACTGCTGTTCTTTTTTTTTTTTTTTTTTTTTTTTTAATATGCAATAAGAAACATAGGTTGTTTATTACCCCTTTGGGGGTGTCTGTACTTGGAGTAAAAAACCACATATCTATACTGGAGTTACAAAAGCGGGCAGGTCCTGTCTCTTAGTCTGGCTCTTAAGGGCAACTGTCACTGATCACCTGACAGCAGAATGAATGCAGTGTATTCAAAACACCTGAAAAGGCATTACTTAAAGAAACAAATTCAGAAAGTTAAATGAGCAGAAAATAAAATAAAAAGTCTTCGTTTGATCATAACATGGCACCAGATCATTGTTGGGCAAATCTGCTTACACATAATATGGAGTATAGGTAGGCCTATCACCACACCAAACACTAGAAAAAATAGGCAACAGATAAAGATTGACAGGGCCGTGTTACTTTTTACCCCCAACTTGCCCTATGTTTTTATTTACCCCGATTGACTATATATGAGAGAAGGGTATGTGAACTAGGGAGGGGGCGGCGAATTGGCGGGGGAGAGGGCGACATGGAGACGATTTGTCTGTGGCCGCCCCTTACGGGATTAAGGCGTCTGGGAATAGACTGACAGAACAGGGGAAATATTTGTAGACGATTATTTTGTCTCACAGTGTGTAGATTCAACACACGAAACCTCCTCACCTCAGAAATATTTATAAGCAGGGGAAGTGTGAGGCAGGAGTGAAGGAATAATATGCTAACTTATGTCTTTGTTCGTACATAAGAAGCCCCCCCATCGACAAAGCTACCAATTTCTGAGAACCTCAACAATATAGTGGTATTCTAATTGGCCTTCGAGATTCCGTAATATCTCTTCCTTAGCGATTCATTCTGCACATTTCACCCCAGTTTTGTATGTTATTAATGCAATCTCTAACAGAATAAAAACGACATAGACAAGATAACGTTATTTAATGTTATATCCAAAGTCAGTCGCTAAGGAAAACATATTACGAAGTCTCTCATGCCTGTAACATTATGAACTTTTCCAGAGAAGGAGAGGATTCATTTATGTACCACAAACTCGAATGTTATTGTCTATGAAGAAGGGAAAAGACAGAAGCTGCAACAGACTAAAAGTAAATGAAAGAAGTGAGACTAAATTAGATGAAAAGAAAATTAGAGAAACAAAGAAAAAACAAAATGAAAGAAATTATGAAATAATAGAGAAGCAAAGAAAGAGAAAGAGAAGACAAACTAAAAGTGCAGCTCAAAGAGAGATATAGTATTAAAAGAAAAAATGAAATAAAGGAGATTTAAGAATAGAGGACGAAACACAGAACTATTACAAATAAAAAAAATAAGAGAAAGAAAAGTGTATTTAAGGACAGATAGAAAAGTCAAAAGAACAGCTAAAAAAAGGCAGAAACAAATGAAGGAACAAGTGGCTACCAGAGAAAATGAAGACAGCAAGGAAGGGAGAGAGAAAAAATAACATTGAGAACAGAAAGTAAATTGGTAAAGGGAGTGAGGAATGAGAAAAAAAAATGTAGAAGAGGCGAAAAAAAAAAAAAAAAGGAGAGGGGAGACAAAGAGAAAGAAAAAGCTACAATATACAGAAGGAAAAGATAATACGTAACCCACTACTGTTTGCATATGATACTGTATTGTTAAATAAAGACGAAGGGGAACTGGAAGTCTTAGTCAGTGTGTGGAGGAGTGTGTAAGAAAAGGAACCTACAGGTGAATGTAGGCAAGAGTAAAGTTATGGTCTTCGAAAGAAATTGTCGCTGTATGTACAGCGAGGTTGAATGATGAGGAAATGGAAAATATTATTGCATTTAAGTACCTGAGTAGTGTGATGGATAAGGATTAAGTATGGAAGGTGAAGTGTTTGAAAGGGTACAACAGGGAAGAAAGGTTGCTGGTTCTTTGAAAGCAGTGATAAAAAACAGGGAAATGAGCATGGAAGTAAAGAAGAAAAAATCTTTCCATGACAGTACTATGATACCAACTCTAACGTATGGAATTGAAGCTTGGACCTTGTTGGAAGGACGCAAGTCAAGAGTGAAAGCAGTAGAAATGAGTTATTTGAGAGGAACATGTGGAGTTACATGGAGAGAGACTGACAAATGAGGAAGTGAAGGACTGTTGTGGTGTGGATGTGGATGTGATAGAAAGCGTTAGGAAAAATACATTGAGGTGGAGTGGTCATGTGGAAAGGATGGAGAGCGAGAGACTAACGAGGAGAGTGTGGGTGAGTGGAGGGGGAGAAGGGGAGGGGGAGGCTAAGGATGAGATGAAGTGATGGAGTGGAGAGGTATACGAGAGCGGGGTGTGTGAGCTGGGAGCAGGGCAGTGAAGCGGCGGGGGACCAGGTGACATGGAGGCGATTTGTTTGTGGCCGTCCCTTACGGGATCACGACATCTGGCAATGTTATATATATATATATATATATATATATATAGTTTTGTGGAAAGCTTTAAACGCTCTAGTCGGCAATCGAACCCGGGACTCCTAGATAGAAGCCAGGCACTGTCGCTTAGAATGGCATGATAAAAGTTAAGCCATTCGAATTTTGTGAAGAATCAGGTAAATCCATGATGGGGGGGATAATTTCAACCCGAACCCAGTTGGTGAAGTAGGCCTATATCAGAGTCATCTGGATTTTTGCTTAGCCCCTCGCAACTCGGCAACTGACATGACACTTTTAATCTATCCCAGCCAGTACAAGCGTTTTCCTGTACGACGGAGAAACACATTGGCATTAAAAGAACTAGTTAAACTGCACATTAAAATTGGTTCTTCATAGAAATTGAATGGCTTACCTTTTATAACGCCATGGTATGGCGACACGGTGCCTGGATGCCATCTAGGGTTCGATATCCAGCTAGAACATTATAAGTTTTCCATATATCTATGAATATATCTACATCTATCTATCTATATATATATATATATATATATATATATATATATATATAAGAGACAGAGAGAGAGAGAGAGAATCATAAATGTGCAGCATGAAGAAGTGAATGCAGGAAGATAAAGTCATAGGCTATAAGAAATTAGAACAAAGAGGAACAAGGAAAATGTACTAAAGACAACAGGAACTATATATATATATATATATATATATATATATATATATATATATATATATATATATATATATATATATATTGTTACATAGCCTATGATTTCATCATCCTTTGTGTAATTCTAACGTACAGTGTGCTGCCTGTTTGATCACGAGCGTGTTCTACCTCACTCCCCCCCTTCTACCGTTATAGTAGAGTAAGTCGTCCTTTCTGTTGTTCAGAGCAGCATTGTCAGCTCTTTGTCCCCATGGCTTCATTTGCGCGTCCTTCTTACAAGTTGTATCAAGCTCTGCTGGCCCCTATATAATGAGCTCAGTCTCTGCATCATTGCCACTTAGATCTGCTCCTCATTTTGTTCACATCTCTGTCCTCCCCTGTACAGTTATTATTGTGAGTGCTCAAGAAGTCTCCAGCCATCTAGCAGCTGTGTGTAATTTGAGTATAACTGTTGTTGCATTTTTTTCTTGTACTGTGTAGCATAAGGTTTATTCTTAGGCCTAGTAAGTTTTTTTTTGTAATTTATGTAAGGTTCTTGTCAGCCATCATTAATAATATTATGTATCTGTAATGATTTATCTTGCATTAACTGAGCATTACCCAGTGTATTTTCATTTTATCAGGGCTGACTTAGATAAATTTACTCTTGCTAATTTCGTGTTAATAGAGGCTATTGCAGTTAACCATATATTTAACCTGTTTTTTGCCATTACATTATCCTTATAAGTCCTGAATGTTTTGTTGTTAGTTTGAGCATTAAACTTTAACTTGTAATTTTACCTAACTTTTTGTTTTGAACCTGGAACTTTACGGGACAGTAGTGATTTTTAGTAGTCTCACTTAAAGTGTGCATTATCTTTCTCTGTTCCGTAACAATATATATATATATATATATATATATATATATATATATATATATATATATATATATATATATATATATATATATATATATATATATATATCATCAGCCGTTTGAGTGTTCACTGCAGGACCGGCGTATCTCGACCGAAGTGGGGACGATACAGCCAATATATCTCCACCAAGTGGCTTAGGCTGTCTGGTAGAGACTGTATGTAGGGTGAGAAGTACTTGTAGGTGTAATTGTTGTGTTGGAGTGGCTTTGGATGTGTGTGTAGTCTGTGACCCAAGTGTAATCGGCCCGCACAAGCTGACTGGGTGCAAACATACTTTACAGTATGCGACACTGGTTCAACCACAGCACTCCTTGTGTCCGCGAATGTAGTACGTGGCATGAAGAACGCTTCCAAAGTTTATTTCCCTGGCGGAGCGCGATCCTTCGTTTTTTAGTGTACGAAAACGCACACTTTACCACAGAGGCATATATATATATATATATATATATATATATATATATATATATATAGCAGCCGTGGCTCAGTTGGTTAGAGCGCTCCGCTCTGACCGAAGGGTCGGAGGATCGAATCCACCCAAGGGTCATTGGTAGACATCATGAAGGACATCCGGTCATAAAATGCTACACGCTCCAGTCCAAAAGTCCTCTATCCAGGGGCAACGCCTTAGCCCTTCGGGAATACCTGGCGTAAAACCAAATTATTATATACAGTATAGATAGGTAGATAGATATTGATATATGGATAGATAAATAGATATGGACAGATAGACAGAGAGACAGAAAGATAGAGAGAGAAATTCATTACAGTACTTATAATCAACGTAGCCTAATTACCATATGCAGAAGCAGCAGTTGAAGCATGTGTGTCCACATGTAGTTTGCCGACTTCAGTACCTAAGGACTTCAGTTGTCGTAGTTTTCTCCGGCGAGCAAAGTACGTTGTCACCCCTGATTGTTATTTGCTTGTTAGCAAGATTACTCAAAAACTATGAGAGAGATTTGGACCAATTTTGGTGGGTAGATAGCCATGTCCCAGGGAACAATGGATTAACTTTTGGGACAGATGTTTATTAGCATGTTTGTCTGTTAGCAGGAATACTCAAAAACTGAAAGAGAGATTTGGACCAAATTTAGTGGGTGGATAGCCCATCTCCCAGGGAACAATCGATTAACCACTAGGACCGATCCGGATCGTTTTACAGATTCTGGATCCGGAAAACATTTTCTTCATACTCTAGTCAGTGATGAGAAACCCCATCCCATTATGAAGAATGGCTTAGAAATTACGTTGCCCTTGTCGTAGAGATGCGCTCCACTTAATGCCCCTCTAGCTGTATTATGTAGTTTATCGCCATCAGTTAGAACATTGTGAGCGTCAGAAGGATAACATTATACACAGACTCCAGCGTCGAGGTAATTAACGTAATCACATCCTCTAGCTCACCTGACCACCCTCTTTTAATCGAAAACAAAAAGTGGATAGAAGTCTATACAAACCATACTGAAGTGGAACCAGACCAAATAATCCAATCACAACAAACAAGTATGATTCACTTCCAGAGACGGTGAAGGACGCTAGTACTGCTGAAAAAGAAAAAAAGTAGGCCTACTTTACAAGCCACAAAAATAATGTAATTTTATGTTCTTGCGAACATTACTACTTACCAACGCCTGGGATATTTTTACTTGTGTTGCCTGTGTTGATTGTTTAAGTCTAGTTTCGTAATACGAACCTGTTGATGAAACTTGTTTTCGGAAAAATTATTTATAGCCTTTTCTTATCTGGATATTTCAGGTTTTCCCCAAACTCATTTGGTGCAAATAATTCAGCCTCAGTAATACTACTTCTAACATATCACACGGGTTTTACTTATTTTAAACTGGTTACGAAAAATGTCAGATTATATATATATATATATATATATATATATATATATATATATATATATATATATATATGTATATATATATATATACCGGTATACATTATCATTTTTTGTCTTCGCCCCTAATATATGTAATATTTCTTTTTACCGTTATTCTGGCACTTTGCAAATTCTCTCTCTCTCTCTCTCTCTAGCCAAACGCCATAATCCCGTAAGGGGAGACCGTTTGTTGCTTGGGGGAATCGTCAGATTCGGCAAGCATGATGGTCAGTTCCTATGATTGTTGCTGCTTCCCCCAAGGAAAGGGAGGTAGCCGAGACAGGACGACACACTCCCCATTTACTCATCCATTCAAACACATTCATTCGCATCTTAGCCCCAAAGGGGAGAACGGACAGATCCTCACCGCACCACACCGCACAAGGGTCAACTGCGCAATGCAATCAGTAACATCCGCAGCAGGGCCCGACAGCTGAACTTGTTTACCCCTGCCACATCATAACAGACCCATCCCCTTATATATATATCTGGACTAAAAAAAAAAAAAAAAAAAAAAAACAACACAAGACCAGAAAACGTGATAAATGAGGAAAGAGAAAACCGGGGAGGAAAACAAAAAAAGAAAATATTAATCAAACCTATAATGAGAATAACAGTACTCATATGAGACAAAACACAAAAAGGGAAAATGATAACGAATGTACCCAAAGAAAGCAAAGGAAAAAATAAAAATGGGATGAGAAGATTTAAATATGCATAGTGGTAGATGGTGGCGACCACCATTCACTCACATGATGCAGTGCTGCCTACTTCTTCCTTCATCATTATGATTCTTTTTCTGTGTCTGCCCTTTTCTCTTCCTGTTGCTCCCATTTTTCCTTTCACTGTTTATTACTCTTCTTTCCTTTTCATGTGGCTTTACATTGATTGACAAGCCTAATGGTTTCCTGTAAGCCAGGAAACCATTTACAAAGCTGGGTGGTAACCATGTAAACAAACCATACGTGTTCCTTACGTGTCAACAAGTGGGCTGGAGGATGGTTAGTTCTCCCTGCAAAACCACTAACTCACATACGAGACTGCCATACGCAGAGCACTTGCCGAATGGATCCGATTGTGTCTGCTTAGTTTTCAACGGCGCGTGAGCAGTAACGCTATTGCCGAATGGATCCTATTGTCTGCTTAGCTTTCTCCGTCGCTCTGGCAGTCATTTGGGGAATTTTTTCGCGCTTCGTCGCGAAGCACAGGATGGGTTTAGGAAGTTAAAAATTGCTTTTCCATGTGCGCTAGCCGTCTTTCTTTGATTTGGTAAGAAGAACAAATTGATTTTCGAAATCTAAAAAAAAAAAAAAAATGATATCTAGGCTGGCCACCAGGTCCAGACAATTTCTGGGCCCACGGCCATTGAGGGGTTTCAATTCCCCATCCAGTCCAGAGCCTTTGACAGAGTTTGATGGTAAACAATAGGCTTCCAGGGTTTATATCTACCTTCTGACTTTTTTGGGGGGAGGGGTGGGAACAATTGGCGCAAAATTGTGACGTGTAGACAGACAGATAGACAGACAGACAGACAGATGAAACTGCCATAGGCAGAGCTCTTGCCGGATGAATCACCCCCTTCTTCCCCCTTCTTTTCCTATTCTTTACATTCTCTTCCTCCCTCCTTCCTCCCTTGCTGGATGGATCCCATTGCCTACTTATTTTTCAGCAGCGTGTGGGCAGTCATTTGGCAAAGTTTTTCACGCTTCATTGCGAAGCACAGGATGGGTTTCGGAAGCTAAAAATCGCATTGCTAGGTGCGCCAGATGTTTTTCTTCAATTTGTAAGAAAAAAAAATCGATTCTAGAAATCTGAAAAAAAAAAAAAAAATGTTGCTGGGGAGGGCCGGCCACAGGGTCCCGACCACTTCTGGACCCATGGCCAATGAAGGGTTTAAATCCCCCATCCAGCCCAGGGCCTTTGACCGACTTTGGTGAAAACAATAGACTTCCAGGTTAATGGATATCTACCTTCTGATTTTTTTTTTTTTTTTTTTTTTCCAGAACGATTGGCACAAACTTGTGACCTCTAGGAAGTAGACAGAGAAACATCCAGGCAGATAAACATACGGAGCTGACCAAGATGCTTGCCAAATCTTTCGATTCCGGCAAGCAACAATCATAGGAACTGACCATCATACTTGCCGAATCTGACGATTCCCCCGAGCAACAAACGGTCTCCCCTTACGGGATTATGGCGTTTGGCTAGAGAGAGAGAGAGAGAGAGAGAGAGAATTTGCAAAGTGCCAGAATAACGGTAAAAAGAAATATTAAATATATTAGGGGCGAAGACAAAAAATGATAATGTATACCGGTATATATATATATATATATATATATATATATATATATATATATATATATATATATATATATATATATATATATATATACTACCAGGAAAAAAAACAGTGCTATTAGATATTTTTATTTGGTAACATTTCGACTCTCCCTTACAGCCATCGTCTGACCAATAAGTAGGAAAAAATTTTATGTCTTAGGAAAGTATTTTTGATTTCCCAGACAACTGATTTTAAAGAAACAAGTAAAAGGAAGTACCGTATTAAAAAAAGAAATAACCGTACAACACAAAAATAAAAATAAAACTGGACGATGCGGAGAAACAATGTAGGAGTGACTAGTTAAAAAAGAACACTAAAAAAATGGTAGAAATCAAAAATTAATCTAATTTATCAAAAATAAGTAAAATTAAAGTATTACTAACGTCGGAATAAATGACATAAAATTTTCACTGTCAGTACTTAAACACAGAGAAGTGGGGGTATCATGGAAGTCCAGAAATTAAACAATAATACAGGAATGTACGGAGGAAAAAATAAGTAGGGTGACTAGTAAAAACGAAAACCAAAAATTAAGGGTAAACTACATAAGAAATTAGTCTGATTAAAAACTACTGTAAATGGAAACATAACTAAATTATTACTAAAGTCAAAATAAACGACATAAAACTACCTCTGTCACTACTTTAAAAAGATAAATAAATAAATAAATAAAACGAGTAGAGGAGTGGAGGTAACATGGAAACTTGTGGGTGTACCGAACGGAAGTAAAAAAAATCGAGAGTATTTATAAGGTGACCTGAGGCTTGGAACTAAAGTCGTTGTCCTAAGTCGATTTGTTGAAGGAATTAGTAGGACGATAATGTAAGTATAGGTAGACAGCAAAACAAGAAGGTAGGAAGGAAGGTAAGCACACAGGCTGATACGCAAGTAGGTAGGTATGTTGATAAGAAGGTGGATTATATGTTATATGGGCAGCAGTATGTATGCTGGAATTAAGGTAAATAGGGATGCACGCGAGTAATTAGGAGGGTAGGTAGGTATATTGGCAAGTAAGCTGGTTGGTTGCTTGGCAGATAGATTTGTAGGTAGGTAGGTAGCAGGTAGGTAGGTTGGTAAACACACTCTGTAAGTAGGCTGATCTAGAGGTGAGTAGACAGGGACACAGATAGGCAGGTAGACAGTTAAGTAAGTCGATAGGTGTGTTGATAAGTAGGCAGCTAAGTACGACGGTAACCAGGTACTGTAGGAACCTTGGTAGGAAGACAGGCAGGTAGGTATGCTTGTATGTAGGTAGGTAGGCATATAGGTAGGTAGGTAGGTGGGTAGGTAGGTAGGTGGGTATGTAGGCAGCGTGACAAGCAGTTAGGTGGGCAGGCAAATAGGAAAGTTAAATAGTGGGAGTCAAGATAGCAATAAAATCATATAAGAGACGAAAGACAAGGTCGAATAGTACGAGAGGCAAAGAAATTCTCTCTCTCTCTCTCTCTCTCTCTCTCTCTTGTGACCATTTTCTCTTCTCATTAGTTCTTTTATTATAAACCCCACGCGAGCGCGAAGCGAGAGTGGTTATGTTTTTATGTGTGTGTGTGTGTGTGTGTGTGTGTTTTAACACAATAACTCAGTTTTTATCCAATTCTATATAAGCTGGGTAGAAGAGCTGATGGCTAAGGAAAATTACTGTTATTAGAGCAACAGGACAAAGGTGAAAAACACAGGGCTATGCCCAAATCTGACCTAGGACAATCATCTTTAATAGTTTTTATCCAGTTCAGACCAAGCTTTGGTTAAAGGTTGGGGGTAAGGATAGAATTAAGTGAATCGGTTTTTAGAGCAACCTTATTAGTGGCCAAAGTCACAGGGCAAGGTCAAAGTTCGACTTGTGAGGGTGGGTGTTAATAAACCCAGATGAGCATTTGTATCTGCCTGACCCTCCGAAAGGCACAACTAATCGCTATTTTTTTTTTTTTTACGTTATTAATAAACAAGGATAAGTGGAAAGAGAAAGAGAGAGCGAATAGCGGCAAATAATAACCCTCTCGTGGTTTAAGAGTCACACTGACAAGACAGGCTGCTGTCAGCCTGCTAACTGGTGCAGGTTATCCAGGCTGAAAAATTAGTAGCATTTGTTTATATTCATTACTTGTCCTATTTAAGTCATTTTTAAAAGTGTCTCCTATATAATAAATATCCCAAACGTCTGATAATATGTCTGAGAGCCCTAATGATGGAGTTCAAATAAGAGCTCTAGTCTTGGAGTATGACGGTATAGACTGTACTGAGTTCCGGCTGATGGCAATGGCCTGGCTGATGTAAAAGTGACTCACGAGACAAATGGCCCTTAGGTGGGTCCAGCAGCAAATCATTAAACAGTGGAATCTTTAAGGGTCAGCCAAAGAGTAAATCCAGTGCTTTCGAGAGCCATAGGTCAAAGTTTATGCTCACAGGACGAGGCAAACTTAATCAGTTTTTTTTCCTAATTTGATCAAGCTTTCGAAAACGGTTGGAGAGAAGGCAAGAATGGAAGGATTCGGTTTTGAGATCAGTCAGTCTAAGGTGAAGGTCGCAGGAAAAGGTCAAATGTCGTCACAGAACAAGGTTAACTCACATTTTTTATCTGAACTAAAACAAATTTTGTAAAAGACGTAAGGGTAAATAAAAAAAAAAAAGGAAGAAGGGATTCAGCTATGACAAAACAGTCATAGGGCAAGGTTACAAGGCCAAACAAAAGTTCGATTCGTAAATCTATGTGCGAAGAAAAGAACAAAGTCAGTTTTTCTCTGACTGCATCAAACATGGTGGATGAATTGAGGATCCCCCAGGACAATGGAATATTGTTTGAGAAAAGTCAAAGGTCAAATTTATCCAGCAAGGGCAACTTTAGCAGCTTTTGTCCGACACAGAATAAAGTTTGTGGAAGGTTTTAGCTTAATTAAAACAAGGTTAAATATTCGATTCTACGAACAATCGAAGGTCAAGGTCACAGGGAAAAAATCAAAGGGCAAGGTCAATGGGCTGTCCACTTGAACAGTTTTGATCTGATCTGAGCCAAAGTTGGTGGACGGGCTAAAGGGTAGGCAATACTGAAGTAATCCGATTTCGAGAGTAATCCGGTTGAAAAGGTCATGTCACAGGGAAATGTCATACCTATGACCCAAAACGCAATTGACAAGACCCTAGGCTAATAACAGCAACGTAGACTGGAGTAAGTAGTCGTGCTGTTGTTTTTGCAAAGCTCTTTGAGAACAGTATTTAAAACTATTAAACTAACAGCGCCCTTTTCACGGGGTATACTCTCATCGCCCCTTCTCGTTAGGGCCCTAAATTCCAACTCATTTCACTTTTCGTCTCCCAGGCCCATTTATTCACCCCGATGCCTTTATTGTTTACGGATATTTGAAATAAACCTTAACTGTGTTCAATGCACTCATTCAAGAACACTCATTTGCACCGTGTATACTTCCCGGCCACGGTTCCATCGCCCACCAATATCCAGGCCATTCCACCCATTCTTTTAGTCACGACCTTGATTTCTTAATCCCTAATGGCTGTTTCAGGGAGCGACACAATGCACGCGGTGTATGATTAAGAACGTTTTTCTATTTTCTTTTCTTCTTAAACTCGTATTTGTAACATGCAGCCCATCTTTTTCTTCCGCAATTTTCTTTTACTGCGTATTTACTCATTCGTTTAGTCATTCAGTCTTCTACCCTCTTGCCTTTCCTTCCTCCCCACTCTCTTCTTTGTTTTCCTTCTTTCAGCCCCAATTTATCTTTTTACATTCCCTGTTTCCTTCCTATATACCTTCCATTTTTCCTTCCTTCCACCCCTGCTTCTTTCCTTTCTCCCGTGCACTCTCCCTTCCACCACTCCCTCTTAATTCCATCCTTTTCCTTTTCTTTCTTTGTCTTCCTTCCTCCAGTCGCCCTTCTGTCTTCCTTCTTTCAACTTTCTCTTTTCTTCTTTGTCTTCCTTCGTTCTTTCCATTTTTAATTCCTTCCTCTTTCCTTCTTTCCTACTTACCTAACTACCTACCTGCCAACCTACCTACCTACCAACATACCTACCTAGCTACCTGCCTATCTACCTACCTGTTTTCCTTCCTTGTTTCTCTTACCCTTTTCTTCCACCTTTTTTCCCCTCTTCCGTTATCTTTCCTCCCTGATTCCTTCTTGTGGTTTCCTTCCTCCATTTTTTTTCCCTACCGTCACTCTTTCTCTCCTCCATTTCCCTTCTTCCTTCCTCTTTTCCTTCCTTCCCTTCTCTCTTCTTCCCCTCCCTTTCCTCATGTATTCCGTCTTCCTTCCTTCCTTCCTTTCATGCGTCCTAAATACACACGTTTCTTCATCTCCTTTAACCTTTTCAAATATCTCTTTCCATTTTCACTCTCCTATCTCTTCCTTCCTCCCTTTTCTCCTCTCAGTCCTTCCTCCACTCCATCCACCTTCCCTCCAAACATTCCCTCCCCCTCTCTGTCTATCTGTCTACTTTATCTCCTTCTGACTTCTTTCTCTCTATCTATCTGTCTATCTATCTATCTATCTACTTCATTTCTCCCTGCCTAATTTCTGTCTGTCTTATCTACTTCATTTCCTTTTGCCTCCTTTCTGTCTATCTACCTATCTGTTTATCTAGTACATTTTCTCCTTCTTCCTTTCTATCTATCTATTTATCTATCGAGTTCATTTCCTCCTGCCTCCTTTCTCCCTCCCTCTTTCCCTCTCTAACCGAGCGGTTCTCATTTTACGGTAAGGCAGACTAATGAAGGATTATCGGTTCCACTTACCTTACCCTCTCCCTCCCTCTCTCTCTCTCTCTCTCTCTCTCTCTCTCTCTCTCTCTCTCCTTCATTACCCCACTCCTCTCTCTTCCTTACATTCTCACTCCCCATCCTCTTTCCAGTTATTCTCCTTCGCTCTCCCAGCCTCCATTCTCCCTATCCCCCTCTTCCATTCGTATATTCTGCGTCCCTCTCTTCCTCCATCTTTTAATATTTTCCCCTTTCCTCTCACAGTTTCCCTTCCCTTCATTCTCCCTCCCCCTCTCCTTCCTTCTTACCCTCTGTCACTCCCCCCTTCCCTTCATTCTCCCTCTTCCCTTCTCCATTTTTTCTCTTCCCTTTACCCGCCCTCCTTCATGCTCTCTTTCCCCCTTCCCCCTTGTCTCCCTCACCCCCCCAAGGGCTGAACCAGATCACCTTACTAAATCAGTGCTAATGACAGACACACCCAACTGCATTGTGGCGGAGTGAGGCAGGTGGTGAGGACGAGGCAGGCACAATGAAGTAGGAAGCAGGCAGGGGAACACAGGGTTGGGAGAGAAGTGCAAAGAGGCATGGGGTAAAGGAATAGATGTGTGGCTAGAGGGATAGTTAAACAGAGAGATGTAAGTATTCTACGGCAGTATAATAGACTTGATACAGCAACAGACATGCTGATCCTGTCGAGATTTCTTATTGAAGGGCTTTGGTTAAGATATCTGTTCTATGAGGCAAGGATATGGACAGAAAAGAAGGAAAGTTCTCTCCCTCCCATCCACCTCTTTGTTCAGTCGGAGCCAGCAGGAAATGTAAGAGGCTCTACCATGCAACATAGAAAAGTTGTCGTGAGAATTTAATAGGAAATGAAAATAGAAGCTATAAGCTACACTTTCTTAACCTGAATGGTCTTTAGGTTCATAATGACGCTGTTTTGTATCTGCAACTTCCATGCTATGTGCTGTAGAAAATAGACTACTGCTACGTGTCTTAAAGGTAAACATGCATAAGTGGGGATTAATAATTAATTCTTGTCCAAGAGATTTTTTAAATGATACTACTGCATTAGAGTTAACCTACCTGGAAGGAAGTTTGCTCTATATGTTTACTGTACAAGCGTAGTGAAGGGGAACTGTTTAGTTTCATGTGTCTGGAAAGGTTTTTCAACATTTCCTCCACCAATGACCATAGCACTATTGGACTGGGGAAGCTTTTCAATTCACATACTGGCAGGTCCTTAGAAGAACTGGTATAGTTGGATTAAATTTCCCCATAATCTGTAAGCTGTCACGGTAAAAAATAAAAAATAAATAAATAAATAAAATAAAGAAAAGCATTCGGGAGCCGAATGCTAATCGCCCACCAGAATAGCTGTTCGTCAAGTCCGAGATTTTGGCAATATCCTGATACCCTGAAGGTTTCATGTTGATAGCTCTAGCCATTCATGAGATAATGGTGCTAAAAGCGGCCAATAAAAAAAGTTGATCTTTGGCAGCCATTTTGGTGACCTTGACCTTGACCCCGAGTGCCCATTCTCGAACTCGTCAAAGATTTTGGCCATATCTTGATACCTTGAAGGTTTTAAGTTGATAGCTCAAGCCGTTCATGAGATATAATGGGAACAGGCACACACACACACACACACACACACACACACACACACACACACACACACACACACAGAGTCGGGTAAAAACATTAACGCTCCTCCTTGTAAAGGCAGGGGATAATAATGTTAATTATTTAGACCTCGAAAGGTTATTTTTCAGTCTAGGTATCATTTTTTATCATTTTGCTTTACTCTTTCCAGCATCTTACTATCCATTATTGTGATATCAAAACCAAAACTAGACATAATATTGCAAGTTTATGACGACAAAGGAAACAAAGATGATAAGGATTATTATTTTACCGACACTCTCGGTATAATGCTTGCTTAGCTTCAAATAATTTATTAATTAAAATTTTTCCTTTTCTTTTTATGACACCAAACTATCATTCACAGTGTAACAAACTTTCTCAGATTTGCTGCCAATGCTTAGCATTTTGAATTTACTAATACTGAAATCTATTTGCAATATTTTGGTCGAAGCAGACAGCATATGTGTTAAATGTGGGCCTGTAGATTCACCAATAGGATTTAAGGTTATTTTTAAAGGCTCCTTATATTAACTGGATGCTTTACTGGAAGATCATTTGTAACGCCCACGGAGTGTAGTTGATCTCTAACTCTGATACCGGTATAATCTTTCAGGGTTCAGGTAGAGAGTTTCCGTTGTGTGTGTTGCCAGATGCCATGACTACACTGTGTACACACAAAACAGTCTCGTAAGCAGATTTCGAAAACAGGCAGCTGGCCTCCGCCGCCGATTCATAACATTCCACCACGTCTGACTTATGATGGATAAACAACAAACATCCGCTTGCTTACAAGTGATGGCTTCTCCAAATCGTCCATTTTATGAAGATGTGTAGGCTTTGAATCAAGTTTTTGCATCATCAAAAAATCTGGATATTGTACAATAAACCTTATCACACACACACACACACACACACACACACACACACACACACACACACACATATATATATATATATATATATATATGAGAGACAGACAGACAGACAGACAGACAGAGATTGAATTTACTCATGCAGGTGGCACTGTGCTTGTAACATTTTTCTTTTCCATTTCCAGCGATTCTGTTTATATCCAGTAAGTGAATTTTCGATCTACGTACATAGACACACTGCCACTCGAGTCATGCACCTCTAGTATCTGAAACTGCATTTATATGAGGGAAGAAAGGAAGGGATCTAGGAGACAGGAAGAAAGGACAAAAGAGACGGGAAAGTTAAAGGAAAGAATAAGAGTGAATGAAGGAAGCAAGAGCAGAAGGAAAAAGGAAGAGAGAGAGAACAACAAAGGATGTAAGAACCAGAGTGGAAGGCAAGGGGTAGCGTTGGTCGAGGGAAGAAAGGACTGGAATGCAAACTCTCAGGTCCAAATCCAAGTCACGGTTCTGGACCCGATCCCCGGTTTAAAACCTGGATTACAGCATAATCCCACCTCGGAGCTATTCAGAATGAGAGGAGGTGGATTGACGGGAAAATGAGGTTGGCAAGCGTCAGCATGAAGACAAGATTGTTCTTTCTAAACATTTCTACAGATTGAACGGCTAAAGGGACATTTCATTATATTTTTATTTATTTATTCATTTATATGATCTCATATTAATGTATAACTGGGCATGGAGAGACTTTTCTTTTCATTAGGAACTGGTTTTCCCGCCACATTAAAAAATGCAGGCTGATTGCCTGTGATCATCGTGTTCGAATGCGTTCTTCATTCTTACGTTTAAGTTCCAGATTATTCAGTCTCTGAATATTTGTGATATAATCCAGTGATCTGAATGTGGCTAAACCCAAAGCTATAATCTACAATCCGCCTCAAACCCGAGGTTTAAACCGTCATCCTGAATTCGGGCCTCAGGTCGCAAGTTGAGTCCCTTCTGTTGCAAATAACAGAATTTATAATTAATTTCAAGAATACAAAATCCCCCAAAGAAATTATATGCGTGTTAGAATACTATGCATAACAGTATTTCGGTCTAATTATACTGGAAGCAAGGCTATCTGTTATCTATTGCCAGATGCCATAATCCCGTAAGGGGTGGCCATGTGACTCGGAGTTATTTGTTTTACAGGGAGGGGCACTGACCCTCCACCAACCAACTTGCTGACACGTAGGGAGCACGTATGGTTTGGTTATATGGTTACCACCCAGCGTTGTAAATGGTTTCTTGGCTTACAGGAAACCATTTAGCTTGTCACTCAGTGTAAAGCCACCTGTAAAGGAAAGAAAAGCAATAAGAAGTGACAGGAAAGATGGGAGAAATAGGAAGAGAGGAGGGCAGGCACAGAAAAATAATGATAAAGGCTAAGGAAGAAGTAGGCAGCACTACATCAAGTGAGTGGATGATGGTGGAAGCAAGGCAATGGTAATAAAATTGTTGGCACACGATTTCAGTCACATGAAACTAGCCATGCTGTAAATATATATATATATATATATATATATATATATATATATATATATATATATATATATATATATATATATATATATATATATGTCTATCTATCTATATATACTCGTATATATATACCAAATAATGGGTATGACTTTCAAAGGTTATTTTCGAGTCTAATTTAACACAAAAATTATCAAGTTGCAAGAACTGATCTATCCAGAAGTGGGGAATCGTGGGCGGGAATCAGGTTAAAAAACGAGAGACAGTAGTTTTGTCTTGGATGGGTTGATCTTCATGTCCCACCTTTTGCTCCACTTGAAATGAGTCAAATCTTCACTGACGGACTGACAGACAGATGGACGTGAATGGGCACATGGCATGGTGGCAATCAATATCGCATTGTAAACGCAACAACACAGTTCGTTTTAGTAATCTGAAGCAGATCGCTGATGCAGATAATAAGGAGTAATGGTCCGAGAATACTACCTTGAGGCTCTCCTAACTGAACATCATGCCAGCTGCTATAATACCCAACCACACAATCACGATGCTTACAACTCTTCTAAAACTGCGTCAAGATGGACACAAATGGACCACCGATGCCGATGCTGCTCAGTTTTCACAGCAAACCTTCGTGGTTCACACGATCAAAAGCAGCAAGGAAGTCTAATTGTACGATCTTGGCCTCTGAACCATGGTCAAGGGGAGGATTGCAGGACGTGAGAAATCGTACGCAATGCAGCCATAGTGCTCAGATATCCGATATACAAACTGCTTAGAAAGAAACAATCCAGAACATTCCAGAAACTTAAACAGACGAGAGAAACACCAAGAACATTCCAGAAACTTCTGTAGACGAGAAGAAACGAGACTCTCGAAAACCATAGACAGAATGGGAGTAATGGCGATGGCCGATAATTTGCGACATACTGAGATGACGAACCTTTCTGAAGAGCAATGACGTTAGCAGCTCGCCAAGAATGAAACAATCCAGAGTGCACAAGAATCCTGAATACTGCACTCAGTTTGGGGGGCCAAGGCTTTGGACGTTTCTTTGAAGAGAGAAAACAAGCCTAAAGGGCCACTTCCACCTTGACAGTCCAGCTCATCTTGTCCCCCCCACCCCCTAAAATTCAAAGCCTGGAGAACGCAAGTGCATAACATCATCCATGTGTACATATTACTGACTTAAAGCCTTTTTTCCCTGCAGGCTTAGATACCGTAGCGTAGAATATGATATGCATCCTCCTTTTCCTATGAAATGCCTGAGATAACTTTTCTGTATTGCGTGGAGGTCCTTCTTAGTATTTCCAGCAGGCCTCGCCTGAGTGTTTGGTGGGTGGGGGAGAACATTCCTGCTTTTTTATTCTTGTCTTTACTGCACTGGGTAGTTTCGTTAATTTTAACTTACCTTACTGCAAAAAATCCTCAACAGGATCAATAAATCTGTTGCTGTTTGCATTCTGTACTCTTCTGTAGGAGAGTGGAAATGAAGGAGTAAGGAAGGGGGACGTGAGGAGGGAGATAGCCCTTTGACTGATGCAATATAAAGGGGCTACAGTACCCTGGAATGATGAAAGGAATTAAGTAAGGTTACGAAGAAGGAAGGAAGGAAGAAGGGAGGATGGAAGGAAGGAGGGAAGAATGCAAGGAGGGACGGATGCAAGGAAGAAAGGAAGGAGGGATGCAATTAAAGGAGGAGGTATGCAAAGAGGGTATGATTAAGAGAAGAAAAAATAATAAGAATGAAAGGAGGGCAGTAAGGAAGAAAAGATGGAAGGAAACTCAGAGGAAAGGAGGAAGTTCGAAAGGAGAGGGAAAGTTCAAAGAAGGGAAACAAAAGAAGGAACAAGGAAGGAAGAAAGGAAGAGGTAGGTGAATACAAAAGAAAAGGAAGAGAGAAAGGTAGGACGATAGAGACGAAGGGAAGGGGGAAGCAAGAGAGGAAAGTCGGGAACGAAGGATGAATGGAAGTAAAGATCGAAGGAAGGAAGAAATTATGGAAGGGTAGAGTGAGGGGAATGTCAAATTGAGAACATCCAGTGAAGAAAAGAAAGAGGAAAATGATAAAAAAATCAACACATTAAATCCTCCATTCCAAGGGCGTATTTTTTATTTCAATCGTCCAATCTACAGACGATTATGTTCACCTCTAGATATATATTTTTAAAGCTGAAGGATTAGATATAGCCATCATTAACTACAGACTCTTCCTAAAGCGAATAAAACCCCCTACAGAGATTTATCCTACCTGACAAAGACATCTAATCCCTTCCAGTTCAACTAACAGCCAAGTAAAGACAGACTGGAGTGTCATATTGATCAGAGACTAAGGAGATTTATTCCTACTTCATTACTAAGACTCACTGAATTTCACGTAACCACAACTTGGTATTTTGGTTGTAAGAGGAAAACGAACCAACTGCAGTAGTATTAATAATTAGCTATAAAAAGACGTCAGTGTTAAAGAGGGTAATGTATCATGAAAAGTAGGTAGGGAAGGAAGGATGGAAGGAAGAGAGGGAGAAAGTAAAAGAATTACAAGGGAAAGACAGAAGGTACGTGGTGTCTAGGTGGACACACTACTGGAATGCAGACTAAGGACACAGGTTCAATTCCTTCAGCTTTATGGATAAGTCTGTGGACTTGGAATTTCATCAAGCTCTTCTTTCCAGCTATAACGGGGTTAATGAAGGCCGTATCTAACCTCTTAAATTTGAATGCGTGTCTACAGAGGTAAATAAAATTGTATTAGAAAATGAAAAAAAAGGGTAATGTATCATGGTTGTGAAGTGGCTAACTCTTCAGGGCGAGAACGTATTATTGACTTATTCTTCCATCATTTTCTTTTTTCTTTTTTCTTTTTTTGGCCTGGAGGCATCCGTGGAGGAATGTATCTTTCTTACACTTATTTTACTCTAAGTTGATCTAAAGTTGACTCTTCCTTGTTTTCATTGCCAAGCTGTAATATATTAACACTAAAGAACAACGGTGGGAACGAAGTGGTATGGAAAGGATGTATATTTGCAGACTTGCCTGCTTCTGCTTCTGAGAAACACGATACACACTGCAAAGGGGCGAACATCTCAGCCAGGTTTAAGCAGTATTACTCCTTCACTACCAAGGTGATTTTGTAAAGTGAATAAAATCGCTCAGCTGTAAAAAAAAGAAAAAGAAGAAAAGGAAGAAAGTAAGGAATGGTAAGGAAGCAAACAGTATTAACCCTAGAACACAAACCCCGGGTGAATTCCACCCGACCCACACGACGTCATTGCCATTGTGTATGGTTCCCGTGCTCCTGTCCTCCAGTAGCTTCATTTGGCAGCCAGTTATGGTAGAGCAAGGATACACCATCACTGTCTGCACTTGGGTATCTGCTGTAGGCCTTGGTTCAAATGAGCAAAAGCTGAAAACCAAAGTGAACACAGGGTTTCTACCACAGCAGCAGGGGCATGGCAACCCCTTCAGTGGTGTCCCAAAGGACCTGGGAGGACGTGGGAGGTTTTCCAAAGGCATATGCGGAATTTTTGGGGTGAGTGTGATTTTTTTTGTGAAACAAGCCAAAATTTCCCAACTTTTAGTCACTATTTTTAATACTCAGTTTCCATAACAAAGTGATGTGATTTTCAATCCTTTGTAATGTTAAGTTAAAGTACAAAGCCTAAAGTTCCTTCTTGTACATTTATTTATCAAAGCCCTGTATTTAGTATTTTTTTCCAATTTTCCAATTTCGGGTGAAATTGGAAACTTGGGGTTTGTGATAGCGTTAAAAGAAAGAAGAGTTTTTGTTCCAGGGTTAAGGAAAAAATGCAGAGAGGAAATTAATTCCTTCAGTCCTGTTGAATTTGTTATATTGGTATTCTTAGTACCATGCCAGCAGGCGATTTTATTCAGCTTAGGGGATACTAGAGGACTTAGGAATAGCCTTAATCAATCTCTTCACTATTAGAGTTGACGAAAATCGCTCAATAAAACTGTTTAATAGTAGCGCGATGAAAGTGAAGATGATGATTCACCCTGAAGACAGAGATATCTATTAATTAACCCTTTCACTATTTGAGATGAAGCAAAACATTGAATAAAAGTCTTGTGGGACTATCTAAACAATTGAAGATGTGTGTGTGTGTGTGTGTGTGTGTGTGTGTGTGTGTGTGTGTGTGTGTGTGTGTGTGTGTGTGTGTGTGTGTGTGTGTGTGTGTGTGTGTGTGTGTGTGTGTGTGTGTGTGTGTGTGTGTGTGTGTGGGTGTGTGTGTGTGTGTGTGTGTGTGTGTGTGTGTGTGTGTGTGTGTGTGTGTGTGTGTGTGTGTGTGTGTGTGTGTGTGTGTGTGTGTGTGTGTGTGTGTGTGTGTGTGTGTGTGTGTGTGTGTGTGTGTGTGTGTGTGTGTGTGTGTGTGTGTGTGTGTGTGTGTGTGTGTGTGTGTGTGTGTGTGTGTGTGTGTGTGTGTGTGTGTGTGTGTGCACGTGCGAGTTTCTTTATTTCCTTCACAAGAAGAGTAATAAATATCTAGCATTAGCTCAGGGTAAGTCCAGGGAGTGTCAGAAAAATTCCAAAGACGAATATTGGCGATCGCGAGGACGCGACGAGGAGAAATTGTTGGAAATCTCTAGACGCTAAAATATGCGAAAATAATTTTTGTCGACTTTTTGGTCAGAATTGGTCATTGTGGGCTCATTATCGGCAGAGAATCAAATATAATGGTATCTGCAAATAGTCTGTGATCGAAAGGCTATTAGTTTGTCCCTCAAATTTTTGCAGGCAAGCACTGGTGACTGCTACTGCTACTACTACTACTGTTACTACTACTACTAATCATCATCATCATCATCATCATCATCATCATCATCATCATAATAATAACAATAATAATTATCATCATCATCATCATTACTGGAAAGATGATTAATTTCGTTCATTCTTAACCCTCCGATCCCTAAACGTATTTCTGATTTTGTTTATGATACTCCCAGGCTACTCTGCGTATACCCAGAGGCTTTTTTTTTTTTTTTTTAACAGAGGTTGATTCGGTAAAATGAATTTAAAAAAAATAAAATACCTCCACTACTGACAGGCTTTCCACAGCAATAGATAGTGGTGTAGAATTAGCACAAATTAAGTAAAGAATTGTCGTACCAGTGAATGGCCTAATTCCTTCAGTATGTTGGGGCAATTATCATTTAAATCATGGCATCACCACGCAATTTAATTCAGTTTAGGGAGGACCGCTGGCTACGACGGAGTTAATGATAACTATATTTAAGAATTCCACTTCGAAAGACCCAACAAACACTGATTAAAAATATCCGAAGAGAGCATGACTAACCCAAACAGCGAGAGAACGTCAATAACAGTATATTTATTTTTACTTAACTCAGACGATTTAATTCAGATTACGAGTGATTTTTGCAACAGGCGGGGATTGGTATAGTCTTCTTTACCCTTCGAGAGCTGGAGATCCTTCCTAGGATGCATAAAATCAAGAGGTGGTGTCTGAATTAAATGAAAACTACGTCACTGTGGTGAAGAGGTTAGAGTATAGACGTTCCTATATTGATGGTGTTAACTGATCTCCACCAGACCCACCAAACTATTGTAAATACACCCCCGTCAACACCAAATATCGGTGAAACAGTCCTTGCGTGCACAGTGCAGAGATGGTGTGTTATTAGTGCCTAAGTGGTGACAGGTGAAAGCACTGAAGGCCTAAAGTTGGGAGAAATGCTGGGTCTTAAGAAA
The DNA here is from genome assembly GCF_032717465.1 of Coenobita brevimanus. NCBI lineage: Eukaryota > Metazoa > Arthropoda > Malacostraca > Decapoda > Coenobitidae > Coenobita > Coenobita brevimanus. Next base: position 28,097,095 of record NC_137028.1, on the reverse strand, counting down.
CAAACTACAAGCATGTAAAGATGCGTGAAACACAGAACTGCTGGGTTTCAGGGAAGGGACTGTAAAGTTATGATTATAGGAAGAGGTATTTAAAAAACAAGTCATAATCAACCGAAAATATTAATAACAATAAAAATAACAACTAATAATAACAACAGCAAAAATAATAACAATAATAATAATAATGACAATAATAATAATAATAGTAATAATAATCTCTACTCTAAAGATCCAATTTCTGGATGTTTGTTGGTTTGTTTGTTACCGTAATACAACAAAAACTGCGTACCGTAGCCCATGAGCAATGTACCATCAAAATGCTCTAACTTGAAGAATAAAACAATTTCCAGTCCAATCGGGCCACCTGTTCCCTTGTTATAACTCATTTCTGGCCCTTTGATATCGGGTGGAGGCCGCCGAAGGCGGCCTTTAAGCGAGAAATAATAATAATAATAATAATAATAATAATAATAATAATAATAAAAATAATAATAACCAGAATACTGACATTGCTGAAGCAATATTCAAAGAACACCACATTCCAGATGAAAATTTTATCACTGTATACATAATATTAAGGGACTTTTGGTATGACAAACTTTTTTACGGATTTTGACCTGTGACCTTAAGATCAAGGTCAAGGTCATTCATTCTACGCGGATCATGTTCACTCATGACCTACTACATTTCTACCGAGTTTGGTCAAAATCGGCCAGATACATTCCGATTTAGCACTTTCAGGCGGCCATTTCGATTTTCCTCAGTATATATCTCAAAAAGTATTTGTTAGATCTCAGTATCAGTACCCAGGTGCACTAGTATATGTTGACGACTACATACTGGAACATTTACAAAGCAGTCGATTCAGTAGTTTTTGCTGCGCAGGAAAGCAAAAAATAAATGAAATAAATAAAAAGAGTGCTTGGAAAAAAAAAAAAGTGCCAAAAGGAGCCTGCAACCAAGATACATCACTCCTAAAAAATTCCAAGTCTCTATCTCGAATGGTCTTGGAATGCTAGCCTTCTAGATCTTTCCTTCCCCTCTACCCCCCCAAAGAGAAATAATATCTACAGTACCAATAAAATAAATCCACATAATAATAATAATAATAATAATAATAATAATAATAATAAAAATAATAATATTAATAATAATAATAATAATAATAATAATAATAATAAGAAGAAGAAGAAGAAGAAGAAGAAGAAGCAGAAGAAGAAGAAGGAGAAGAAGAAGCAGAAGAAGGAGAAGAAGAAAAGGAGAAGAAGAAAAAGAAGAAGAAGAACAACAACAACAACAACAACACAACACGGTCAAAGTGAAAGTATGTGAAAATTCTAATATATATATATATATGTATATGTATATATATATATATATATATATATATATATATATATATATATATATATATATATGATGCACCAGTATCAAGAAAACAAAGCAAGAGCAGATAAGCAAAAGGAAGGAATGTTTCTAGCACAACGGATAGGGAGAATGAGATTAGAAGGACGCAAATGTGGTGGAAGGGAGGGTTGTCATTGAATGGAGGCTGCGGGAAGAGGGAAGCGAGAATGTGGAGAGAAGGAAAGGAAGATATGAATATGGAAAGAAGGAAAGGTAGAGAGAATGTGGAGAGAATGACAGGAGGAAAAGAAAAGAGAGAAGGATAGAAAGGGAGGGAAGGAGGGAACGTAAAGGAGAAAAGGACTTTTATTGCTTCCATCACGACAGATATCATTGCTGATGTTGCCATTTCTCTAAGGTCATTTGAAATGTGAACCCAAATGGGCTGCAGGCTTAAGTTACCCCTCCTCATGCAGTCCACCATCCTCCTCTCGGGGGATAGGGAAGTAATTATGGGTTAGTTTTAAAACAGGAAACGGAACCCCCTGTTTATATCGGTGTCCCTGTATGAAGGCGTCCCTCTCCAGCATCATTTACATCATAAAGCCCTTGAATTAAGTAATATGTTTATCGTACTGGCTTTATTTTGCCACCTGTACACGATGTAACTAATTTTAGAAAGAATTTATAGTAGTGAACAGCTGATTAAAACAAAACACAACTTTTTAAATCAGAAAAGTCCTTCCGAATCTGAATAAAGCCGCGTAAGGGCATGAATAAATATAAAATATAATCGTTGGCTGAAAGAGGAGAATATACATTGTCTATTTAATGTATCGTCCTCCGGGTGCTGGATGGTTTCACAATGAGCCTTGTGGGAGAAGCAACCGGGATAGATTTATTCAATCAACTCTGTTGTATTGCCAACAAATGTCTCGATTTGAAGCTAAAAGCAGTTTAGCGCATAAATAGTTTCAGCAATGGTAGGGTGGTTGGGCTGGAGTAGGGCGGAACTCGAAATACAGCCACCTCCTCGCGGTGAGTTCTGTGTTATTTTTTCCTCAACATAAATGAGAAAAAATAAGCACAGAGCTGTATATGAAATTCTATTCAACTAAATAATACTTAAAAACGGAAAATATATACTGTATTCTGAACTCTGGTATGCAGTTATAGATGCACTGTTTTTGACCAAGTTCCTGAAAATAAATAATATTGATTTTAACTGGGGCAGTGGAAATATTACTGTATATTGATGTACCTTTGCACAAATAATATATAGGCTTTTAGTTTTCATATTATAGCTACCGCTAAACTATAGACATCATGGTAGAATATTAGGATTTGTTTAAAAAACTACTGGATTTTTTTTTTTTTCCCCCAGACGACTTGGGGCAGTAGAAGATATTATCATATATCAATCCGTATTTGCCTGTGTCATTTACAAGGTATAACAATAGTTTTCAGCAGTACCCAAAAGGAAAATACATCAAAATATCAAATCGGGGTCTATCACATCTGTTGCCTACTGTCGAGGATGAATTCTCAAACTTCAATCAGCTGGGAGCGGTAAAAGATATCATCCTAGAGCAAAATGCTTTTAACACAATTATTTTCTCATGAAATGACAAATTTTCCACACTACCCACATCAAAAAATCGAAAAACGTGTGAAAACTCTACACCCTAATGTGTGTGTGTGTATATATATATATATATATATATATATATATATATATATATATATATATATATATATATATATATATATATATTACTCTTGACTCTGAAGACATTTCAGAGTATTATTTTCAACCTGGGAAGAACATTTGACGCTGTAGGTGTTAAGGGCTAAAACTAGTTTCTCTCGTCAGGCAAGTCTCTCCCAAGATGAAGAAGAACACATGAATGTAGAAAGAGAAAATGGGAAAACTCGCCATTGGAGTGAATGGGTCAAGGGAAATATTTCTGGACGCAGAGTGTATTTCCATTTGATTTAAAAAGCTTTTCATATATGCTGCATTATTAGATATAGGAGACATGCACACAAATAATGAGTCACAAAAGAAAGTTTCCGAAATTTCATCCACTATTTCAAATTGTACAGGAGGAAAAACTTAGGTTGATATCTGTAGACACTGTAAACTCGGGTACAAAAGGTCGTCTAATTTTTTCATCATATCTGCATCTCACTATCCTCCTTTGGTTAATGTGCCTTACCTGATGATGGTTTGGTGTGTTTCAGTGTCATCAGATGATTCTCCCTGATACCAAGTGCCAGGAGAGGAATGCGAAGCCATGCCCTGATCGTTTAAGTGTGAGGCAGACGCTATAATAGGCAAACATTTGTCCCCAACCGAATAATCACACCGTTCTTCCATTCCAGTGGTGCAGTTACGTTCATCCAGGCTTATTTACATACTACAGTGTACTCGCATTTCTCCGCTAAAATTCATCATTTCTCTTTACACAGTACCTCAACATCTGCTGCCTTCATATCATTCATTATTATTACATGGCAGTCTTCTATCTGTCTGTCTATAGCCAGACATCTTAATCCCGTATACCGTGGTCGAAAACAAATCGCCCCCATTGTCCTTGCAATTTGACTGCCCTCTCTCCAACTCATAAATCCTCTCTCATATCTCTCCGCCTCATTCCTCCATCTCACCCTCGGTTTCCAAACCCCCTCCACCTCACTCATTTAAATTCTTCGAGTCAGTCTCTTTTTTTTTTTTCCCTTTCATCCTCTCCATGTGGCCAAATCATCTCATGAGAATTTCTATTAATGTTTTCAAACGTCCACATCAATACCACAAAGCTCCTTTACTTCCTCATTTATGTCTGTCTCTCCATGTACAGTAACACCACGTGATCCTCTCAAATAACCAAGTTTCTGCTGCCTGTCTTAGCTTGTGTTTTTCTATCAGGGTTCAAGCTTCACATCCATACGTTGAGTAGGGATCACAATACTCATGAAACGATTTTATTTTCAAGCTCAATTCCCTCTTCCTTATCACTGCCTTCACTCTTCACTTCCTGCATAACCCCACCCTCTACTCCAATGGGCATTCTTTAAAAATACTCCTGCTCCCGTCTACTTCGTTTATCTTAGGACAGATCTTTCGACTTAGAGGATTACTTGTAGTCTGCAGAAACCCCTGCCATACGAAGTACACTCTTTGTATCTATCTATCTACTTCCAGACGCCTCGGTTCCGTAAAGGGTGGCCACAAACAAATCGCCTCGATGTTGACTGCCCAACGCCATTTCACTGCCTTCCTCCCAGATCACACCCCTATCCCTCTCATATACCTCTCCACTCTATCCCTCCATCTCATCCTCTGCCTCCCCCTCCCTCTCCCTCCCCTCCACCGCACTCACACACACTCTCCTCGTTAGTCTCGCACAACATCCTCTAGACATGGCCAAACCCCCTCAATGTATTTTTCCTAACGCATTCTATCACACTCACTCAGTAGAATAAATCCCTTGGAAGCAACAAGAGCAAAAAACCAACAAAAATATAAAGAAAAATAAAGGAAAAAAGAGAGAAAACACCTTCTGATTCAAGAGTACACACATATTAAGCTCTTCACCCCGATGATGTATTTTGTATTATCATACTGGATCTTGTTTTTGTTTTTCTTTTTTGTCTTTAAGAAAAGTTGGGAGGTGAAGGAGTGAATGAAGGCTGTATTTAAATTCAAGTTTTGGCTGTCACAAGACGGTTTTTGACAGCTGAGAGATGTCGTAGCAGTGAAAGAGCTAAAATATATAATTCTTGACATCATTCCTCACATGGCGTAATCTTTTTTTTTCCTTGTTCTGCCGGGATCATTTTATCTAACAAAGGGGGATCACTCGCAGTGAAATGGTTAGAAACCATTTCCTTTTCACTCCTCCACAATGAAAGGTCTCCTCAAAGCCAAATAAAATAGTCAGGTGGCAGGATGTATAAATAGAATAATTCATACATTCACTGAACGGGTTATCTATCGGTGCTTTGGATGTACTTAAAAATTTTATCGAGCCAAACCCCTGATTTTCTTTTTTTGCACCTGAGAGATCTGATACGAACCCAGGAGTTAGAACTTAACCTCCTATGAATCACTCTAAGCTGCATAATAATCGTTTGGTGTTACACGAAAAAGAAAACTCTTAAAAGAAAACGCGATAATGACAGACGTAAAACAAGCTTATAGCAGCAAGGAAAAAATTCAAGTTCTAGGGCTGAACTAATTGACAGAGAACGACTGAGATTTAATAGCATCAAATTTCATTTTTTTTCCTTCGGCTACACTTTCTTGATTACCAACTGGATCAGGTAGCTTAGGAATGACTTGTTAAAGGGGGGAGAGGGAATTTTGACATTCAGTCTTCATCACCGTTATATTCATCGGCATCATCATGTCCACCGAAGTCATCGTCATTATCATCGTCATCGATTATATACCTTCTTCCTCTTAATCATAATCATCATAAATCATTGTTTCCCTCCTTATCGTCATCATTATCATCATTATTGCTATTAGCATCACTACCTCCATCATTACTGCCATCATTATTTAAATCGTCAAAGTCATCGGCATCAAAATCAAGTTATATTATCATCATCATCATCATCACGCCCAAGAAATGAGTAAGAACGAAAATGTCGGAGTAATAACGCCAATAGTACTCTGTGGATGCTAGGAGTGGGTTTTGAATGCCAGGGGTCGAAAACAATGGAAGTGCTGGAGATGAAGCGCCAAAGTGCAGTGAGATTGCATGACGGGATGAGAATTGACACTGTAAGCGAGGGATGTGGAAACAGACGAAATATAACGAAAGCGGCTGGTCATCTAATACACTATAGCAGTAGCCGTGTGTGTGTGTGTGTGTGTGTGTGTGTGTGTGTGTGTGTGTGTGTGTGTGTGTGTGTGTGTGTGTGTGTGTGTGTGTGTGTGTGTGTGTGTGTGTGTGTGTGTGTGTGCGTGCGTGCGTGCGTGCGTGTGTGTGTGTGTGTGTGTGTGTGTGTGTGTGTGTGTGTGTGTGTGTGTGTGTGTGTGTGTGTGTGTGTGTGTGTGTGTGTATTTTGGGCAGCCGAAACTACATATTCAAATCGCACCAAAATTGGCACAAATATCGCGAAAAAATTGCTGATGTAAAAAAAAACTTGGTCCCATCACAATTGAAAAACTTTAACTATATTTAATAAGCGATCACATTTTGACTAAAAAACGCCGCTCCCGGTGCCCGGCATAGGATCTCCGTAGAATTTTTTGCCCATAGGTTCAACTAAAATATTCTGTAGCAGTAGCCGTGTGTCTGTGTGTGTATTTCGGACTTGCGTTCGGACAACTTGGGTTCCATTCCCGAAGCTGCGAATAACACGATCAATTGGTTAGCTGCAAAAAATCCGAGTGACAACGTTACGCTAGAACAGCACATGAACGCGAGAGCCCTCCACAGGAGCAAGTACGAGGGGCCCGAAGGGCCCACGAGCACTTGTTGTTTACTATAGGCAACAAAAGTCCTGTCACCTCTCCTGCTATTCTCAACACGGGTTTTGAAATTCAATTCAGTGTGGTCAATTTGAAGCAAATGACACTAATGATAGCCTACTTAACTATGATCAGATAAACTCATCGGTGTTAGTTGCTGCGGAATCATAAATCTGATTGTCAAAGTCCATGGAATGAGAAGTAGAAGAGGCGACAGGACTTATGTTACTGGCTGTACTGAAATTTTATGGCCATATGGAAAGTATGGTGGTGAGAGATTAAGAAACTACAGGTCAGAAGTGGAGGAGTGAGAGTAAGGAGAATGTTTATACTGTGCCTGAAGACAAAGCTGAGATGATTTTCAGTCACTAGGGTCTAACCATCCACGATGGTGAGAGGTGTATGTGGAATGAGGGAAATCGATATTAACTGATTCATAAGGGGATGGCCTGCTGTCAGTGATCTTCAACAGGGAAGAAGTGAAGCGGCTTGGGTAAACCGTAAATCAGCGATTTATTTTTACTGACGGGTGAAATTGCTATGTGTAAGCCACTGCATACAACAGCTGTGAGACTGTGAGTGAATGAGTTTTTTTCTCGTTTTCCAGTGCTACACTGCTGGAAAAGGTATCACCGACCTCATATTAAAAATACTGACAGATCGATACACAGATACTACAATAAAAGGACAGGCAAACAGACAGATACAGAGAGAGGTAGGTGGGCAGAATAATAATAATAATATAGACAAAATTCTCTTTCCTTGTACAGGAGGGCGACTTAATCATCACCAAGAAAAGATGCAAATGTGAGAACGATACACACAGACTGCAGGATAAATAGGTATATAAGCACGTACCGGTATAAACAGATGAATAGATAGAAAAACAGACTGATAAGGTTCTCTTACCTTGTACGGGGGGAAGAAGGTTGATGGTGTCATTGCCGCCCATTGCCCATTCGCAGAGGGAGCAGTCATCCTGGTTCCACCTCTCCTCTTTCTCTCCAGTCTCTCCTCCCTCATCCAGCTGCTCCTCCTCAGCCTCCCTCTCCGCCCTCAGCTTCCTCCCTTCCTTATGCAGCCTTTCAATGGCGCTCTGGAGGAAAGGAGGGACAGGAGGTGGTGGGAGGGAGAGGATGGTATCGGGGGGAGGTGGCCAAGTTGCAAAGTCCTCACATGGGAGAGCATCGGTACAGGTATAGTTCAGGTCGTATTCCTGGTCGTCGTAGAGGTCGTAGAAGCCGTCCGTGAAGGAGTTTGCTAGTACGACCTCCTCCACACCCTCCCACCAGCCCTCGTCCTCCTCCCACGACTCACCCACATCGTAATCATCATAGAAATCCAAATATGCATTCCCTCCAGCGCCTCCTCTGGCGGACTGGTGTAGTGGGTGGAAGGTGCCGGGAGGATATGCCAAGGGGTGGCCTGGGGGGTACAGGGGTGGTCTGTGGAGCTTAGGGGGTTCAGAGGGAAGGAGGGAGAGGACTGGGAAGGGAAGGAGAAGGAGAAGGGAGGGAAGTAGAAGGGACAGCCGACTAGCCCCTCGCCACCACCGCCACCACATCTCCTGAAACAAAAGAATAAATATCGTAAGCACAGCCCCTTGAAACACATGGCAACGTCACCAAAATAGTGTATCGTATCGTAAACATCGTATTGTATCTCAGAACTGTAATAATATTGTAGCATCTGGAAATAAATATCACTGGCATAAAAATCGTATTGCTGGGGCTGTTTGAAGTACCAGAAAAACTATCAGAACTAAATCTTAAGCATCACACCAATGTCTTCATCATCATTATATACGAACTCCTTCACCCAATAATTATAAATTCATCATCATCATCAGCAGCAGCAGCAGCAACAGCAGCAGCCGTACAGTATAATACAAATAGACCTACTAATACTAATACTAATCATCATCATCATTATCATCCGCATAACAGCCTACTAACACTAGTAATAATAATTATCATCATCATCACCACCACCACAGTTCCTCATTCTTTCATAGCAAGTTTTGGTCACAATCATTCATTCACCATTCACCATAATTTCCATAAACACATCATCATCATCATTATCACAATAACCGTATTTATCATCATCGTCATCACCATCATCATCATCATCATCCCTATAACCGCATTCATTATCATCATCATCATTATCATCATAATCATCATCATCATCATCATCATCCCTATAACTATCATCATTATCATTATAGCCATATTCATCCCCATTTCCATCCTCATTATCATCCCTTTAACAACCCTCATCATCATCATCATCATCACCATCCAATTACCATTTTTCATAACAATATTGGATCACAAAGTTTTTCCTTCAATTTTCAACACAAATTCCACACATACACTATCAAATACAGAAACACTCCATCACAATCATTTAAACCTGGAGCAAACATCACACACACACACACACACAGCAATTCATCCTCGCAACACAAATAACACCAGTCGCTTTTTTATCACTAGAAAAACAGGCCTGACATAGAGATCACACGAATGCCAAATCTCTTACTCTGTGAATGAAAGCTTTCAGGTCGAACAAATAATACAATTGTTTCTTTTGATGGATAGAGTTGGGGAGTGATTGGTTCATATGTCTGGGTAGCGTACCGTATTGTGTTATCGGGAAACCACTCCTTGTATCAGGTAATTTAATTTCAACTTTGGAGAGACTTTTCGAACAGGGGGAGTCAGAAATGACCTTCAATGACCTTTTTACAACAAAAGATCTCCCTTCAGCTAAATGAAATCATCTGGAGGAAACAAGATTATACTACTGTAAGATAATTTTTCATCGGAGTGAAAAGATTAATCATTTTTCTACATTTAACTTTTTCGTGGGAAAACATAAGGATACCCGGCAAAGGCATTATCGTAGAATCTTAAGAAAACAATCTTTCGGTCGTTGGGTTTCTCTCTGCAGAATAAAATAGTAAGGAGTTATGCCCAACTTTTACTATCGCAGTAAAAGTGGTATACTTTTTATGATTTCTGGTCATTTTGAGTCTGGCAAATTGTAGGAGTTATCGCAGCTGAATTAAGTCATACTGTGCTATTGAAAATAAACACCAGTAGCTGATAATTAAGTTCCCTGGTCAAATCCTGCAGTGTACTGTTATACTGTACGGTACATATTTTATTGTATGGCTGATTTTCCTGGGGTTAGGAAGGTGCGGGGAGGGGTGTCGGATCTGCTTATAATCCTGCTCTGAAAGTTCTAACCAGGATTATTAATTAACCCTCTAAGAATCACATGCTTTTTTCTCAGCAGACGCGGAACGGTTTTACTGAGCTGAGAGTGAGTACAGGAGCATGAGAATGTCAGTATTTTCATGGTTGAAGACCTCTGACATTCTGTTCCCGCTACTGTCAGACGATTGTTTCCCTCCAATAATACAGGTACCTGAAAGTATCAATTAACGTTAAGGTCGAACAGTGGGGTCTTTGTGGTCGGTGTATCAACATATTGCTGTGTAACTAAAGCACCCAGGATTAAATTATTGAATGCTATTTTTCTTTTTAAGTCTGAGTATGGAAATTTATGAAAGAATTAGATCCACACAAGGAAAAGATGTTTATTCATAAGATTTTCGGAACGACTTCAGCCTACCTTTGGTATATGTAGGTATAACCCTTTCACCTGGGCAACTGACGCCATTGCTCTCTCCTCTCACCCCATTTCTCTCATCCTTTCTGTCATTTTTTATTTTTCTTTCGCCATTTCAGAGGGCTCTACAGAGTGATAAGCCTAGTGGTTCCCCGTAACCAAGGAAGCCATTACAATACTGAGTGGTACCCTAACCATAATTATAGCCAAAGGAGTGATGTGGAGCCTACTATGGTGTCTCTGTTAACTAGGTGGACAGCGTCCGTATAGGAGTCATACCTTACACTCTTCCCCACGTCTCGCAGTGTCTGGGTGACGTCTAACTCAAGGGAACATAGGCTCACAGCATGGGACGGCCCTGCAGCGTTGGTTTCTTGCGTGCGGTGGGATCTGGTCGGTCAGACCATGGTTATACAACAACAACAACGCCACAGAGATATTAATACATGGTATGGTCATATATATATTTTCCTTTAGTCTTGTGTTATGGCTAACTTTTCTTTGCATTTTTTTTTTTTTTTTTTAGGTTGCATAGAGCTCTGTTTTACTTTTTAATCCGAGAGTCAGGGTAGAAGTATCAATTAGCATTGGTAAATTCGTGCTGTTCATGATAAATTTACTCTACTTATGAGGGAAATTTTGCGCAATGAAAATTAGATATATACTTCAAAATTCCCTTCACTAAATGAGGCCTTTCGAATAAAAAATAATCGTTTTGTGGTATCAGAAATGAAATAAAGATATAATGGGACTGAGAAGTTAAGAAAGACCTTTAATACTGAGAGGGATTAGAAAGGCTTTATATAGTCCCTCTACCTTGAAAAATCTCTCCAAAGCTGAATAAAATCCTATGCAAGTAGGAAAAACAAACTTTTTTTTTTTTTTTTTTTAGTACATAACGGTAGTCATTGCCGTAGAATTGATATCTATGTTGTAATGCTCTTATGGTCTCTCTCTCTCTCTTTTGCTTCCTTCCTTTTTCCTTCCCTCTCTTTCTTAATGCCATTCTTCCTTTGTACTTTCTTCATTCCATCTTCTATTACGTCTTTCTGCTACTACCTTCCCTCCCTTACTCGTCTTTATCACCCGCCTAGCGAGACGACAAGGTAACTGCCTGTGTTTGCGTGTCTAGTTGTTACCTAAATACGAGTATCTCAGAATCTAGCGGACAAATTTTATCCAAACTTTGTGGGCAGTATGCCACGATATATGGCTTGTTTGTTGATAACCTTGGCGAAGCTCCGATGATATACTTCCTATTGCCATAGGATTTTGCGACAAAAAAATACCCTCTGACTTCCTCTTTTAGCTTGTCATTATTTACCATTTTCTATCGTACCTTCAGCGAACAGAATAGCTATTTAAATAAAAAAAAAAAAAAAATCTTCAAACGCCTGTTCTACTCAGTGACCTTCACCAACATAATACCCCTGACTTGAGGCTTCCGAATGCAAGCGTGATATTTAACTTGGTTAGAGTAAACAGCGAAATTTGAACTTTTTTTTTCTTTTTTCTTTTTTTTTTTGGTGGGGAGAGTGGGCATAGCTGCGATGATATGTCTCCGATTACCATAGGATTACTTTTTTTTTTTTTTTGTGATGGCGGGCGATACGCATTCGCAGGTAAATGCTGCAGCTTTAATTTTTTACTTTATTCCTTTCTTCCGTCCTTCATTCCTTCTTCCCTTTCTTTCCTTCCGTCCTGTCTTAGTTACGTCCTTCCTTCCTCCTGAATAGATTGCTTTTCCATGATTCCTTCTTTCTTGCTTTTATTTTTTCTTCTTTCTTCTAGTTTTCCTTATTGCCATCCATCCTTTCCTTTTTCAACACTCACTTCCTCTCTCGCTTGCTCCCTCCCCCCCTTCCTTCCTCCTTTCTTTCTTTATCTTTCCTTCTTTCATTGTTTCCTTTCTTCTTTTCTCTTGTAAATATCCACCCTCATGCCATAAACTGTGGTGATTGTGTGTCCCGAACTGTCTCAAATTTTGTCCAGGATTACAAGCTGATGATGATACAGTGTGTGTGTGTGTGTGTGTGTGTGTGTGTGTGTGTGTGTGTGTGTGTGTGTGTGTGTGTGTGTGTGTGTGTGTGTGAGAGAGAGAGAGAGAGAGAGAGAGAGAGAGAGAGAGAGAGAGAGAGAGAGAGAGAGAGAGAGAGAGTTTAGAAGAGGAAGAGGAGTGTGAAGGAAAGAAGGGGAAAGAGACCTTGTAGTGAAAATTATTAATGTTATCTCCGGATAATTTTGTCCAACTTTTTACATTCCTTGAGCACTGAGGGAGTAATATCGGCTGTATCTGTCCTCGGAAATCGTAGAGACGCGTAATTCTGCTCATGATCTCTTCACACTAATTTATTCAGCTTCGGACAACACTCTCGTACTAGTGGTAGATGTAGTTGTAGCCAAAGGTTGCCCTTCTCCTGATGCACACTGCCATCCTTGCAGGGGATAGGGAAGGAGTGTGAGACGTTTATATAACAATGCAGCCGTCTGGTTATATCGGTGCTACCACGTGAAGGCGCCTTTCCCAATACCAACTGTCTCGTGTAGTGAAGGGGTTAATGAAGGCTGTAGTCCGTATTCTTGTTGGCTATGGAAGCTCCCAAGCACCTTTTCCTTAGCAATTTACTTTTGGAGATGGCTGAGTAATATCCTTCGTACACCAGTGATGTAGAGTATGGCGATCTATCTATCTATTGCCAGACGCCTCAATCCCGTTCGGGGTGGCCACAAACAAATCGCCTCCACGCAGCCCTGTCCCCCGCCATTTCACTGCCCCGCTTCCAACTCACACCCCCCTACCTCATATACCTCTCCACCCCATCCCTCCATCTCATCCTCGGCCTCCCCCTCCCTCTTCCCCCCTCCACCTCACTCACATACACTCTCTTCGTCAGTCTTTCACCCTCCATCCTCTCCACATGGCCAAACCACCTCAGTGTGTTCATCATAACGCTTCCTATAACATCCACATCCACACCACAACGCTCTTTTACATCATCATTTGTCAGCCTGTCTCTCCATGTGACTCCACAGGCTCCTCTTAAATAACTCATTTCCACTGCTCTCACTCTTGACTTGTGTCAAGGTTCATATAACACGAAAAAATATAGTAATGTGCCATAAGCAAAATAAATCAGTTAAGAGGAGGTATTAGGGAGCTTATTTATCGGGCGAGAATACGGGTCTATATCTATACAAGTATGCTAGGAGTTGTGTGGCTATTTACTTATGTTAATACCTTTTTCATTCTATATTAACCAGCTGTGAAGAGGCCTCCCATAATAAGACATTTTAATGAAGGCTGCAGCCATTGCCCCCACTTCGTAAAGGCTCTCCTAAGGTGAATAATAATGAAATAATAACACACTGAGGTGGTTTGGCCATGTGGAGAGGATGGAGGGTGAGAGACTGACGAGGAGAGTGTATGTGAGTGAGGAGGAGGGGGGAAGAGGGAGGGGGAGGCCGAGGATGAGATGGAGGGATGGAGTGGAGAGGTATATGAAAGAGGGGGGTGTGAGTTGGGAGCAGGGCAGTGAAATGGCCGGGGACAGGGAGACGTGGAGGCGATTTGTTTGTGGCCACCCCGTACGGGATTGAGGCGTCTGGCAATAGATAGATGGACAGATAATTTGGAGATGAGAATGAATTCAAAATTGGTCATTATTTTGAAAAGCTTGACCCACTGACGACCACACAGATTTCAACCCTTTCAGTACAGTGACGCCTACCTTTCCCTCCACCCATCCTCACTTATATTCCTTCTTTATTCTTTCATTCTTGCTTCTTCCGTTCTTTTATTCTTTCCTGGTCCATTCTTTTTCTTCCTTTATTTATTTATTTGCTTATTTATTTATTTCTTCTATCCTTCATTCATTCCTTCATCCCTCATTAATTTTCAACCATGAGGCCTTGAAGTGTTGTTAAAATCTAGCTAGAATTGTCCCCTTGTTTGTCTGGAATCGAGAGAGAGAGGGAGAGAGAGAGAGAGAGAGAAAGAGAGAGAGTAAAACACCTCTACATCTTTTCCATTGCACATTTTCGTGGCTAGCATTATAATCTAATGTTAAGCAGTTGGTATAAAGGAGCATTCAGGATTGATGGATGGTAATTTTAGGCCAAGTTAGTGTAAAAAGAGTATAATCAGTTCACATTAGGCTTGCGTTCCAAAATGTGTCCACAAAGGTGAATTTAAGCGCCGGACAGAACAGGAATAAAGTCCACGTTACAAATCCTCATGTTTGATACATCCTTTATTAAATCCTTTTAAAGGCTGAATAATATCGTCTGAATATGGCAAGAAGAAAAATGACGTCACGGTATTGAAAGAATTAACAGTCCCACGCAAATCGTAACTAATTCACAACAATGACGTCTTTTTTACTGTCATTGTATCGGACAATTTCAGACTAGATTATTTATTTATTTATTTATTTAACTGGATCGGCCGGATATAGCCATCATAACCCTCCCCCATTCATTATTAGGTTTTCATCTGAATAAAATCGTCTGTTTCCAGAAATAATATGAGGAAAATAGTATTATCAAGGTAAAAAGGTGACCGATTATATTTTTACTTCTGCCAGACGATTATACATCAGTGTACGAGTCATCTTTGTGTAATGGCTAACCCTTCCACTGCTGGGATTTCTCTCCACTGAACAAAATTGTGTAGTGTTACCGTAAATGGTTAGCAAAGACCTTAAACAAAAACAACAGCGTACTGAAGCGAGAAATAAAGCAAATCTGGTTCTAGGATTTGTGTCTACAAGCATCAGCAATAGGACAAGGAAGGTAATACTGCAACTTTATCTAGCATTAGTAAGGCATTATATCAATGACGCCGCGCAATGTTGGTGCCCTTACTATAAAATGGCAATAAATTCCTTAGAAAACGTACAAAGAATGACAAAGATGATTCATGTTGAATTGGAACCCTTCATACGAAGACAGGCTGATGGGTATAAACTAGCATTCCCTGGAGGGAGGTGCTTAAGTAGATGAAGAGAATAAATAAATGAGTTATTAACAAGGTCTTAAAAGTTAGCTTAGAGGACAGAACTCGAACTGATGGTTTCAAGTCAGATAAACTCCGTTTTAGTAAGGATATAGATAGGAGCTGATTTGGTGATAGAGTAGTGGATGAGTGAAATGAACTACTTAGCGATGTAGATGTTATCCCTTCCCACTTATAGTATTACATGTCGGATATATAAGGATTACTGGTAGGAGTTGGATAAAACAAATTTAGTTACTAATTAATTATTTTTCAATGTTTAGGTTTCCCCACGATCGTCCGTTTTCTCCTTTCGTCTTATCCTAAGAAAATTTCCACACCAGTTATTTTCTATTATACGTGGTGGTCTTTTTCATTTTTTCCTGCCAGTTTCGGCTGCATGGCTTCTTGGGTTAGGGACAGCCTTCTTCTTTGCTATCCTTGTCTTATTCTAGTAGTTTAGTCATTTTTGTAAGAGCTCCCTTGCATGAGCCAACCGGCCTACTGGAGTTATCCTCTCTTCTTTTGTTCGTATGTTCTTAAATATATTCTCCAAGCGTACTAATACCAAGCAAAGGGTTTCTTGAGATAGTTTTCCAAGCCTTTAGTGCGGTTGTATATTTTTCGGTAAACTCTTACTCCTAGTAAATGGCTTTATTGAACTTTCAAGAAGCAAATGGATTAATGAAGGCGCTATCTAGTGTGCAAAATATCCCTTAAGTTTGTATAATCACCTACAGAATGTTGCGTGAGGGATAACCAATTCAGTTTTTTTTTTTTTTCTTATAATATTTTAAATTTGTCCTTCTGATATCCAAACTAATGAAATAAGCTTAACATGACTACCTCGTACTGAATAAATCCTTCGAAAATAGCAAGAGAAACCAAAACAAACGCGTTAGTCGACTTCGTGCCCTACCATGCACTGTAAGCCTGTTATTGGGGCAATGGGGGAAAGAAATGAGCCTGGTGATCAAAGGAAAAGACGGGATGGAATAGAATATTCATGGGCTGTTTGCGTATGGCATGAAAGTATACCCTGTGGAAATTAGTGTTCTAGAATCAGTGGGTTGAATGAAGAGAAGGTTTAATTTTAAAATGTCCTCCAAGAGTGAAATTATCAGACGGAGGAACAGGGAGAAATGGACATAAAGAAAAAGAGAACTGGGTAAGATGAGCTGGACCTGTGGTGAGGATGGACCATGAGAATATACCGTGAGAAAATGCCTGCTGTAGTGTTCATTATTTGAGTGGAGTGAAGGTCGTATTTCAAATGTTTCCCCAGCAGGAACAATATCCGCTCGTGTTTGTGGTGGTGTAAGGGGGAGAGGGATGAAGAGAGACCATTAGAATATACCGTGTGAAAATTTATTGTAGCTTCATGGTTTGAACGCAGTGAAGGTTATATTCCAAACTTTTCTACAGCAAGAACAGTATCAGCTCCTGTTGCTCTCTTTCGCCTTGGGTATGGCAACCTTGACAAAAACACGTCACCGGACTGATGGGAATAAAGACTACCGGTACGTTCTCTGTATATAGTCCGTCCGAGATATTAAGCCTTTTGAATCCTGTGCCGAGAACATAAGAACGTAAGAGAGGATTACTGCAGTAGGCCAGTTGGTCCATGCAAAGCAGTTCGTCATCCCTCATTTCTCCCCTCATACACTGTCGCTCCACCTGTCTGTTTTCTCTTCCTCACCTCATTTTCGTTAACTTTTCAAATCCCTATCCTTCACCACCCTCTTCTCCCTCCCCTCCCACTCTTTTCCTTGCATATCTCCTCTTCCTTCCCTTACCTTTCTCGTCCTTCTTCCTTCCTCACCTCCTCTCTTCTCCTTCCCTTTCCTCGCCTGCATTCTCATTCTTTCTCCACCTCGTTCCCACTATTCCGTTTTATTACCTCATTCATTCTCTCCGCTTCCCCTCCTTTTTCCTCTGACTTCTTCCTGTTCTTCTCCTTTCTCTCCTTGTTTTTGCCTCCCTGACTCTTCTACACTCTCCCCTTTTAGGTTACTCCTCCTTCTTTCTCTGTTCTCCCTCACTGCCACATATTTTCTCCCTTTACATTTTCCTCCCCTTCTTCTCCCCTTCCTATTCCTATTCCCATTTCCCACACTTTCCCGACTCTATTTCCCTTTTCTCTCACTCCACTACCTCCCCCATCTCTCTGTACCCCTATTTTTCTCCATCTTTTCTTCCCTCCCCCAGTCTCTAACTTTCCCCTCCCTCTATAATTTTCTCTCTTCTCTCTCTCTCTCTCTCCCTTTCTTCCTCCGCGTTTCAAGCCTTCCATTTCTTTTCCCTCTTTCCACCTCATTACCACTTCTCCTCTCCTTCTTTCTTTCTCCCCTTCATAAACTGCTCTTCCTGTCTCTCCGTTCAACCTCTGTTCTTTTTACCTCTCCTGTTTCCCTCCTCCCTCTCCGTCATTCAACTTCATCTCTCTCTCTCTCTTTCCTTCCTTCATCTCTCCTCCTTTACGTTCAGACACTCCTCACCCTACTCTCCTCCCCTTCCCACTTCCAGCACCTGTCTTCTTTTCCCTGACTCTCCCCCCCTCCCCTCGCCAGTGTCACCAATGTCCCCCCATTACTATGTAAATTGTTAGATCAACTTGCTGGATACGCCCCAAGACCTTCCACACAATCCCTACCCCCACCTCCTTTTCTTCTTGTCCTTCCTCTTCTCCTCTCTAATCCTTTACCCTTCCTCCTCTTCTTCCTCTCCATCTTGCTCCTCTTCTATTGCTTAACATTCTACTGCCTCTTTTCAACTACTATTATCCCTCCCTTCCCACCTGCGCCATTTATTTTTCTTTTTGTTTCTAGCTACTGTTGCTTAGTTTTTTATTTATTTATTTTTTTTAATCACACCACTTGCCTCTTTTTAATTTTATAAATGTTTCCGTCTCCCATACCGATACACACACACACACACACACACACACACACACACACACACACACACACACACACACACACACACACACACACACACACGCACACACACATAGCCTACACACACAAGGAAGGAGAGAGAGAGAGAGAGAGAGAGAGAGAGAGAGAGAGAGAGAGAGATTTACACTTGAACTGATCCTACTGCCTTTCTTCCTCCTGTTTTCTGTCCATCCGTTTTCCTCCTTTCCCTTCTTACTTTCCTTCTTTTTTTTTCCCTTCAGTCTCTATCTATCTCCCTCCTTTCCTTTCTCCTCTTTTTTCCCGCCGTTCTTTTGCCCAGTCTTTCCTTCATTCCCATATACTTCTTTCGCCCCTACTTTCCTTACTTTCATTTTTCTACCTTCCTTCAGTTTCCTTCTTTTCTTCATGGTTTCTCTGCCTCATAATAGTCCTCTCTCTCTCTCTCTCTCTCTCTCTCTCTCTCTCTCTCTCTCTCTCGCCTCAAATAATCAGTCTCTCTCTCTCTCGCCTCAAATAATCAGTCTCTCTCTCTCTCTCCCTCCCTCTCCCTCGTTTTCCTCCATCCTCCCTCTCTCCTTATCGCATTTTCGTGGTATATACTCTGTCCAAAAAGAAAACGAACTTTTCAAAGAAATTATTGTGTTAGGTACAATTTAATCATACTTCTCTCCTTCAAAATACTCCCCTCCACTGTTCATTCAACGTTCCCAACGTTTTTTCCAGTTCTGGAACGCATCCTAGAAAGCATTTTCATCGATGGTGCGCAGTTCTTGTCGCGAATATTCTTGTATCTCTTCTATCGTCTGAAATCGGCGACCTTTCACGGTGGATTTCAACTTTAGAGAAAAAAGAAAAAGTCCGCAGGGGCCAAATCAGGAGAACAGCGTGACCGAGGGGGGATAGTCGTCTCGTGCTTCGCCAAAAAGTCATGGATAAGGAGCGGCGCGTGGGCAGGTGCACTGTCATTGTGCAGCATCCAGGTTTTGCTTATCCACGCCCCAGGCCTCTTCCTTCCCACTTCCTCCCTCAAAAGCTTCAGGACGTCCAAGTAAAATTGTTTATTGACTTTCTGACCACGAAGAACAAACTCATAATGAACGATGCCCTTCCAATAAACAAAAGAAAGGCGATCAACAACACCCTCACATTTAAGCTACTCTGACGTGCATTTTTAGGTCGCGGTGACAATGTTCTAACCAACTGCGACGACTACTTTTTTGTTCCAACATCGTAGACGCACACCCACATTTCATCACCTATTATGACATTCTTCATAAAGTTTTCATCGGCATGCGAATAATCAAACAGATCATGACTGTCTGTGGCACGGTTCCCTTTTTGCTCATCTGTCAGCATGCGACACAAACTTTGCGGCAACACGATGCATCTTCAGTTTTTCAGATAATATAGTGTGGCACGAACTTTTACAGATGCCTTCTTCGGAAACTTCACAGACAGTCAAGTGACGATTTTCACATACCACAGCACGCACTTTCTCAACGTGATCGTCGTCTGTTGACGTGGAAAACCTTCCAGATTTGGGGTCATCTTAGGTGGGTGTTCTTCCCGATCTGAACCATTGTAACTACTTGCGACATTGCTTGCGGCTCAACCAATCCTCCCCAAAAGCCTGCTGCAACACTAAAAAGTCTCAGTAAAAGTTGTCCCACATCGAAACAGAACAGCACGCACATACGTTGCTCTTCAAGAATCTTTACTGTTCAACTTGCAAGAAATCACCAAGTACACTAAATAGGCTACACGTTCACTAAAGTGCGTATACCTCTCTCTCTCTCTGCTACGGTTTCTAGATCCTAAGCTCTCTCACACCCCTACATATTCCTTTGTCTATCCCTTACCTTATTTTTCCTTCTTCTGTACCTCCTCAATCCTCCCATCCTTCCCCCACCCTTTCCGCCCTCCTATTCATGTTCTCCCTAACAATGTACCTCTTCATCTCTCGGTATACTCCTCTCTCCAGCCCTGTATTTTTTCAATCATCTCTCCCCAGTTCCTCTTCCTCCTCTTTTTCTTCTCATCTTCCTTTCTCTACTCTTTCCCTCCCTCCAGCAAAGATTACTATGGCTTTTCTTCACCCAGACAAGGTTGGATTCAGCCTGATCATTCCTTCCACTGAACCCAAACTCCACCTTAAAGTTTCCATCGTCTTTAAGTTTCTCAGCTTTGTGTTTCCTTCACTTTTAATTTCCCATAATTCCCACATTCGCTGCGTTTCAGGACTTATTCTAATTGGCTTAGAGCAATGGGTGTCATTCTTTTTCACAACATTCCCTTTATGAGACTTTGCAAAATTCTGATGACTGATTTATTAAAAAAAAAAATAAAAAAAAAAAATCAAATAACGCTGAATACATGCTTTTAGGAGTGTTCGTCTGTGTATACCAAACAAGTATGAAAGAGGTACACGCCGAAATTTCAGGGCCCTTCGATTACTGCCCTTGGTATGGTATGAGAGGGTGGTATGGCGTGCTGTGTGGTGTGGTGTGCTGTATAGTAAAGTCGCTGAAGTCTACGGAAGAAAACCACCTCGTGTCTGGAAATTGCTAGTGAGAGATAGTAGGACAGGGCTGATCCTAGAGACGCTCCCGCTTAGAAAATATTAAGGGATAAAACCACCTCGTGTCTGAAAATTGCTAGTGAGAGATAGTAGGACAGGACAGATCCTAGAGACGCTTCCGCTTCTAGGAAAATATTAAGGGACAGTTTTACTTTGCAACACACATCATCTTCTGCCTGAGGAAGAAATATTGCGTGAACAGTATATCAAAATTATTAGTACAGGTTTTTATGGGTGAGGCAACTACTCTGAACTTTTTGCTGGAAAATGGTCTTGGTGTTTTCCCCTCATTCTCTTGTCTCGTTTGTTTTCTTATGTTGCATGCACTTCTTGTTAAGGTTTCTGTCAATATTTCTGACTGATGATATCATCTTCTTGAGTCCCATGAACGATTCACTTAGACAAAACTGTGGTCAAGGGAATAAGTGCTTTCAGTATCTTTACACCAGCATGCAGATTAGAAAAAAAAATACAGGAAGGGGGGAAAAAGAATTAGAGCTGGATATGAGCAAAAGAAATTTAAGAAGTTTGCAAAAGATCAAGAATATCGATGACAAAGGAGGACCCAGCTGTTATCAAAACACAGACGATGCATGAGATAGGTAAAGGCGCCCAGCATCCACCTCGCGTGATTCTAAGCTGACTGATAAGCCAGATTCCTGTGTCGCAAGGGACCACTTACTATGTTGGGTGGTCGCTATATTACCAAATGATCGCCTGGTGGTTTGCTGGGTTAAGGCGCTGCAACAAAATGGGGACAAGAAGGGCTTACATACGAGGACTGGTTGGAGTTTATTGCTTACATAATGCCAGTGAGAATCACGGTCGATCATCCTTGACTTCTGTATCTGTCTGAGCAGCCTAGCTTTAAACCATACACTCCTGACGAAAAGAGAGAGCACACACACACACACACACACACACACACACACACACACACACACACACACACACACACACACACACATACACACACACACACACACACACACACACACACACACAAATAAGATATACAATGATGTGTGGAAAAAATGAAAAGCAGAAACAGTAAAACAATGGGCGAGACGAAAAATAGAGAGGATTTCCAGAGCAAACATAGAACTCTTTGACATTCCAATTCAGATGCAATGATGTATGCAAGAGATCATAAAGATTGTTTGCTTCTGGAAGCCCCGAAACAACCAAGTGGCAAAGACCATGAAAAAGACTGACAACACAGCCACAGAAAGAAAAGAAAAAAAAAAACGACATACTTATTCTAAGCCTGACTCGACAAAAGGAAGGCTGCCTAGGGAAACGCGAGATCTACCTCTGTTGTACGGTTTTTCTTTCCCTATAATTCAAACACAGAGGCAAAGGACTCCTGAACTGAGGTTGACAACTCCCTCACTCTCGGAGCTTATGGGAATAGTTCTAGACAGTGGAAGAAACAAAAACCAAAGAATATCGTGTCACAAGCATAGGTGCTGCACTGGACTGATCAGAAGGCCTTAATTCGATAACCGTTTACGTGGAGGATGAAGCAACACGACGCCGCAGCTTACATAATCAACCAATCTTGTCAAACAAAAAAGACAGCAACACAGGAACAATTACTCAATAACTGAAATCCATTTATTCATTAGGAGAGCAAAGTCCCTCCTGAATTAACAGTTTTGAATTCCAAAGAAGTAGCAGATTGGTTGTTGGTTCCACTTTCTTCCTCAGAGGTGAATACGAGTTTTCAGGCGTCCCCAAACTGTAGGAAGGAAGAGGAGACGACAAGGTGTATAAGTACTCATGCTTTGGGGAAAACGGAGATTTTAAGATAGTGTTATGGGAAAGTCCTTTGATATCAGCAGGCTACTGCTAACACTGAATGAGTGTTTGGAACTTCGGTTTTTACTGAATAAAAGCTTAAAAATTATTTTCGTTTTTACTTTGCTTGACAGCATCACATCATGGACCTAATTATATTCTACACTTCCACTGATTTCTGCGGTCTGTCATCACGACCACATATTCAGCTATTAAAATTAAAGTTTAAGTGGGCATCAGTTGGTTGCCCAAAATATGCAGTATATCCCAGTTGATGTTGATTAGTTGATCCCATATTTGACGGAAATCAAACCTTCTCGCATTTACACTTCATCTGTTGAAGACGAATTAGGTCTGGAATAACTATAAACATTTCTTGAACTATGTGTAATTTTCTTGAGTGGCTTTTTGAAGTAATTCTCCTTCAAAAGTCCAGGTGTATATCATAATTCCAGTGTGATGGCCAATGTCATTTATCTGATCAAATTATACAGTATGTATTAGGAGGGCAGTTGTCCAATATCATGCCCGCATAATATATCAATTGCCTGATAAACGTCAGCCTCTTTACTGTGAGTGTTTATATTTGAGCCTGGATGACTGCTCAACTTTGAGCTGTGGATCCTAAAATGACCTCAGGCTGCTGGAAAGGCTTCGATCTTATCACCAAAGGCAAACATTCGAGCCAATAACCAGTTTACTCAAAAAGTCACTTGTGGTATCCATATCCGTCAAAGTATCTTATTTCATTCGCTCTTTTTGATGACTTTTTCCCAAATATGAAGGAATGGTACGAACCATGGAGGAGACATGAAAACCTGATGATCCCAAACCAAGGCGAAAAGGGAATCCCGGGGATACATTGGAACCTCTCACGACAGTCAACTCAGTGAAGATGCAGCAAGGCACTGCAGATTCCACTGAATTTCTAGATAACGACATTATGGGAGAAAATAAAAATAAAATATCAACAGGGGCAAGATAAAATCATATATCACTAAGTCGTCAATTTAATGTTCAGTGAGGGGTTCCATTGATCCAGGACTCCAACGAAGAAGCACAAAGAACACGAACTCCAGCACCTCATGAAGTTGTGTCCCAACATCATCTTGCACATCCAACACCCAGGAATGCATTCTCCTCAGTTTAGGAGGCTTCTTACCATCTATACTATTCCTTACCAGTATATTAGCCTACTGCAGTTAGCAGGTAAAAGTATCTTTACTCATACTTAAGCAAACTGTTGAGGCTAAAAGTATATAAATGACATACAAGATGACATTAATGTGAAGCCTTAAATGCAAAATAAGAGCTACGAAGAAGTGAATCAGAGCCTTCTAGGCCAGAAGAATTCAGGCTTTAATGGTGTTTGCTACAACGAGACTCGCGCCTTTAGCGCTGACTGCTTATTTATCCAGCTCGCTGATATTGATCAACTGATTTCCAGTCATCCAGTCATAGCATGCATGACTGCTAATGTGTTTCGCCATCAGTTACAAGGATCTGGTTATTACACGTATCAATTAATCAGTGACCTTCAGAGTACTTGTAGAGTATCACTCATATTAACCACTGCTATCCAGATTTTCACTAAGGTGTTTCGTACTCAAGAAGATGAGGAAGCACAACATCCAATCACTCGATGTAATATAACATGAGAATGTATTTGCATAGCTAAAAATCCAAACAGTTTTTGTGATCCAAGACACCATTTAGGCTCTAGCCTACGTTGTCTGGTAACCATATAACCAACTGACGCCTGGTGGTCTGGTGGGTTAAAGGCTCTAAATTGATTGCGTCCGTAAGGAGGTATGGTTGGGGTTTATTTTTCTGACAGTGCCATACAAGGGGAAATGTGACTGGCCAGCCCTACCTCAAATGTCAGAAACGTGTAGCTTAGCGCCGGACCCCTACACTCCAGATGGGGCAAGAGAGGATTGCATTATGATGCATATATAGTTCTTTCTCAAGAGGAACATAAAGCAAGGTTCGGTACACACAGAAATTGAGAACTTAAACTCTCTCTCTCTCTCCACTGCCTTTTCTCTGTCCGACTCTCTCCCTTCCTTCGTCTCTCTCTTCCTCCCTTTCGTTTCTTCTTTCCATTCTTACAACTTCTTTTCCTGTCATCCCTCTCTTCTTTCCATTCCCTCTCCCTTCCCTACCAGTCGAGGTGAGTGGACAGCTAAGTGACAGCTTCCTAAAATTGGCGATATCTGAATATCTGAAATCCATGTTCATATTTACACAATTTCCTGAACCAAACTAGGATAGGTATAAAACAGTTTGTTCATAGTTCAACACTCTAAGGCTCCTACGACTCCCTATCACCGTAATTAATTCATCTCGTGTGAAATGGAACAAAATGACTGGGTTGTCCCATTAAGAAGAGTTTTATGGGTAAAGTACTGTCGCTCTTACCTCAAGCTCCTATGACTAACTCAGCTAAATAAAATCGTTTAGGTAAGACGAAATGAAGTGCCGGTCCTAGGGAAGACGTGACCATGACTTGTGTTCTCGCCAGGTAAGGGAGCTTCCTGACACCCTTTCCTAAACGATTTATTATGCCTACAATACCTTACTGTCCACTTCTGTGTTATACAAATCCTTCTAATATGGACATACTCTGGAAATAGTGAACAGAAGGATGTTAAGAAGCCACATTCAAAAATAAATCGCTAAGGAACAGCTGCCAGGGAGCCTCCTAAACCAACAAGAATTCGGATCCATGGCTTGGGATCTCGTCAACTTAGTAGTGTGTCTTGCGTTTCTCTCTTTATTTTCTTTACTTTGCATATTATGACTTTTCATTCTATTGTTTCTTGTTTATATTTGTTTTGTACTAACATGAACTGCAAAAAGAGTACAAGAACATATCAATTCACTAAATAAAGAGATAAACTAGTAAGGAACATTTGCCAGGGAGCGTCCTTAACTACGAAGAATATGGGGCCGCGAGGGGGCAGTCGTTACTCATACAGACACGAGACCCTTCAAAACCAAACAGCTGTGAACATTACATTCATTCTGGTATTATAGTGACGTCGTTTTACCGTTAATACTTGTTTCTTAGATTGTTTTATTCAACTGCAGAAATATCTCCAGTAGGTACCGATGGAACAGTGGTGGCTGTGTCTAACTCAACTAGTTTTGAAAGCTTTCTCCAAAGTTAAACAGAATCTGAAGGCAACAAGAATATGCCGTTAAAAAATATATATATCTTTTTTTTTCTTTTTTGTGAGGAAGAAGGAACCAAAGGCCATGAGCCCGCAATAACAGTTCCCTCCAAGAGAAAAACAAAATACAAGAGAGAGCCAAATTCAAGATCCGATCATTTCGAGATGCCTGGACACACTGCGTTTGAAAGACTGGAGATCATAGGAAGCAGGAAATACAGACAAAGGGAGACAGTTCCAATGTTGACCTGTTCCTTAAATGAAGGACTGGGAGTAACGGTTAAATCTTGCATTAAAGAGGTGGACAGAAAAGGGATGAGAGTTTGTTGTTAGACGGGTGCTACGTGCCCGTCGTAGAGGTGGAGGAATGCATGCAGACAGTTCAGAGAAGCAGGACCATTGAAGCAGCGATAGAAAATAGATAAAGATGCAACAGTGCGGCGAAGAGACAGAGGTTGAAGGGAGTCAGTAAGAGGAGGGGAGTTAATGAGACGAAAAGCCTTTGACTCCACCCTATTGAGAAGAGCTGTATGTGGGGAGCCTCCCCACACATGAGAGTTGTACTCCACACAGGGGCGGATAAAACCCCTGTATAGAGTCAACAGTTGTGCAGGGGTAATGAAGGAACGGAGTCGGCTTAGCACACCTAATCTCTTGGAAGCAGCTTGAAGGAGTTAATCCCTTAAATCAGGCTGCTTATTCTCTTCGTTCATTCGTGTTAGCTCCTTACACCTTTTAGGCCAGTCCTGTTTTAGGCGAGAACTTCTGACCAGAGGAGCGAGTCATCCCCTTTATTTCAAAAATGCTTTCCAGAACTCGTTGAACTCGTCTGGACATTGAAGTATATAATAAAATCAACCAATTCTCCGTTAATCTTCACTAATGTAAAAACCAAATTCATCAAGCTAAAGGTGGAGTGAATATTTGCCTCTCATGGTCGTGACAAATCATTTTTCACTGCAGCAAACAACAAACGAGTATATGCGAAGAGTATGTCCAGGGCCCTTGAAAGTGTTAATGTCATGGTCGGGACTATTCTTGTACCCTTCACTAGCCTATTCAGTTTAGGTGAAGGAGAGTTCTAGGAGCAGGTGGTGTTAATACTGTCACCATTAACCATCCCACAAAAATCTATTCCAAAACACCTGACGATTTGAGTGAGCTGGGAGTTTGCTACAGGAGGGTGCTATAGTGTCCTGTATCATAACGCCACATGATCTGAGTCAGTTAAGAGTGCCTCATGGAAGCCTGATTCTACAGTACAGTGCCTAGTATTACACTGAAGATGTATATACTCGTAACATTGTCTGCCGATACTTTTCTCTCTCATATAACCGCCACACGAGAGCGGACGTTAAAATTTTTGTTACGATTTTTTTGCTGGGTATTTTCTTGAGGGTGACACCAGGAAACTGTTTACTGAATAGAGATTGCATCAATTCATTGCTGAATCCGTTATCTCGAATATCTTTTTCTCTCCAAGTTAATACAGGATGAGTGATTTAATTAAGAGAAATCCGAGCTTGTGCAAGAGTTAATTATAAAGTGAAAAACTAAGACCTACATCACACACACACACACACACACACACGTACGCACGTTCGCGCCTAAGTATATATATATATATATATATATATATATATATATATATATATATATATATATATATATATATATATATATGGAGCCTCTGTGGTACAGTGGAAGACTGTGCGTTTCGTACACGGGTGAACCAGGGTTCGCGCCCCGCCAGGGTAATAAACTTTGGGAGTGTTCACTCGGCCACGTACTGCATTGGCGGACACAAGGGGTGCTGTGGTTGAACCAGTGTCGCTTACTATAAAGTATGCTTGCACCCAGTCGGCTTGCGCGGGCCGATTACACTTGGTTCACAGACTACACACACATCCAAAGCCACTCCAACACTACAATTACACTTACAAGCACTTCTCACCCTACATACAATCTCTTCCAGACAGCCTAAGCCACTTGGTTGAGATACACTGCCTGTATCGTCCCGACTTCGGTCGGGATTGGCCGGTCCTGCAGTGGATACCCAAACGGCTTATGATGATGATGATACTGTATATATATATATGCGAAGAATCAGAAATCACCAAAGACCTTAACCAGCTTAGAGGCGAAACAAGTCTCCACAGTAATATCTATCAGAAATCGTTCTTCACTTCGTATTGCTGTATAATAATATTGATTCTAGCTAGGTCTCGAAGTGTACAGTAGGTATATGAGTAAAGACAAAAGTGTAAAGAAACAATCTTTTGCACAACTGAAGCACATTACATATATATTTTTTTTTTCCAGCACACTATATGCCACACAGTTTGCTCGTGAAATGCTTTGTAGGTGTTTAGAAAAAATATATAAGCAAGTACCGGTACTTTTATACAAAGCTTAACTCCTTCATTACTAACATCCAACTGTAATTCCCTTTCACTATTTCCAAGCAGATTCATTCAGCTTATGGTTCACATTTGAAACAGGAGAGGTCAGCTACAGCCTTCACTGATTCCTTCACTAATATGGTAGATCTTTGCACAGTCCAATGCAAAACTTAAGCCCCGAAAAGTCTGATGATAAGGAACAGCATAATCAGAGTTCGAATTTCGGGTCGGGCAGCACATTTCCTTTCTGTATATAAACTATTTTCGTGCTACATTCCAAGTTTGATTTTACCGGGATGATCATTCTTCCTTTTTTTTTTTTTCATCAAGCCTAACCTAACCTGACCTTACAGATAAACCTGACTGACAAACAGACTAACCTAACCTGATACCATTACCAAGAAAACAAATACTAACCTCACCTAGTCTTTCCTGGATAAGAAAAAGTTGAGAAACAGTACACAAACGGAAATCGGTGGCCGGTCAGATTGTAGGGCCTACTTTGTATCCCACTGTCCCTGATCAATTAGTTGTGTAGTTAGGGAACTGGACAGAACATCGACAGTTGCAGGTCGTGTCTTAGAGCAAGAGAGGAATTTAGAAAATAATGGGTCACTGCTTCATTGACTCTTGCTATGATTGTCTTCTGTCTGACCCTCGTGTAGTCGATAGGCATACCGTTTGTGCCTGCTTATTTTTAACATGGTGATTTGTTGCTCGTAAACTCTCAAGACCATTCTCGGCTCAGGAAGACAAATTGCTAAGATTCGAATAGCGCTAAACCAGCCTTTACAGCACTGTCATTGACTATACGTGGTTGGAGATGCACAGTACATAGTCTGCTGTGCGAAGGACGTGAATTCGATACATGGCTGGGACAGGGACGTGGATGATTAGTTGAATTTCGCTAAGAACAAGCGTTACTCCTCTTCAGCAGGATCCACCGACATGTCATTAAAACATACTATACCTCATACCAATTAATCTGGCCAGGCATGTATGGCAACACTGTTCCGACCGAGATTCTGATTGGTTGGAGGTGTTTGTTCTATTTCGTTGTTGCTAAAATCGATACTCTTTTTGTTATCAGATGTGATACTGAGTTTGTCGACAATACAATCGTCAAAAGCAATAAGAAATCCGTTATATACTTATCAACAATGAAATTTTCGTAGGAAGATAGAGATATGAGTCAACAAAGTATTATAACAGTCCAAGTCAAGGTCAGCGTTCGAACAATTCCTTTAAATCTCTGACACTCCGTAATGTAACAGAAAATTCAGGAAACCTGCTTAATTTCACTGGTATAACACACTTTTAAATTTTAAGATCAGTCCGTACTGTGATAAT
Organism: Coenobita brevimanus; assembly: GCF_032717465.1. NCBI lineage: Eukaryota > Metazoa > Arthropoda > Malacostraca > Decapoda > Coenobitidae > Coenobita > Coenobita brevimanus. Next base: position 28,067,404 of record NC_137028.1, on the reverse strand, counting down.
AGAGGAGATATAATGAAATAGTTTTCATTTAGCCTACTTTGAATTTCGCGATTTTTTCAAACTTCCCTCCCGCAGAACTCGTCTTTTCATTAGAAATTTTAATTATTCAGAGTTGTGGCACGATTTAAGGATGTGAACTGATATTAAAATTTAAATGTGTGTTATACCAACACTTACATTAAGCAGGTTTCCTTAATTTTCTGTTATATTACGGAGTGTCAGAGATTTAAAGGAATTGTTCGAATGCTGACCTTGACTTGGACTGTTATAATACTTTGTTGACTCATATCTCTATCTTCCTACGAAAATTTCATTGTTGATAAATATATAACGGATTTCTTATTGCTTTTGACGATTGTATTGTTGACAAACTCAGTATCACATCTGATAATAAAAAGAGTATCGATTTAAGCAAAAACGAAATCGAACAAACACCTCCAGCCAATCAGAATCTCGGCAGGAACAGTGTTGCCATACATGCCTGGCCAGATTAACTGGCATGAGGTATACCAAATACTATTGCACCAGCCCTGAAAGACAGTCCAAACATATATTCGCTGTGGAGCGTGGGCAGGAGCGTCAAACTGGTGATGCTGGAAGATCAATGGTTCGCATGAGGACTGTCGGCCCTCAGGCAAATGAAATGTGAAGTATAATGCCTTGGACCAGATACATTAAAAATACAGACAATTTCACGTCGTTCCTAAAGGAAGCATCACAACCTAGTATTCATTGCGGATGCTGTAGTATACCGGAAAATGTCCAAACGATGATATGTGACGGTGTTTGACGCTATCTGCTGCGCGTGGGTAGGACTGACTCTATGTCCTGAGTCAGATATGTAAATACAAAAATAATTTCCATTTAGAAAGTGATGACAATGATAATACTGATAACACTGCTTGTGATGATGATGATCATGATGATGATAACGGTGGCGGCGACGATGAAAATATGTTGATGACGGTAATGACAAGTTTAAATAAATCACTTCACAACAAAACTATTCCAAATTTATTTTAGGTACTAAACGACGGCCTTATTCAGCTTAAGAAGGAGTTAACATCTCCATTATCAATTCTCTACGTTGACGGCCCTACATAAAAATAATCCTTTGTGCCTCCAGGCGACCTTTACTCACTCTAAACAAGCATGGAAGTAGCTACTAGACGCTGTAGGTGCAAGGTCAAGTGGAAGTTAGGAGTTGATCGGCCGCTGGGACATCGCTAGTGAAGCACCTTGCGTGTGAAAATCCACAGGGAGCTAAAGCTTAAAGCCACGTGGGGCTTTACATGTGAAGGACCTTGCAAGTGAAAATCCACAGGCCGTGACTAACACGGCGGCACAGAGAGATGCCGTAATTTGGAGAAATTCGGGACACTTCATAGGATAAACTTTTGTGGGTAAGTCTTGTGTTTCCTGAATAGATAGATAGATAGATAGATAGATATGATAATTTACTGCCTTGAACTAAAGATAATAGCTACAACCTTAAGTCAACAGAGTTTCAGAAGATAATACAGTTATTACGGTGTACATTTATTATTATTATTATTGTTATTATTGTTATTATTATTATTATTATTTATTTATTTACGGATGCTTTTATATGTCTCAAATTTCCCCACACATTAGAGCGATTTCGGACGCAATAAATTAGGACTAGTAACTTCATAGAATAATTAACTGATTTTTTTTTTTTTTCAGATAAAACGAGACATACTGATTTACTTGACATGATGGGACCGTGTGTGTGTGTGTGTGTGTGTGTGTGTGTGTGTGTGTGTGTGTGTGTGTGTGTGTGTGTGTGTGTGTGTGTGTGTGTGTGTGTGTGTGAACTTTACTCGTGCATCATGAGTTGAATTATTAAAAAAATATATATCATCAGTTCGTTAATGCGGTCCTTGAATGAAAGACCCACAAACAGCACCGATGTCACCATCTCTAGTTCCAAATATATCCTTCATGGTACTTGATGGTCAAATATTCTTGAGCTGGTCTGAAATTTTTGGTTATTCTGAGGTAGTCTGCTCTTACATGTTTCTGGGAATATCCAGCCCCAAGTAGCCTACAGTATTTTTCCAACACAGCAGTAAGCAGATTTATCCTACTCTGCCACTAAAGGAAACTAGAATAAAGTTGCCTCTTTTAAAGGACGTCGGGTCATTACAGTCCTCTACATCACTAAGGCTTAACTGAATATTCAGTTTCATGATTGCGCCAAGTCTTCGGAAAAAACACTTCGTTGTCCACAAAAATTTTTCATGGTAACATAATAAGGGCATGTTCTTAAAATTTTTTTTGGTTTGCATTTTTGTATACCAAAAATGTAAAAAAAAAAAAATAATTATGTCGCTGCACCGAAAGTACCCCTTGCCAGTTTAAAAGACCGCTAACCAAGTTTCATTTGAGGTAAATAGTACATTAAAAAGAAAAAAGTAAGCTATATTATATGATAGTGAATCAGGCCACCAGGTTTCGGGTCTGTACTGTTGAAATTAATGGATAGATGCGAGGAAGTATTTCCCTGTTCCGCAACTCAGATTAATGGGACCAAGTTTTAACGCCACCTCGGTAGGAAAACTATTTTTTTTTTTTTTTCAATTATCTAAAAAGTAAAATTTTTTTATTTAATACATTTTCAATAAGTAAATATCTCAACAGAAAATAACGGATGCCACAAAATTACCACGCCAACCTCGTTACCCCACATAATGGCGCTCCTGCTTAAAAAAACACAAAAAAGACCGTCGTCAATAGTGATTTAATAATTTATTAATCCCTTAAATGTAATGGCAATTTTCACTGCTTTCTCACTAGCTCACAACGGTAGTTCACAGGCAAGAGCAGAACTCATTAAACGGAGGGATTAAACAGTGCCGGTGCTTGCCTTCTGGGGGCCCATTGCGGCGTGGGACCTTTATGCGTTTTACCTAGTGGCAGATAAATTCATATAAGCATTACAGCAAGATGAATGGTATCCCTATGGTACTTGAGGAGTGACAATCGTGGCCAGGACGTGACAGGATCAGTGGACTATAAGAGTTTGTTTGTACCAGAATGTCGGTCCTGCCCGTGCCTGGAACATTTTGCCCTGGAATATTAAAATCCCATTAGAATAGGCCGAAAAAAAATCTCTGGAATTGACCGTAGCATTTTGGCGCGAAAGTATATTTCCCTGAGAGTATGAAATAAGGATCAAACTATTGCTTATTACATTTTTCCATCACCAGTCAGTAACTGTTTTTCCCTAAGGCTCTGGCTTGTGGTTAGGCCAATATCAGACACGAACTGTGATGATGATGATGATGATGATAATGATGACGATGATAATAATAATAATAATAATAATAATAATAATAATAATAATAATAATAATGGTAATAATAATAATAATAATATCAAGTTTTATTATTATTATTATTATTATTATTATTACTACTACCGTTCCACTACGCTTTGACTGAACAGACTTTGTGATGTAGTAATACTGTATACACTGTCTATTAAATAATATATTTGGGGGGGCTCCTAATGACACAAGGGACCCTAACTGGCCGCATGTATCGCTTGTACCCAGAACCGACCAAGGGATTACAACACCACGATGTCCAAAACCTGTAGTTACAGTATTTACACACTCTCAGATACACTCTTCACAATGATGAAAATCCTTGAGCTGGAGGATTTTATTCACATTAGAAATCGACTCTGTAATAAATGAAATGAAAATTTTACATACGCATCTTTATACAGTACAAAGGCTACACAATTTGGTTACATATATATGCACAGTGAGCCTGGCCTACGAGAGATTAGTTTAATCGTGCACAACAATCCGCTGATGTGATAAGCAACACAGCGTCATAGTTCACTCGTGCACAACAACCTACTGATGTGACAGGCAACACGGCGTCAGTATTAACTAAACATTGTCCACAACAGCAACACAGCAAGTCAATAAACTGAACCGAACCCAGGGGAAAAAAAAATAATCGGATACCTACTGTATAGTACAAGGCCCCAGCCCCGGTCCTGATTCGAAGTTACCCTCTGTAACACACACAATGTCCAGCAACTTCAACGCACTAACGGAAGTAAATACAGTATACACTGATTCCTTTACAAAAACTATGTAATACTGAACCCTGTGCGTCTGGGAACTACGGGTGATACGCAGATCGTCAAGAAATCAGTCTGGTCGCCAAAGTACCTGGAAACCAAGGATTAAAAACATGAACAGTTGCCGAATCAGTCCGGACGCCAGAGCAACACTTACCTGACGAACATAGCTTGCGTTGTGGACGCCGAACCCTGTGCATTTAACTCCGTGGTGTTGGTATTTGCTATCCACTTCTGCGGTAACGTAATTCCTTCTCACACTGTATGAATCACTTCGAAAGCAACGACTTTTTCATTAAAACTGTATTTTATTCCGTTTTCACTTGTTTCACACAAATCACTAAACTCTTTTATTCCATATACTTTATCATTTTGCTGTATATATGCATCAAAATAATCAATTTTTAATTATCATACTAGGACACTAGCAAAACTGGGTGTAGAAGGAAAGGAGGAGAGACAGCAGGGGAACGAGCGGTACCACGCATCCCCTCCCTCCAGTGTTGAAGCAGGTACTGAGCGACAGAGGAGACTGGAGAGCCAGAGAGACAGTGGGAGACTGCGAGCAGAGTTGCCAACAGGTCGGGGACTGTGATGCCGCCAAATCCCGCCGGAAGTACTGCCCCCTGCAGGGGCGCACACAGAAACTGAGTAGGGGAGGTTTCCAAATTACTGACAAGTCCTTGTGAGCAAAGCAAACCCATACAGCTGTGGGGTCCCGGGGGAGGATACTATAGGCTCCTCAGGATTTTTTTATTTTTATTAAATCTAACCAACAATTGATGAATAGATCTATCTGTCTATCTACCTATTGCCAGACGCCATAATCCCGTAAGGGGTGGCCATTTGACTTTGAGTTACTTGTTTTACAGGGAGGAGCACTAACCCTCCACCAACCCACTTTTTGACACGTAGGGAGCACGTATGGTTCGGTTATATGGTTACCACCCAGCATTGTAAATGGTTTCCTGGCTTACAGGAAACCATCTGGCTTGTCACTCAAGGTAAAGCCACCTGTAAAGGAAAGAAAATCGATAAAAAGTGACAGGAAAGATGGGAGAAATAGGAAGAGAGGAGAGCAGGCCAAGAAAAAGAATGATAAATGCTAAGGAAGAAGTACGCAGCACTGCATCAAGTGAGTGGATGATGGTCGCCACCACCTACCACTATGAGTAGATCACTGCATTAAAATAATTCAATCAGCGTATTAATTGCTTTGTTTTAACGCTCTTGCAATTTTATTAAACGCTCATCATAACAACGCACATCATATCATAACTTATTAAACAGACATCTTCAATATTTGACATTGTATGGCAGTGCTGAACTGCATTCAGATGATTCAGGTGTGTGAAAGTTATCATGGCGTGGGGTAAAGTCTCACTGTCGGAATAGGCCTGGTTAGAACGCACCTTGCTGTAATTGGAGGAATCAGACTGAGAGGGGTTTCCGGGCAACCAGGAAACCCCCCTGGGTGCGCCCCTGTGCCCCCAAACCGCCAAACTACAAACTTTCCATTAATCATGAATATATGTATATATATATATATATATATATATATATATATATATATATATATATATATATATATATATATATATATAGCCCAATTTTTGGTATTTAATATGAAGAGTGTTGTTCCAAGTCGCAGCCCCTCTAGGTGTGTTGTTCCTTAACTCAGTTTTGTTTTCGTATCTCTGATGCTGCCCTATGCAGTTCGGTATATAATAAAACCGGCAAACCTGTAAGAGTTAAGATGATTTTTTAGGTTCCATACATCATATATATGATTGAAATTGACCACTGGTGACTCACAAAGCCACCACATAAGAAAATAATAACACGAAAGAATATAACTAAATAATACCCACGTGTTAAAGAGAATTACATAATGTACGAACAAAGAGAACACTGATCTTAGCCAGTTGTCCCAAGCTGGGGAGCTTGTGTCAGAGTGTGAGTACCGTGTAGGAATAAAGCGACAGCGTGGGGGAACGAAGAAGAGTGAAGTGTTGTGTGTGTGTGTGTGTGTGTGTGTGTGTGTGTGTGTGTGTGTGTGTGTGTGTGTGTGTGTGTGTGTGTGTGTGTGTGTGTGTGTGGATATCGGCTATCTAGTAAACACCATCATCCCCTAACATTTGTCTAGGTTTCTTTTCCAGTACATGAGAGAGAGAGAGAGAGAGAGAGAGAGAGAGAGAGAGAGAGAGAGAGAGAGAGAGAGAGAGAGAGAGAGAGAGAGAGAGAGAGACAGACAGACAGACAGACAGACAGACAGAGACAGACAGACAGACAGACAGACAGGCAGACAGGCAGACAGACAGACAGACAGAGAAACTACTGATGTTTTACTCTCAAATCATGTCAAAACGTACGCGTGAGGAAGGAGGATGGCAGATATGTAGGCTTATGAAGTAATATTTCTTGCATGTGCTTTTCCAAGAATGCATCCCGTTGGAGTTTCCTGAATAAAACATATTCACTTACAAACAGCCACTCCAACCCCAAATTTTCATATGCACTACTCACCCTAAGCTACTAAAGCTCTTCACACCTATACCCGAGCTTGATACACTGGATGCGAGCGGGTCACATCCTTAGTGACAGAAAGCAGTGTTTCTTCAACAAAATTATCATGCACGTCACGTCAAAACTAAAAACAGTTTGCACTGAATTTGGTAGGCTGTACCAGAAACAATAGAGATGATGTGTTGCTGTCTGCAACGATGAAGGAAACAGGATCAGTGTTCGATAAATACTGTAACTCTGGATGTGTAACTAACAGGTGACACAGCTTGTACAGAACAAGTGAAAGGAATAGGAAACAAGACAAAAACGTAGATCTATCTGTATGTTATGGCAAGCAAGGCTCTCGAGCCAATCACCATGTTGGCAGCCTCATCTGTCATGGGATGCTTGAAGACCGATTTTTTTTTTTTTTTCGTGTAGGCCTATATGCTCATGTAAATAATTACAGAAAGACATTTCCCGAAAATTCTGTCGTTCTCCCTAATTAATAAAACTAATGCCAGGGAAAACTGGGGTACATTATATTTTACATGTATTGTTACGGAACAGAGAAAGATAATGTACACTTTAAGTGAGAATACGAAGAGTCACTACTGTCCCGTAAAGTTCCAGGTTCAAAACAAAAGAGTTAGGTAAAATTACAAGTTAAAGTTTAATGCTTAAATTAACAACAAAACATTCAGGACTCATAAGGATAATGTACTGGCAAATAAACAGGTTAAATATATGGTTAACTGCAATAGCCTCTATTAAAAATTAGCAAGAGTAAATTTATCTAAGTCAGCCCTGATAAAATGAGATACCAGATAATACTCAGTGAATGCCAGATAAATTATTACAGATACAAACTATTATCCAAAATGACTGACAAAGAACCCTACATAAATTACAAAAACTTCACTAGGCCTACAAATTAAACTTATGCTATACAGTACAAGAAAAAATGCAACAACAGTTATACTCAAATTACACACAGCTGCTAGATGGTTGGAGATTTCTTGAGCACTCACAATAATAATATCTGTACAGGGGAGGACAGAGATGTGAACAAAATGAGGAGCAGATCTAAGTGGCCATGATGCAGAGACTGAGCTCATTATATAGGAGCCAGGAGAGCTTGATACAACTTGTAATAAGGACGCGCAAATGAAGCCATGGGGACATAGAGTTGACAATCCCGCTCTGGACAACAGAGAGAACGACTTACTCTACTATAACGGTAGAAGGGGGGGACTGAGGCAGAACACGCTCGTGATCATACATGCAGCATACTGAGCGTTAAAATTACACAAAGGATGATGAAATCATAGGCTATGTAACACCTCCCCACAAAGAAAAAGAAATTTACAAAGGAAATTTCTTATTACTCTAAAACAATCTGTCTAAAGTCTAGATAAGCAATCTGCAATAACATTTTCTTTCCCCTTGACATGTTGTATGTCTAATGAATACTCCTGAAGAAGTAGACTCCATCTTGTCAATCTCTGATTTTTATCTTTAAACTTACTAAGGAATTTCAGTGGGTTGTGATCGGTATAAATGACTATGGGGTCAAAACCAGAACACAAATAAAATGAAAACTGCTGTAAACCCAAAATCAAGGCCAAAAGCTCTTTCTCAATAGTGGAGTAGTTCTTTTGAGGTGGAGTGAACTTCTTACTGTAATAAGATACAGGATGTTCAATACCCTGATCATCCTCTTGCAGCAAAACAGCCCCAGCTCCTGTATCACTTGCATCAACAGCCATCTTAAAAGGCTTAGCAAAATTTGGAGTAGCGAGCTCTGGCTGACTTAATAGAATAGCTTTAAGTTTGTTGAAAGAGGATTCACAGTTATCGGTCCAGACAAATTCAACTCCCTTTTTCAGTAGGTCTGTAAGTGGTGATACAAGAATAGAAAAGTTAAGAACAAATCTCCTGTAATAACCTACCATTCCCAAAAATCTTTGTAGCTCTTTCCTACTTTTAGGTCTGGGAAGATCACTTATAACCTGAACCTTAGCTCCTGGTGGTGCAACATGTCCATCACCAATTACATACCCAAGGTACTGAACTTTAGCTTGACCAAACTCACACTTTGATAAATTAGCTACAAGATTAGCATGAACTAAACGGTCAAGAAATTTACTGACATGGCATAGGTGATCTTTCCAGTTGTCACTGAAGATTAATACATCATCAATATAAACAACACACCCTGCCAAACCCTCTGTTACAACATTCATGAACTTCTGAAATGTGGCTGGTGCATTCTTCATACCATACGGCATTACAGAACATGCAAAAGCCTTTCCTAGTGTTACAAAACATGAGATCTCCCTAGCACGTTCAGTCATAGGTACTTGCCAGTATCCCTTTAACAAATCAAACTTACTTATGTACCTAGCCTTTCCGATCTTGTCTATGCAATCTTCCACACGAGGGAGAGGGTAAGTGTCTGTTTTAGTTATCTGATTAACACGTCTGTAGTCAATACAAAGCCTCTGTGACCCACCTGGCTTAGGGACTAGAGTGACAGGAGAACTCCACTCGCTCTGACAGGGCTCAATCATCTTGTGTACCAACAGGTAGCCAAACTCCTTCTGGATGAGAGGAACTTTCACTGGGTTCACACGGTAAGGAGGCAATTTAATTGGCTTTGCGTCTCCAACATCGACATCATGCATCAACACAGTGGTTCTTCCTGGAGTGGCACGGAACACTTGCGGGTACTCCTGCAGTAATGCCGAAAACTCCTGCCTTTCCTTGGGTGGTAGATGAGAAAGCTTAGTCTGGAGATCATTCATGATATCAGGATTCTTCCCCAAACTATCACTCAGGCTCATACTGCATGGGAGAGCTTCACTTGCAGACTCGGGTGGAACAGCTACAGTGCAGACTGGATTATTTTCGTCCCGCCTGTGATATAACTTTAGCATGTTGATGTGACATAGTTGCTTGCTCTTTCTACGATCTGGTGTGGCGATGACATAGTTGACATCACTGAGTTTCTTCTCCACGAAATAAGGGCCACTAAACTTGGCTTGAAGAGGTTGCCCATGAACTGGTAGCAGAATCAAAACCTGATCTCCTGGCTGAAAGTGGCGTAACCTGGACTTCTTATCATACCAAGTCTTCATATTCTCCTGAGCAGCTCCTAAATTCTCTCTCGCCAGCTGTAAAGCAGTGGACAGCCGTTCTTTGAAATTCATCACATACTCCAGCAGGTTGACGTCATCTTCCTCCGACAGCCAGCATTCCTTGAGTAACTTAAGGGGTCCTCTTACTTCATGGCCAAACAGTAGTTCAAAAGGTGAGAAGCCCAGTGATTCATTTGGAGAGTCTCTTGCAGCAAACACAACGAATGGAAGACCTTTATCCCAGTCTTTCTGATGTTCCAAACAGTATTTCTTGAGCATCGATTTGAGTGTTTGATGATATCTCTCCAACGCTCCTTGGGTCTGGGGATGGTAAGCTGAAGACGTGATCTGGGTGATGCCCAACTCTTTCAGAGACTGCTTGAAAACATTTGACATGAAATTACTTCCTCGGTCTGACTGTACCTCCTTGGGCAGACCAAACTTTGTGAAGAACCCTAGCATTTCCTTAACCACGTTCTTTGCTGAGATGTTTTAAGTGGAATGGCTTCAGGATAACGAGTAGCCATATCAATCATGGTCAACACATAAGAAAATCCTGAAGAAGTCTTAGGAAGAGGGCCCACAATATCCACCAACACACGGGTGAAAGGCGCCTCAAAAGGAGGAATGGGAACTAGAGGTGCAACCTTTTCGGTCTGATTACACTTCCCCACAACTTGACAGGTGTGACAAGACTTACAATACCAGGAAACATCCCTGAAGATACCTGGCCAGTAGAAGTGTTTCAAAATGCGTGCCACAGTCTTCCTCACTCCAAGGTGTCCTGCCAAACTGGAATCATGAGCCACTCTAATGATATCCTGCCTACAAACACGAGGGATGACAACTTGATGTACAACCTCCCATTCACAGTCGGCTGATGCTGTTGGGGGTCTCCACTTCCTCATAAGTACTCCTGACTTTACATAATAACAAGTAGAAGCACCAGCTGACTCTTCCTCACTGCAAGCAGAGTTAGCTAGACCTTTCAACTCAGGGTCAGCAACCTGCAACTCAACCAACTCTTCACGAGACAAATTATCAACACTACGGGGTACTGCCTCATCTGGTGAGTGGTCCAAATTAGCAAGAAAAGTGTCAGCTAGGATAACATCATCATCATCATTATCCTCTAAATCACCAGTAACTTTAGACTTAGCCCTAGTGACAGCACATGCAGGGAACACATCAGGGACACCACAATCCTGGGACGCAGCCACTGGCTCACTAGACAACTGAGGAGCTGGACACACTTGACTTCCACCAATATCATTTTCAAGTAAGAAAGTTACACCTGACATTGGGAGTGTCTCAACCAACCCAACCATAACAGAACCATTAACAAAACCAGACTCTAAATTCACTCTGCACAGAGGAACAGAGGAGTAATTATTCCCTACACCTTGTAAGATTACAGTTTCATCAGAGGAATTAAAATTAGAGCCTAGAACACTGGTCAGCATAAGGGATTGGCAAGCACCTTTATCACGATATATTTGAACTGATTTCCTGTCATTACTGTCCAGAGGACTGACAAAACCATCAGACAGGAAATTAGCACATGAACTCTTGAGAGTGTCACCCACGTTACTGCTCAAAAGAGGAGCTCCATCATGAGAATTTAAGTTACCCCTCAAAGCAGGTTCAGTTAACTCAGTTAAAGAATTCTGGGAACTCTCAAGAGTGGACACTAGACCAATTGACTGAATATTTAAAGACTCCTTTTTGTTCACATCACGCTGTCTCCTGAAACATCTCTCCGTAGTATGACCAAGCTTACTACAATAAGTACATTTACTTTTCTGAAATCTAGAGGTGAAGCTGGTATTTACTTCCTGAGAAACATCATCTTTATTCTCTTTCCTGTTACCTGTACTCTGAGTAGAGGCAACGTACTTACTCTCAGCTTTCCCTTTTTCTCTAGAATATCTCTTGTGAGTGAGAACATATTCATCAGCTAAAACTGCAGCATCAGACAAATTATCTATTCTTTTCTCATCAAGATATAGGCTTACATCTTTATAAATACACCTTTTGAAGTCCTCCAGCAAAATCATCTGCTTAAATTTGTCAAAATCAGAATCCACATTCTTAGAATTTAACCACTGCTCTAACAGATCTTCTTTGATTTTTGCATACTCAACATGGGATTGCTTATCTTGCTTATAAGTTGTCCTAAATTTTACTCTATAGGCTTCAGGAACAAGCTCATAGGCCTTAAGAATCAAGCTCTTAACTACATCATAATTATCAGCTTGATCCTGAGGCAAAGATGCATAAGTTACTTGAGCTTTACCGGTGAGAACAGTTTGAAGGAGTACTGGCCAATACTCCTTAGGCCAATTAAAACCTGTAGCTACCCTCTCAAACAACTGAAAATACTTTGTTAAATCAGATTCATTAAAAGGAGGGACACGTTTAACATTTTTAGCCACATCAAAATCATCAGAGCAAGATGATCCAGTTCCACCTTGTTTCATGCGATACTCATGGTCTGCCTGAATCCTAGCAATTTCAACTTGTGCCTCAGCCTCCTTAGCTTTTGCCTGAAATTCAGCCTCCTTAGCCTTAGCCTCCTGCAGGGCTAGCTGTAACTTAGCTAATTCAATCTGCGTTTGCTCATTTGGAGGAGTTACATTAAACAAGCTTTCATTAATCATGGCAACAATCTGATCTTTAGACTGATGAGAGCGAACAACAAATCCCAATTGTTGAGCAACAATCTTAAGTTCATTCTTTGTTCTGTTTTCTATATCACACACTGTTTGCACATTTGACAAAAAATCTTTGGCTTCATCAAGTGTAGAAATAGTAGCCATCATGAATATATCACAGTCACAAAATATCAAACAATATCCTTATGATAATATCCTGAATATCCTGATATGAGGTCGCCAAATTTATGTTACGGAACAGAGAAAGATAATGTACACTTTAAGTGAGAATACGAAGAGTCACTACTGTCCCGTAAAGTTCCAGGTTCAAAACAAAAGAGTTAGGTAAAATTACAAGTTAAAGTTTAATGCTTAAATTAACAACAAAACATTCAGGACTCATAAGGATAATGTACTGGCAAATAAACAGGTTAAATATATGGTTAGCTGCAATAGCCTCTATTAACACGAAATTAGCAAGAGTAAATTTATCTAAGTCAGCCCTGATAAAATGAGATACCAGATAATACTCAGTGAATGCCAGATAAATTATTACAGATACACACTATTATCCAAAATGACTGATAAAGAACCCTACATAAATTACAAAAACTTCACTAGGCCTACAAATTAAACTTATGCTATAGCCTACAGTACAAGAAAAAATGCAACAACAGTTATACTCAAATTACACACAGCTGCTAGATGGTTGGAGATTTCTTGAGCACTCACAATAATAATATCTGTACAGGGGAGGACAGAGATGTGAACAAAATGAGGAGCAGATCTAAGTGGCCATGATGTAGAGACTGAGCTCATTATATAGGAGCCAGGAGAGCTTGATACAACTTGTAATAAGGACGCGCAAATGAAGCCATGGGGACATAGAGTTGACAATCCCGCTCTGGACAACAGAGAGAACGACTTACTCTACTATAACGGTAGAAGGGGGGGACTGAGGCAGAACACGCTCGTGATCAAACATGCAGCATACTGAGCGTTAAAATTACACAAAGGATGATGAAATCATAGGCTATGTAACAGTATATATATTTTTTAACTTTGAACTTAAAGAAGCTATAACGACCGCGCAGGACATATGCTGTAGTCATATTAAATTTCATTTTAGTAACCACTGATTCAGCATGTTGTGGTTGGAGTTGCTTTAAGACTGAATAAATAATTATATATTCTACTTCACACCACGTCAGGGTACTCGTGGCAAAACAGTGTGTCTTAAACTTAAATGTGTGCCTCAGCATCTCTTTTGCATCGCGTAACCTGTTTGTTGTGTGTGTGTGTGTGTGTGTGTGTGTGTGTGTGAACAAAGTTGTAATTTTTTTTCGGCAATGCATTACTAAAATAATTTTAAAAATCTTGTGCCATCAGTAATGGTGCTAATCATACACAAACTCAAAACCTGGCTGTAATTTGTGTTCCTAGTGCGCTGTCCTTAAGTGTTTGCTGGATGTGTGGCACGTCCATGTTTGCAGACCTGGATGCGAAGTGGAGCTCAGTGACGTCAGTGCACACTTCAATATTTATTGCAGAGCTCCCAGACCATGTCAAGCATTTGGAAGTCTCACCCCAAGATTATATATATGTATATATATATATATATATATATATATATATATATATATATACACACACACAGTTCATGTATACACATCAGACTAATGCTGCCTCTGTTGCATAACATACATACATACATGCATACCTACATGCATACATACATACATTCATACATACGTACGTACTTACATTCATACATGTATCATCATCACCAGCAGCAGCAGCCATAGCAAGTCCACTGCTGAACAAAGGCCTCCCCCAACCTTTTCCACGAGCTCCTTGACTGAGCCAATCTCTGCCATATCTTCCCTGCAAACTTCTCTATTACATCTCTCTAACACCTTTCTGGCTTTTTTCAGCTATGCTTACTATCTCATGGAGTCCAGTCTGCCAACCTCTTGCTCCGTCGGTTCTCCCTTATTCTTGCTACATGACTTGCCCACCTCCATTTCTGTTCTTTTATAACTTCTATAATGTTTTTTACTTTAGTCTGCTCTCTCAGGCAAGTTGATCTTCTCCTGTCTCTTAAAGATATTCCCAACATTGACAGTTCCATTGCCCTTTGTGAACGGATTAGTAGATTTTCCATCGATTTTGTCAGTTTCCAGGTCTCTCAACCGTCCTTCATAGCTGGGATTGTACATTAATTATTTTCTTTTCGTTTCTGTACATACTGGCAAGCAACTTTTCATGATGTTTCTGTGTTTACCGAAAGCTTTCCATTCAATAGTAACGCGTCTTTTTATTTCACTATCATGGTCTTTCGTTAATTTTTGACTTCTTCGATAATTTTTTCGCCTATTCAGATGATGCTCTTTGATGTATTTGGATCCAACATTACTATTACCCCAGTTCATCCCTAGCCCTACTTTGATTTCGCTGTTAAGAGCATTTAACGTTTCCTGCAATGTCCCTGTTGTTTCCGAGACTAAGGCAATGTCATCTGCAAATCTGAAATGGTTTAGCTTTTCTCCACTTATGTTTACTCCTTTGTTTTCCAAGTCTAGCTTTCTGAAAATTATTTCCAGGCATGCTGCAAATAATTTTGGTGATATTGTCTCTCCCTGAAGCACGCCCCTCAATCTTAATTTTTTTCCTAGTCTTTATGTAATTTAACTGTTGTTGTTCCCACTTTATATATGTTTTCGATGAGTTCTACAATCTTCTCCTTTACTCCTTGCTCTTGCATTGAATTTATAATTACTATATGCTCCACTGAGTCGAAAGCCTTTTTGTCTTCAACAAAACCTAAGGTTATTATATTCAACAGCTTTCTCAGTTACCTGATTCAATGTGTGTAGACGATCATAGCCGAATACCCGCTTTGGAATCCTGCCTGTTCAAGAGGTTGGTTTTCATCTAAATTAGTTGTTATTCTGTTGGAAGAACTTAAGCAAAGAGTTTGTGAATAACTGATAGTAAGTTAATGGGTCGATAGTTACTAAGATCTGTTGAGTCACCTTTTTTTCAAAGTAAAATAACAATTGCATTACACCATGTTTGGGAATTTTCTTCTTTTTTATACACTGAGTAAATAAGAAAGTGGTAGGTGGTGCCGACTATCATCCACTCACTTGATGTAGTGCTGCCTACTTCTTCCTTAGCCTTTATCATTTTTTTTCTGTGCCTGCCCTCCTATCTTCCTATTTCTCCCATCTTTCCTGTCACTACTTATTGCTTTTCTTTCTGTTACAGGTGGCTTTACATTGAGTGACAAGCCAAATGGTTTCCTGTAAGCCAAGAAACCATTTACAACGCTGGGTGGTAACCATATAACCAAACCATACGTGCTCCCTACGTGTCAAGTGGGTTGGTGAAGGGTTAGTGCCCCTCCCCGTAAAACAAATAACTCAGAGTCAAATGGCCACCCCGTACGGGATTATGGCGTCTAGCAAAAGAAAAAAGAAAGAGTAAATAAGAGGGCTAGCCTATTTTGTACTTTTACCCTATCATCCGACAGTAAATCTGCTACTGTTCCATCTTCTGGGGCCTTCTGTCTTTTCATGTTTTTTAGAGAAGTTTACTTCGTCTGACGCTACCTCAGGTATTTTACTTGCCAACTGAAAAGTTATTTGTTGGTAGTATTGTCATTGATGCATACATTTCTTTGTAAAATTCTTCACCTTTATTCACCATCTTATTTCTAAATTTCATAACTTCACCTTTTTTGTCTTTCAGTGATATAATTTGTTGCTCTCCTAGTGCCATTTTACTTCGGACCTAATTCAGACTTCTTCCTCTTTTGATGGTTCCTTTCATCTGATCCATGTTTCTCTTTCTTTTTTCGTCTCTCTGTCTCTTGCTGATAAACTTTCTAAATTCAGCTCGTTCTATTTCATATTTCTGTGTTTTTACTTTCATTTCCTTTTTACTTTTCGTGAGTTCGGGTGTCTTCCGAATGCTTGTTTGTTTTGGTGCACTATATTAGCTTTCACTACTAACACCAATGATTCTCTTAGCACTTTCGTTAGTACATCATTCAATTCACCAATGTCAAACTCGGCATTACTTTGAGTCTGAAGTCTGTTCGTTAGTTCTAACTGAAAGGCTGCTTTGTTTGGTATACATTTCAGCAAAATTTACTATCATTTCTCCTTGTTCACATCTTTTTCCCACTCCCAGTTTTCATATACATGCTTCTCCATTTTTTGATTTGCCAAATTTTGCATTGAAGTCTCCCATGGTATAGTATATGGTCTCCATAATCTGGGAGATGTCGTCATAGAATGTTTCTATTTCTTCATCTGAGCTTTGAAAAGTCGGTGCATATACAGTACTTGTATTACCTTCGGGGTGTATGTATTTTTTGCATAATCCAATTATAATCCATGCTGCTGTCAGATCATACATACTGTATGTGTGTGTGTGTGTGTGTGTGTATATATATATATATATATATATATATATATATATATATATATATATATATATATATATATTTATTTATTTATTATGCAAGGAAGAAGGAACCAAAGGCCAGGAGCCCGCAAACCGTTCCTTCCAAGAAAAAAACAAAAACAATACAAAAGAAAGCCTAATTCAAGATCCGTTCATTTCGAGATGCCTGGACACACTGCTTTTGAATGAGTGGAGGTCATAAGAAGTAGGAAATACAGACAGAGAGAGGCAGTTCCAGAGTTGACCCGTTGCACAAATATAGAACTGGGAGTAACGGTTAACTCTTTCATTAGAGAGTTGGACAGAAAAGGGATGAGAGTTTGCTGCTAGACGGGTGCTATGCACCCGTCGTAGAGGTGGAGGGATGCAAGCAGACAGTTCAAAGGAGCAGTGAACATTGAAATAGCGATAGAAAAGAGATAAAGATGCAACAGTGCGGCGAAGAGACAGAGGTTGAAGGGAGCCAGTAAGAGGAGGAGAGTTGATGAGACGAAGAGCCTTTGACTCCACCCTATTAAGAAGAGCTGTATATGGGGAGCCTCCCCACACATGATACTTGTACTCTAAACAGGGGCGAACGAAACC
This sequence comes from Coenobita brevimanus, assembly GCF_032717465.1. Classification (NCBI taxonomy): domain Eukaryota; kingdom Metazoa; phylum Arthropoda; class Malacostraca; order Decapoda; family Coenobitidae; genus Coenobita; species Coenobita brevimanus. The sequence goes on along the minus strand of NC_137028.1, from coordinate 28,049,925 downwards.
CATGTATAAAGTCAACAACTGTGCAGGGGTAAAGAAGGTACGGAGTCGACTTAGCACACCTAATCTCTTGAAAGCAGATTTTACAAGAGATGCAATATGATTTTTTCCAAGATTTATCTCGAGTGAATGAAACCCCACGCATGTTCAAGAATGATACAGGATTGAGCTGGATATTATTAAACCTTAGAGGGTACTCCTGTGGAAGACTGTGTCGGGTTGATATGTGTAAAAACTGAGGATGAAGGCCTTGATAAGAAACAGAGGCTTGAGTTGCAGCTGCACGAGGCTTATATGAGGGAGTGTTAGTGCCAACTCTAACACATGGGTGTGAGACTATGATGTGGCATGAAAATGAAAAGTCAAGAGTAAGAGCAGTGGAGATGGGACTGCTGAGGAATGTATGTGGAGTACAGAGGGTGGATAGGATACGAAATAATGTGATTCATGAAAGGTGTGGAGTGAGGAAGTCGGTGGACACCAGAACTGAAGAGAGTGTTCCTGAGATGGTATGGTCATGTGGAAAGAATGGATAACAACAGAGTGGTAAAAAAGGTGTACCTGAGCAAATCTGAAGAAGGGAGGAGGCCAGGTAGGCCATGGAAAAGGTGGAGAGATATGGTGGATGAGTGTGTGAGGAAGAGAGGTTTGGAAGTCGGTGAGGCTAGGGAACTGACAAGAGATCGAGCTGGCTGGATGAATTTTGCGAGGAGAAGTGCGTGATCAGGGATTTTGGCACCCCTTGTGAGCATGGCAGCGCGCAGCGTCCGGATTGACTCAATCGGATATGCTGTGTGAAGCTGCAGAATGTGGTGAATGTTTTTGGCGTATCCAGTAGAGCTAGGATCCGGGGACTTGAATGATGAGTGAATGGAAGTGTGGCCTATTTGGATTGGGCAAGTTTGTGTTGTCTGGACATTGCTACTCCTCACCCTGCCCTTGGGTGAAAAAGGAGGTCCGGATAATGATGATGATGAAAAACAAGATTATTTTTACTCCCGTCACAGATACGAGCCAAGTCAGACATTAGGTGTGCCATGGCCTCATCCCTTTGTTGAAGTAACTGCTGAGATGGATGTTGAGGAAACCGAATGGAAAGGTGAAGGGTGGAATCATCAGCGTACGAGTGGATAGGGTTAGATGTACAGCTTAGAAGGTCATTGATGAGTAAAAGGAAGCGAGTTGGTGATAAGACAGAGCCCTGAGGAACATCACTGTTGATAGATCTAGGAGAAGAACGACGGCCGTCTACAACAGCAGCTATAGAACGACCAGAAAGGAAGCTATTGATGAAGGCACGGATAGAAGGATAGAAACTGTAAGAGGGCAGTTTGGAAATTAAAATTTATGCCAGACTCGACTGAAAGCCTTTGAGATGTCAAGTGCAATGGCAAAGCTTTCGCCAAAGTCCCGAAAGGAGGATGGCCAGGAGTCTGAAAGGTAGGTGAGAAGATCACCAGTGGAGCATCCCTGACGGAACCCATACTGACGATCAGAAAGAAGGTTGTGATAGGAAAGATGCTTTAAAATTTGTCTATTAGGAATTGACTTGGAAACTTTTGAAACACAGGAAGTTAAAGCAATTGGGTGATAGTTAGAGGGTTGGGAACGGTCACCCTTCTTTGGGACTGGCTGAATAACAGTAAACTTCCAGCAAGTAGGAAAGGTACAAGTTGACAGACAAAGGCGAAAGAGTTTACCAAAGCAGGGTGTAAGCACTGAAGCACAGTTCTTGAGGACAACAGGAGGGACTCCACCAGGCCCATATGCCTTATTAGTATTGACGCCTGTGATGGCAGAAAATACATCAGCTGAAGAAATGTTAATGACAGCCATGAGGAAGTCGGAGGGGGGAAGTGATGGTGGAACAGCAACGGAGTCGTCTAAGGTGGAATTGGAGGAGAAAGTCTGAGCAAAGAGATCTGCTCTATCAGTAGAAGAAATAGCTACAGAGCCATCAGAGTAGAAAAGAGGAGGGGAGGATGATGAGGTAAAGTTGTTAGAAAGGTTTTTGGCAAGGTGCCAGAAGGAGAGGGAAGAATTAGAATTGGAGAGTTGAGAGTACTTAGCATGGATGAAATTTTTCGCAGTGTGATGAACAGACTTAGCACGATTCCGTGCAGAAACATAAACAAGATGTGATTCAGGGGTGGGTTGGCTCTGGTACCTTTTATAGGCCCTCTCCTTGTTGCTGACAGCATTAGAACAAGCGTGATTAAACCAAGGCTTTTATGCATTAGTCATATGATATGAGAAAGGAATGTATGCTTCCATGCCCGAGAGAATAACTTCTGTAACGTGCAAGGCACACTCAGACGGCTCCTGGCCATGAAAGTAATAATCATTCCATGGAAAATCAAAGAAGTACTGCCCGAGGGCCTCCCAATCAGTAGCTCCGAAGTGCCACAGATGACTTTTCTTTGGAGGGTCCACAGGCCGTACCAGAGAGAAAGGACAGGTTAAGGTAATAAGGTTGTGATCGGAGGAGTCCAACCGAGAGGAAAGATTAACAGTGTAAGCAGGAGTAGTTCTAAGGAAGAGGTCAAGCATGTTGGAGCTCTCTCCGAGGTGGTCAGGGATACGGGTAAGGTGCTGTACAAGCTGCTCTAGGTCATTAAGGATAGAAAAGATGTAGGCTTATTCACCAGGTGGATCAGTGAAAGGAGAGGAGAACCAAAGGTGGTGGTGAACATTTATATCTCCAAGAATGGAGGTTTCAGAGAAAGGAGAAATGGATAGAATGTGTTCCATTGTAGAAGTAAGATAGTCGAAGAATTTTTGACAGTCAGTAGAATTAGGGGATAAGTACAGTAAACAGCACAGATATTTTTAGTCAGAGGAAAACAAGAAAGCCGAAGCCAGAGAGTAGAAAATTCAGAAGAATCAAGTTCAGGAACACGAGAGCAAGATAAATCGTTGCATACATATACACAACATCCACCTTTGGCTTTGAAATGAGTATAGAGAAAGTAGGAGGAAACAGAGAAGGGTTTGCTGTCAGTTGACTCAGCTGTCTGAGTCTCTGTCAAGAGGCAGTATATATATTTGTCTAGCAACAAATTCTCAACCCTTTTCTGTCCAACTCTCTAATGCAAGAGTTAACCGTTACTCCCAGTCCTTCATTTATGCAACAGGTCAGCTCTGGAACTGTCACCCTGTGTCTGTATTTCCTACTTCCTATGATCTCCAGTCTTTCAAACGCAGTGTGTCCAGGCATCTCGAAATGAACGGATCTTGAATTTGGCTGTCTTTTTTTTTTTTTTTTTTTTTTTTTTTTGATGGAACGGTTTGCGGGTTCCTGGCCTTATGTTCATTCTTTTTTGCATAGTATATATATATATATATATATATATATATATATATATATATATATATATATATATATATATATACTGTATGTACCGGGTATATACATATACTATATATACAGTATATATATATATATATATATATATATATATATATATATATATATATATATATATATATATACTCTGTATGTACCGGGTATATACATATACTATATACATATACTATATATATATATATATAATATTTGTGTGTGTGTGTTAATGATTTCTTTGATACAAACATACCCAGGTTGCATTATGTATTCATGTAACATACAGAACTCATGTGTGTATATGGAGAGGGGACCCTAATGGAGAGAGGGGCCTTAATCTGACTATGATGGTAGGAACAGCGGTAATGGCCAAAGTTTATGATAATTTTTGCTTCTCTAGGTCGCTCTCAGATGGCGGGGAGTTCTTTGGAAGGTGGGGAGAGAGGTAAGGCCAAATATAGGGACAGGAATGGAAGGGTAGGGAAGGGAAGGGAAGCTAAGGGTTGGGTAAGGAAGGGAAGGAGAGCAAAGGAAAAGGGAGAGAAAATGGGAAATAGGTAGGCAGGAAGGTAAAGTATAATGGAAGAGAGAGGAATCAGGAAGTGAGGAAGAGAGGAAAGGCAATGGGAGCGACGAGGGGATGGAGGGTGGGTAGAGAACCAGGGAGAAGATAGGATGGATGAACAAAATTAATGACAGCGTCGAGATACGACTATATATGTGTATATACATATAAATATATAAATATATATATATTTATTTACTTACATATTTATATATACATAAATATATTGTTAACATTCATGTATTTATATATATATATATATATATATATATATATATATATATATATATATATATATATATATATATATATATATATATAATATAGGTAGGTAGGTGAAGAGTAGGTAAGACAGTAAGGGATCTGGGGAAGGGGGGAAGGGGGACAGATCCTGGATAGAAAAGGATTGGAAGGGAGGGAGAGAGGAAAAGGTACCGTAGGACAAGGCATAGTGAGGGTAGAGAACGGAGGGAAGGAAGGAGGATAAAGAGCATAGGTCAAATGGAAGTAGTAACAGAAAGAGACAAAAGAATTAATAAAATTTAGGTAAGGAATAATGATGGCAAGGGGAAGAGAGGAACACGGAGAAAGACAAGTAACTAAGGAAGACGAGGAGGAGAATTACAGAGGAGAAAAAAGAGAATTCCGAGTGAAGAAGAGCAGAGAAGGAAAGATGGGAAGAGAAAGGAGTGGCTACAATGAAGATAACAGAAGATAAATTAGTAAAAGGGAGGGAGAGAGAGAGAGAGAGAGAGAGAGAGAGAGAGAGAGAGAGAGAGAGAGAGAGAGAAAGATGAAAGCCTTGATAATCTCATAACTTGAAAATGAACTTTAAAACGTCGAAAAAAAAGGAAAGAATATGATCGAAAGGTTAGAATAATCAATTATTTTCCTGAGCCGCAATTATCTAAGTCTCAGCTGTTACTCAAGTTGAATTATACCTTCTTTTTTTTCTTTTTCATTGCTTTTCTTGTCATATTTCCCAGTCCTGGTACAAAGCTTCAGTAGCGACAGTAAATCTTATTTTCAACAATAAGATTGAACTGCTGAGTAGAGGTTTTAAGGCTTTAGAGGTGTGGGTCTCTCTCTCTCTCTCTCTCTCTCTCTCTCTCTCTCTCTCTCTCTCTCTCTCTCTCTCTCTCTCACAATCTACTAATTTAGCGATGCAGTTTTCATTTTACTGAAAAAATTATGACACTCAAAATTACGAGTTAAAAGGGACCTCTAACACTGAATGGTTTAATGAGGTTCATATCTCACTCGTTCAGTCTCAAGCGTTTGCCATAAAGTGATGAAAAGCGTCGTCAAAGGAATCATGTGGGTATGCTTAGTAATTAACACTTGGGCTGGGGAAAGCTGTGGCTTAGTCGGTAGAGATGTGGCTTGCAGTCCCAGTGTATCCTGATTCGTATCCCGGCTGGGGAAAGTGAACAGTTTAAAGGCCCTCTCCCACTTCGGCGTAAATAGGCACGATGAAGCCACGATGAAAATCGTGGCTGAAATCGGTGATGTGTCGACGATTCTGACCAAGAATCGTGGTGTCGGCGTAATACCTGCGACACCAGTACGACAAAACGCCGAAACCTCGGCGGAGTATAAGATATAACTGGCGACTAGTAGCCGACATATCGCTGATATGTCGGCGTAATGCACAAGCATTATTCTAAATTCAAATTTTAACGTTTTTTTTTATGGCGACTCAATGGCGATAAAGGTACAACGGCGGCATGCTGTCGACGATGTATCGTCGATGTGTCGGCGAATGCATCGCACGCACCTCGCAGACAAAACGCCGAGGCCATCGCAGGGCCTCGCCGTCATCGGCGTATTTAAGGCGATTAATCGACGGTTCATCCGCGAAATGTCGGCGATATATCACCGACATTCATAAGATGAAATATTACTGTCTCACAACCCGGTACATATCGTACGGTTTACGTACGCTATGTCGTATTAACCTCACCGATGCATCGCCGATACATTGCCGACGCTTCGCCGTATGACCGTATGACATCTCAACGTTTTTTTTCACCGCCGATGCCTCGCCGATGTAGGCGATCATACGCGGTTTATACGCAGGGTAATCGCCGATGTCGCCGAGGCGTCGCCTTGTTGTTTACGACTAATCTGCGAAATTTTACAAAATCGTGGAGGGCCACGACGTTTTCATGCAGCATGAAAACGTCGTGGTCCCCCACGACAAATTTCCACCTCGTGCGACCTATCGGCGCCATGCCACGAATGGACAAGATTTTGATGACGAATACCCACGATTAGGGATTTTTGACACATCGTGACTTTATCTTCCCCACTTTCGCCGAAGTGGGAGAGGGCCTTTAGGATATAAGTTTCATTAAAGCAGACTTAACTGGTCTACCATAGGACTCGCCGAAACGTCGTAAAAATACTCCCTTTAAAACCAACACACCAGTCCTGTTTGACATAGCCCAGTCATGTGCCCTGTGTGGACGGTGGGTGTTGACGGCGAAAGTGGTGGCATGTGGAAGTGTATAGTACGTGGGAGGACTGCTGGGCCTCAGAGAACGGGCAGTGAATCGTGTGCCCAGAGTCGGAAACATATCCACTGCAGATACCATGGCGTGCTCTCTCTCTCTCTCTCTCTCTCTCTCTCACACACACAATTCATCTTCCCAGAACACACAAGTAAGAGTTCTCTCACTTTTTCCCCTCCTTCCTCTTTCATATCTCTTTTCTCCCTCCTTTCAAATAACAACTTCCATCCCTCCTCTTACTGTCTATCTTTTCTTCACAGGCTTTCTCTGTTTTTTTTTTTTTTTAGTTCCTCTCTCTCTCTCTCTCTCTCTCTCTCTCTCTCTCTCTCTCAATGAAATAATTAATCTCTCTCCTTTCCTAGAGTTTTTCCGTGTCTTGTTGCCGATTTGTTGTTTTCTTCATTCACCGTGATTTCTCCCATTACACTCTCCAGTTATACTTTTCTTTCGCTTTTCTCTCATTATTTTTCAGTCCCTCTCATCTCCTATATTATTGTTTCATTTTATATTTTGGTCTTCCTTTTTGTCTTTTTCGCTGCTGCTGTTCCCATTTTTCCCTCACCTCTTTAATCTCTACTTACTCATCCACTGATTTTTGTCACTTGTTTCCGTTACCTGATGCTGCATCCTGTGAAGGGTTGTCCAAAGGAACCACTTCCAAGCATTTCTGGCTTACTTTACTCTATGTTTTCTCTCTCTTCCCCTGATCTGCCTCTTATTTTTTTTGTACTTTTCCCTTTTCTTTTTCCTTTTTCCTCCATCCTATTCTTAATTTTGCTTTCCTGCTTCTTCTCTTCCCTCCTTTCTAATCTCATTTTCTTTCTTATTCATACACCATGTTCCATTTGTTCTCCATTTTTCCATTATTATTATGACTCCATTTCAAACTTCGTAGACCTTCTGCGTTTCTTCCGTCTTTTTTTCCTCTCTCTTTTTTCCAAACGCTTTTTCACTTGGCGCCATTCCCTGATTACTTCACTATTCGCTTCAAACTCCACACAGTTATTTCTTGGACGAATAGCCCCAGACACCATTTTCTTTCCCTTTTTTTAAGGACTTTAAAGGAATTTATGGGGTGAAAAGTCAGGTAAATTACATAGATAAATTTTGAGATCTTTCGATTTTGTTTGTTATTAATCATCTTGACAATTTCCACCGAAGCATGTAAGCGTAGTGTAGCTGATAAAGACCATCTTACATTCCCCTGGGATTACTGGAAAACTTGTTTACACTCGTGACTCGCAAAGCTAGAGGCAGTGTTATGCTGTGTGTGTGTGTGTGTGTGTGTGTGTGTGTGTGTGTGTGTGTGTGTGTGTGTGTGTGTGTGTGTGTGTGTACATGCGTGCGTGGTTACACTATATCTCATTGCTTCGATCCGAGATTAAGGGTCACCGGAGTATTCATTGGTCAAAAGTCAAGGTCACACGACAAGGTCAGCTTAAACAGCTTCAACCCGATTTCGACAAGCTTTGTGGAAGGGCTGAGGAAAAGGCTAGAATGAAAGGATTCTATATTTCAAAACAATATGTCAAAGGTTTAGATCACAAGGAAAGGGCAAAGGCCAAGGTTACAAGATTAGGCTACCTCAAACAGGACTGATCTGATTCCAGAATTATGAGGTGTTAGGGGTCAGACACGAACAATCAGCAATAATCAAGGTCACAATGCAAGGTCAAAGTTCGATCCGTGTGTTTAGCTGGTCGTCGCGGATTTGTACTCTCTGAATGCTCCTTCTTATATCATTTGTTCTTCTTTTCCTTTCGGCCATCTTCCCTCTCTCGTAGCCTTCCTCACTCCATCTATTTATCCCGTCTTTCACTTTTCTTCCGTCCCTTTCTCCTTCCTTTCTCCAAACACAGTACCCTCTCCTTTATCTTACCCATCTGCTTTCATCTCCTTTATCTTCTTCCTTCCATCTCTGCTTTCTTCCTCCCTCCTTATTTCTTTCTCATTCCCTTCCCCCCTGTCTTCCTCACACTCCTAATCATCCCCTCCACCGCCAGTTTCCTCTCTTCCTTTCCCCCCAGTCCTACCAATCCCTCCCTCATTCCCTCCCGCCTCCTTATTTCTCTTTTATTCCTTCTTCCCCCTACCCCCTCTTTTTCTCATTTTTGCTCCCTCCACTTCCTGCCCTCAGCTTATCCCCACTCTTACCCCCTCTCCTGTTCATTTCTTCTCTCTCCCTACCAACATGCTTCCCCTCTCCTTTCCCACTCACACATAATTACCTCACCCTCACCCTTTCCTGTTTACGAATCCTTGGCTTTTACTGAGCGTAAGAGTCTCTCTCTCTCTCTCTCTCTCTCTCTCTCTCTCCTATTTTCGAATCCACGGTTTTCATTTAGCCTGAGAGCACAACCATTTCCCCGCCCCCCCCTTCTCTCTCTCTCTCTCTCTCTCTCTCTCTCTCTCTCTCTCTCTCTCTCTTCCAGCAGCAGAGTGAAGCAGGTTTAGCAGAAAACTTCATAACTTGTCGAATTAAGCAAATGCCTTTGATTGTGAATGGGGGACTGGAGGGGAGGGGGGGAGAGGGAAGAGGAGAGGAGAGAAGAGCAGGGGAGGGAAGAGGGTGAGACAGAGGAGGATAGGAATGGGAAGACTTGAGAAAAGGGAAAGGAGGGAATGTGAGAGGGGTGAAGAATGATGGGAGAGGATGAAAGGGAGAAAGACCAGAAGGAAGGGAGTGAGGGGTCGGCGAAGAGAAAGGAAGCATGGCAAAGGAAGATAGAGAGACCGGAGGACACCGGCCACTTCAGCCAGTCGCTTCCAGAGATCTTTTACTGAGTCTGTGTTGACGGATTATTTATGTTGTGGTACTGTGGTGCATCATCATCATTATCATCACAACACACACACACACACACACACACACACACACACACACACACACACACACACACACACACACACACACACACAATTCTAAGCACTATGGAGATCTCATTATTTTGTTTCGGCGTTGGTGACCCGTATGTGCCTCTCATTAAGACCTTCCACAACACTGAATTTTACGCTAGTGTGAATATTACCTAGTGACGTGTTGATTCTCTCTCTCTCTCTCTCTCTCTCTCTCTCTCTCTCTCTCCCTCTCTCTCTCTCATTTTCCATATAGCAAATATCCTCGAGATAATCATTGTGTCTATAGCTATTTACCTTCTTTTGCAGCCATTTTTCTGGCTCTAATTCCTCGTCTTCCCGCTCTCGTTAAGTCTCACTCTCATCCTTTCGTCTCCTCCTCATTTTCTGCTTTTCCATTTCTATCCATCCCTACCCATCACTCCTTCCCTTTCTCTTTTCCTTCCTCTCCTCCCTCCCTCCCTCTCCATTTCCCTACTTTCCCTCCTTCCTCTCCCTGTCGCTCCCCTTACCCTTTCTTCCAACCTCTCCCCAACTAACTCCCTACCGTCCAAGAGTGACCTAGGGAAGCAAAAATGATCATAAACTTTGTCCATTACGACTGAGACTACCATCATACTGAGATTAAGGCTTCTCGCACCATAGGAGACCCCCTTTATATACATAAATACATGTATGCATGGTTCCTGTACGTTGTCGGAATAGACTCTACAACTCATTATACAACATTGATGTATTCAGCATCAGAGAGAGCATTTACATATATATATATATATATATATATATATATATATATATATATATATATATATATATATATATATATATATATATAATAAGGAGCCTCTGTGGTACAGTGGTAGAGAGTGTGCATTTCGTACACGGGTGAACCAAGGTTCTCGCCCCACGAGGGTAATTAAACTTTGGGAGTGTTCACCCGGCCACCTACTGCATTGGCGGACACAAGCGGTGCTGCGGTTGAACCAGTGTCGCATTCTATAAAGTATGCTTGCACCCAATCGGCTTCCGCGGGCCGATTACACTAGGTTCACAGAGTACACACACATCCAAAGCCACTCCAACACTACAATTACACTTGCAACCACTTCTCACCCTACATACAATCTCTACCAGACAGCCTAAGCCACTTGGTAGAGATACATTGGCTGTATCCTCCCGACTTCGGTCGGGATAGGCCGGTCCTGCAGTGGACACTCAAACGGCTGCTGCTGCATATATAAATATATATATATATATATATATATATATATATATATATATATATATATATATATATATATATATATATATATATATATATATATTCTATCTGTCTATATAAACTCTGTATAATATCCTGGCCTTTGGTTCCTTCTTCCTTGCTTAAAAAGTATATATGTAGCCTATGTTTGTACGTATGCATGTATCCTATGACATTATATACATGGAATTATTCTTTTTATTTAATTTGTTTTTCTTTCATCTGTTCATCGTCTGCAAAAAGAAAAGAAAAGATGTACTCGTATATACACACGTATGAATATGCTTACTTGAGAAGTACTGCTGTGTATATATGCATGCACGTATTTATGAGTACTACGGAAGAGAGAGTGTGCTGCTGTGTATGTCTGCATGTATGTACACTACGTATGTATGTATTCGTGTGCATTTTACCGTGGAATGAAGCTTGCACGCACCTAACATGGAGGAAGCTGTACCATGCATTAGAGAACACCACTTTCTTTAACTGGAGATCTAACTCACCCGCTGCCTCACCCGCATATAGGTATGGAAGCCGTTTGGAGTGTAGGATGGCAAGTTTATTAATCTATTTACTGTCTGACGCCTTACTTCCGTGGGAGGTGGCCATAAACGAACTACCTCCACCTTGCCCTATTCTTTGCCATCTGGCTGCTCTTCATTAAAATCACACCCCTCCCCCCTCTCTTTTATACCTCCCCACCCTCTCCCTCCATCTCATCCTTGGTTTACGACTCCACCTTACTAACATACCCTCGTTAATTCAGTTTCTCCTTACCCGTCCTCTTCACGTGGCCAAACCATCTCAAAAGCATTTTTCCTAATTTTTCCTAGCATATCCACACCAACGCAACAACACTTTCACTTCCTCATTCGTCTTCTTGTCACTTCATGTAACTCCACATGCACCTCTAGGGTAGCTCATGCCACTTTTCTTATTCTTGGCCTATACTTCCAACAAAGTCCAAGCTTCACTTTCACACATTAGGGTGGGCATCACTGTACTGTCATGCAGCAAGGTTTCTAATTCCATGTTCACTTTCCTGTTCCTTATCACTGCTCTTAGTGAATCAGTAACCCTTCTTCCCTGCCGTACCCTTCCATGCACTTCATCCTCTAAACTTCTATGCTTATCACACAACGTAAGTATTTGAAGACACTCACATTCTCCATCTCCTCACCATTCAGCCAGTCTTTGCAGTCCGTAACATTATTTCCCTCAAAGACCTGAACTTTACTTTTAACTATATTTTTTTACTTCTAAACTTCGTTTTTTACATACTCGTAGGCTAAATGTCCAGGCTCATTCGTAAACCTATGCAACTTTCATTCATCTTCACTTAGTAATACACTACCATCAGCAATTAACAACAGAGACAATTTCCAAACCCTATCTTCTCTCACCAACTCTGCTTTCTCACACATGCAGTTGACAGCATTCAACGATTTCCAATCTACTCCAGTTTTTTCACCACTTTCAACATTCCTTGCTTACCTTCATTATCATATATACACTTTTTCTTTTAATAACAGAACAGAGGAAGGAAAAGCAAATGAATGAAAAAATAATCCATACACCAGATTACTGGCGTTCTCCATCTGTAACAGTTGGACATGAACAGCTGTAGGCTGAAGTTTGGGGGGAAACAACTCCGGAGAAGCGAGTTCCAGAGAGATGCAGTTCGAGGAATAAAAGAATTCTGATAGGCAGAAGTTCTGCAATATGGCTGTGTGACATTCCAGTCATGAGCGCTACCAGATGCCGGTGTAGCACGAGGGAAGGCATGGAGAGGTGGCACAATGAACGCAACTTCGTCTGAGCAATTGCCATAAAAATATCTTTAAAATAATGCAAAGGAGGCAACATTCATTCTTACTTGTAGGGGAGTTAGTTTATTGATAATAGCAATGTTATTAATAATTCCAACAGCTTTGTTCTGAATTTTGTCTAGTTGTTTTAGTGTAACCTCTCCTCATCCATTCCACAAGGGTGAGCAATATTCAAGCTGAGAGCGCACGTGATTCTTATAAATAATAGCTAACTGCTCGTCAATGAAGAAGTTACGGACTCTGTACTTTAGATCAATGAAGGCAGCATACAACTACTTAGCCTTCCCTAAATCTTTCCAACTAAAAGTTTCAAAAGGAATATCTGACCTACAAATCACTTCTCTCTCCGAAGTCCCCTTGTTCCTCACCGTCTAATTGTTCGGTTATTTCCCTAACAGTCAAAAAGTAAACGCCTCTCCTATTAGGAAGATAAATACCCCTATGATTACTACACACTTCTCTCCCCTTGTCTTTTGCCTAGGGAAATTACTATATCTGGCATCCAATCATCTGGAACTCTTCTCTCCTCCCAGCCCAATCTGCATGTATCAATGGCATCAGCTAACTTTTAGGCGATTTTCAATTTCAGCAATAAGAAGGCATTTTTGCGACTTTTTTTTAATATGAAATGCTAAGTGGCCCAGCCTGAAATTTTGAGTAAATCTGACATGTCAGCTGTTGCATCAGCTGATGCATAGTTTTGCTGCAGGTTTATGAAAATAGCCTCTTCTTGTTTTTCCTACATCTAATCACTTTCACTTCCTTCTGCAGAAGTATCTGCCGTTTCCATCTTTCATCCATCTTCTACTTCCCTTATCACTCCGTTTTACACTCTTCGCCTCTGTCCAAAACAGTTACCGATACTTACATACTCCTAACATGCACTCAGATTTCCACTGAAACTCCTGATTCACTCTTTTTTTACCACTTCTTACTATTCACTTCACTTCTCCTCTCCCCTTATCATATAGGTCTCTTTTCCATCTCTTCACATCCTCCATGCATCTGCTGCCCATCTAGTTACTGTACAAGTATGCTTTCTTCTTCTCTTCCTCAGCTCGTCTCATAACTTAATTTCTTCACTCTTTTCCTTTCAGCCCATTCCGTCTTCTCTTCATTCCACACACTACCTCACATGTTGCACAAATTATTTTCTATAAATACCTTACACGTGCCTTACACCTCTTCCAAATCATACCTACTCTGTCGCTCCTCCACTTCCATACTCCCTCTTTTATTTTTTTTCTTTCTTCTGCAACCTTTCCACATTCCTTATAGAAACTGCTTCCTCTAGTGCTCCTCTACATCTCTTCTTATCGCTATTACACCTCATTATTCGACCCAACTATGTAGTGATAAGGCAGTCCAATCCCCCAACCACTATACATACTCGTATCACATAGAAATATCCTCATTCGTCACCCCCCCACACACACGGACGCACACACTCACGTACACGCACAAGCACAGGCACATAGCACATGCACATTCACACAGACACACACACACACACACACACACACACACACACACACACACACACACACACACACACACACACTGCTTTACGTTCATTGAACCAGCCTTCCATGCTTCTAATCACCTGCAAAAATACCTGTGGATCTTATCCAGAAATAACCTATGTATTGGCGATTGGCAGTCTCTTCTTTGTACAAACCTCCACCAGAGCGAGACCATTTCCTTCCACTTCATTCAGTAAACCCCTTACCCAACCACCCATCTTCTAGCATTTCCCACTTTTCCACTCGTACAAGTATCTCCAGTGAAAATCACTCTCTCACTGCTCCCAAACTTCTCCAGGCATGTTTGCAAACTTTTATCGAGCACTCATTTTTCTCTCTAGCCGTTCGGTCCTTTGTTGAAATATACACGCATAAAGACGCCTATCACTCTATTCCCACTTCCATTCTTACTCATACAGTCTTTGATCAAAACTGCTGCATACTCCCTGATTCTTCCCTTCTACCTCTTGAATTCAACAGTGCATTCTCTCTCTCTCTCTCTCTCTCTCTCTCTCTCTCTCTCTCTCTCTCTCTCTCTCATGGTGGGAGGAAGGGGAGGGGATAGTTTGTAGGGTGAAGCTGTGATGTGGTACTGGCAAAGGAGGGAGACAGGTGTATCCATATTTTTTTTTTCTCATTGCCTGGAATCCTCTCTTCCCAGCTTCTCAATGGCTGTCACATTCCCAGAACAACTAAGAGTACGTACTTTTTATCTGAATATTCCAAATACCAAAATTTTCCAGCAGGTCCCTTAAAAAATAATGCTAATTTCCTTTCGCTTATTCTTTATAGTCACTGTATTTCCATCCATTCGACTGATTTTTTTTTCCCTCCGAATGCTCTGGGACTAGGATGCTTACCTGTTGGAACTCCCCTCGTACTATCTTTACGTGCGTTTCTCAGCATTTTTTTACGGTCGATCCCCTCGCCTAAGTCATACAGTATTTATTTCTGTGGGAGGGACGAGGACAGATTCGATCCACGTCATATCCATTGATCTTTCTATACAAACCAATCTTATTTATGAGAGGTGGCATATATGAGATCCTCCCCCCTATTCTTTCTTTTCTTTATATGGAAACGACAAGGTATGGACAACGCAAACCTTTCCCGTCTCTTCTTCTTCCTGACAAAACGAATTCATGTTACAAGGAAGATCGAGAATCCAACCCTTGGATACGCCCGTTGCGATAAGGTGGGGGGGGGGTAGATGTTGGATATGGGGTTGGATGAGGAGTGGGTCTGGTATACAGTAGGTGGCAGTCTGTGTGTGTGTGTGTGTGTGTGTGTGTGTGTGTGTGTGTGTGTGTGTGTGTGTGTGTGTGTGTGTGTGTGTGTGTGTGTGTGTGTGTGTGTGTGTGTGTGTGTGTGTGTGTGTGTGTGTGTGAGAGAGAGAGAGAGAGAGAGAACCAAGAAGAGAAGAAAGTGAGAGATGAAAACAAGTTCGAGGTGTGGAGAGAGGAAGAAAGGAGAGGAAAGTGAGTGAAGTGAATGAGATGAGGAATGAGGACAGTCAGGAGAGTGAGGTGGGATGGCATGAGGGAGAGAGGTGTGATAACCTGCTGGATGGAATGGGAGTGGAGTTACTTGAAATGAGAGCAAGCTGAGTGGAGCAGGACGAAAAAAGGAGTAAAGTGGGAGTAAGATGAAACGGAATGGAAACTGAGGTGAAAGATGCTGGAAGAGGAGTGGGAAGGGTGAGAGGGAAGTGAGAGTTTAGGAAAGAGTATGACAGAGTGGAGTGGAGGGGGCAGGGTAGGAAATGAGGTAATTAGACTGCTAGTAAGGTTAATGGTCTTGGGGTGAGTGAAAGGGAGGGGGAAAGAGAAATTGATGGAAACTGAATGGTATGGCTATTGATTTCCGTCCTTAATAATCCCTTCAAACAGAATATTTTTTTTTAATCTACTCCTGCCGACGATGTTGCTTAGCTGGAAAGAGACCCATCAGAACTTGAGAGTTAATGGAGGCTAAGCGTAACCTCTTCAGGTCGAGAAATTAACCCCAAACTGAGGAAAACCGTAAGTAAATAGCAAGATTATAACAAGAAGTACGTCCTTGGATGGAAGGGATTAATCAGGGTGTTGGGGTTATAGAAACTCTCTTTAATTGACAGATAAGATGAAGACGAAAAAGGAGGAGGAGGAGAAGGATTAGGATTAGGAGGAGGAGGAGGAAGAGGAGGAGGAGGTAGAGGAGAAGCAGAAGAAGAAGAAAAGGTTTATATTCATGCCTAAGGAACCTACGAAGGCCACTTAAGGCAGGCAGTCAGTTTTGCGAAGTCAAAATCTTGCCCCAGAACACGATCTGCACTATTGATTTTACATCCAGGTCCCTACTTGGACAGGTGGGTCAGTTTGGGAAAGGAGGATAAAATTAATCGACTGTGTATCTATCAAGTGAGAATTGTGAGGCGGATAGGCAAGAGGAAGGTCATCAACATATACTGTAGGTAAACTATGATGATGATGATGATGATGATGATGATGATGATGGTGATGGGAGAAGGGGAGAAGTACGAGAACATAGAGTGGGGGGAGAACAGCAGGGGGAGATAAGGAATGTGGGGAGAAGGGAGGTTCATTAGCATACAGGTGAATTGTGAGGAATGTGTCAGGCAGAGTGCTGGTGGAGGGATATGGTGGTGACTTAGAAGGCCAAGGATAATGGGAAAACAACAGAGGGAAGGGAAATGGGAGGGGGATGAAGAAAAGAGAAAGGTACAATAATGGAAGGGGATACTGAGGGTGAGCGAGGCGGTGAAGAGGAAGGAGAGGAAAAGGGGTAAGAAGAGGGCTAAGGGGGAGGGGGATGGTGAGAAGGGGGGGAAGAAAGTAGGTGGGGTGGGATACGGGGGAATGAAAGGGAGAGATATGTACAGCAACAGAGTCTGTCAAATACGAGAGAGAGAGAGAGAATTTTATGTTTGCCACACCTCTCTCCCTCTCTCTCTCTCCAGTGGATGAAGGTTATTGCAGGATTGGTATGTGGGCCGAAAACCAGGTGCTGGTACAAGGTTTAGTGGTGTGTGTAATTCACCGGGTCGGTCAGGATCACTTGATGGCCGTGATCGTCAGCTTTTTACCCTCCCGGAAGGGAGCTGAGAGCTCATATAGTCCGATCTAAGGGCAAGGCTGTGACCTTCACACACACACACACCCGTCCCCTTGCTCAAGGGGGACAGTAACCACCCACTTCATCAGTGAAACTTTTCGCAACCTGAGCGAGGCGCGAACTCCCGTCCACCAGTTGGCAAGCGAGAACGTTACCACTGCACCAGCGAGCGGTGTGTGTGTGTGTGTGGGGGGACTTGGGGGATATTTAGCAGACATGAAATCCCCCCCCCCCCCATCTCTTTCTGGTATTGGGCATTTGGTGGGAGCTAAGTTTGTGTTTACGTCTGACTCTGGGCATAGGCGTGACAGTGGTTGCCCTGAGGTCGGCACTTCTCCTACGTGCCACACACTTTCTGTTGTCACCACCAGCACTGATACCCTTCGCCCATATTAAATACTTACTAGGATTGTCTCATTCAGGATGGTTGAGATGATTTAGCGGGAATATTTTTATGACGACGGTGATTAATATTCAAATAGAAAGCACTCAGAGACCTCATACCTCCATCAATGCCATTGTCATTATAAAGGATCCAGATACAGGATCCAGATCCAGATCAGCCCCCATATTTAACCAATTCTTTCTTGGTCCATGGCCCATCATTCCACTAACTTTCACTGAGAGTCATTGAGAACTTTTGGAATTCTGGATACTCCCGATGCGGGTCCGGATCCGCCCCTAAATTAAATAATTTCTTCTTTGGCCCATCGTCCACCCTTCCACAAAATTCATCAAAATCCATTCATAGCTTTTTGAGTAAAGCTGCCAACAGGCAGATAAACAAACAAACAAACAAATGCCAGCAAAAACATAACTTCCTTCGCGGAGGTAATAATATTAAAGATTATCTTAACGAAACTCATGTTATCAAACTTCGTATGCATGCTTGGATCGAACCTGGTTCCCTGCAAAAGAAGCACAACATTTTCTAACCACTTGTCCAAAACCTTCCCTTAGCTAGCTAAGTACATGAGTATAATTAGGAAGACTAGGTAGACGACAGAAAGACAGACAGACAGTAAGGTTTTACATATATATATATATATATATATATATATATATATATATATATATATATATATATATATACATATATATATATATATATATATATATATATATATATATATATATATATATATATATATATATATATATATATATATATATATATATATATATATATATATATATATATATATATATATATATATATATATATATATATATATACATATATTATATATATATATATATATATATATATATATATATATATATATATATATATATATACAGTATATGAAGAGAGAGGGAGGGGGGAGGGATAGGGAGGGGATTATGGAATGTGTTATTGGTGATGGCTTAATCTCTCTCTCTCTCTCTCTCTTACCATTACCATATATATCTATGTGTCTATTTATCAGTCTGCATATTCCACTCACCCTCCACTTCCATTCACCTCAATCTGTAAAAATCCAATTATCGCTGTTATTTTTCCAGAACAACTTCAGAGAGGGCAATAAAATTACCCAATGATCTGTGTGGTTTTTAAGAACGCCCGTATTAGTATCAGGTGGCGGGTTAGTATTTTTCCCAGGTACAATTGGTGGAAATAATATCGCTCTAATTTTTGCTGAATAACCATGAAACTCTTGCACAGTATATATTATGAAAAATTTGGTGAGCTCGGAGATCGAATTACTGTAATTCGAATATAAATGTTCATTGTGTCGTAATTTATCGAAATAAAGTGTATCGTTATTTTATGTCCGCAACTGCACGTAGATTTGGGGTAATAATTGTATTTTATGATTCACGATTAGACAGATGTTGGACAGTTTTTTCTTTTTGTTTTTAAGTTGTTAGATATATATTTTTTCGACGACGCTATCAAATCGTGACAAATCATCACCATCATCATCAGTACTGTAACCCTGATTTCCGCTGCCATTATTATTATTGGGAGGATCCAGAGAGAGAAAAGAATGGGAAAACATAGAAAAGAGGCATCAGCAAAGTTCCGTGCTACAATAGGTATAATTATCCATTTTTGCTTTTACCCTTTCAGTCCCATGGCATATTTGAATTTTTTTTCTCATAATACATCCAGAAGTGTGTATTCAGCAAAGGGACTATATATATATATATATATATATATATATATACGTAGGCTGCTTCCCCCAAGGAAAGGGAGGTAGCCGAGACAGGACGACACACTCCCCATTTACTCATCCATTCAAACACATTCATTCGCATCTTAGCCCCAAGGGGAGAACGGACAGATCCCCACCGCACCACACCGCACAAGGGTCAACTGCGCAATGCAATCAGTGACATCCGCAGCAGGGCCCGACAGCAGAGCTGGTTTACCCCTGCCACATCATAACAGACCCATCCCCTTACCTGCACCTGACATATATATATATATATATATATATATATATATATATATATATATATATATATATATATATACTGAAGGGTTAGTTATTCCGGTGGCCATACTACCAGGGTGCTCCAGTAAGCTGAATAAAATAGTTTGGAGAAGCAAAAATTTGATATAAGGACGTTGCCGTGGTGAAGGATAAATTTCGTGGGGAGGTGTTGGATTTATTTTACACCATCACTGTTACTTGCATCAATAGTTTTTGTGTCACGAAAATCATCACCATTATCACTACAACCATCACCGTCATCGTTCATTTAATCATCACCAGAATTAGTATTATTATCAAGATCACCATTTTCATAGTCCTCATCATTGTCATCGTCATATCAACAAAACGTATTACTGTGACCATAGACTGATAGACAGCTAGATAAACGTAGAGTATAGTTTTCACAGATACTCAGATGAACTTTTCCACTGAGAGAAAGAGACAGATTGATAGATAAGACGAATATATAGCCTAGATGTACAGATAGATGCAGACCGAGAAATGTGGAGTGACAGATAGATACCGGTAGATATACTGTCCTGCTGTATGCAAAATGACAGACTGTAAATATAGCATCAGGTCAATGTAACACCTCTAACAGCGAGACCTTGTACCTGCATCGCCAGAGTGGGTCTAAAAGATGCAAGACCAGCACATGTATAGTGATGCTTCCTTTTAGACACTTTTAGAGTTTCACATCATACTGACCTGCAGTGGTGGGGTGGCTACGAGGCCTTGCCCTTAGAAGCGTATAATCGACCTGTTGATATATTACAAGGATCTATTGCCAGACGCCTCAATCCCGTTTGGGGTGGCCACAAACAAATCGCCTCCAAGTCGCCCTAGGGCGTCCCCCGCCATTTCACTGCCCTGCTCCCAACTCACACCCCCCTCTCTCATATACCTCTCCACCCCATCCCTCCATCTCATCCTCGGCCTCCCCCTCCCTCTTCCCCCCTCCACCTCACTCACATACACTCTCTTCGTCAGTCTTTCATCCTCCATCCTCTCCACATGGCCAAACCACCTCAGTGTGTTCCTCATAACGCTTCCTATCACACCCACATCCACACCACAACGCTCCTTTATATCCTCATTCGTCAGCCTGTCTCTCCACGTGACTCCACAGGCTCCTCTTAAATAACTCATTTCCACTGTTCTCAGTCTTGACTTGTGTCCTTTCAACAATGTCCAAGCTTCACTTCCGTACGTTAGAGTTGGTATCACAATATTGTCATGTAGTAGCTTTTTCACTTCCATGCTCACTTCCCTGTTTCTTATCAATGCTTTCAAGGAACCAGCAACCTTTCTTCCCTGCTGTACCCTGCCCCTGGGGGTAGGGTTTTTTTTTAACCCCCTGGGGGTAGGGGGGTTTTCAAGAATACTCCCCCAGTATCCCTGCTTGTCGTAAAAGGCGACTAAAAGGGTTGGCGGAGGGTTAGTGCCCCTCCCCGGAAAAAAACTAACTAAAAAAACAAACAAGAAGCCTCGGACAAGGACTGACCAAACGATTCCAAAGATACTGTAGATAAAATACATAGATAGGTAGATAGACAGAGAAACAAATAGATATATAAATACTATAGATAGATAATACTTACAGAAGGATAGACAGATAAAACAGGGGTAAGCCGACAGAAGTCAGTAAACCACAGATAAGACGTAGAAACGGGAAATGGTCACACATTTCAGGAATTACTCTCTCTCTCTCTCTCTCTCTCTCTCTCTCTCTCTCTCTCTCTCTCTTCGTCCACATCCACCTCTTTCCACCCGGCACTCCCTCAAGAACGGTAATACTTTACGATGATCGTCACTCGTTACTTCTCTCTCTCTCTCTCTCTCTCTCTCTCTCTCTCTCTCTCTCTCTCTCTCATACTTTGCTGTTCGACATAGTATGGTTAAACAATTCTGATAATGGTCCCTCCCATTAGTAATTGTGGGCCAATGGTTCGCGGTCAATGTTGCCGTATATGAGGTACTCTTGTAATTGCCATTTATCCTATTGCCGGACAGCACGATACCACACGCCAGTGCACCGTAGCAAAGACACTAGTAAGGTTAGGCCAGTATCATACACTGGCTGTAGATTTTTCACAGGTGCGTCATTGTCAAGTCTTTGCCACACCTCCTCATATGACATGGTTTCTTTCTCCTGCCTTGCTGCATAATGTGCATCGGATCAAGTTTTCTTAATTCAGGGTCGTAACAGCCGATGATACTTGGGTATACAGATACGAGCAGAACACCAGTGACAAGGCTTCCCTGAATAGTACATTAGTGACGACTGAAAGCAAAAGTTCTGCTGTTCATATAATCTGACATGGTATGACATACAGAAGATCTTCCAAAAAGTCCATTGCTATTGCAGCTCTTCACCTGGAGGTTTTGAAACTTTTACATGTAGCTGTGACATGGAAAGGACGTAGGAAGTTGAACGGTCGGTGGCAACCTGACCATGAATTTGACATCTACACAGCGCTCGTGACCTAACAGTTTTTGGTCATAGTGAAAATCACATAGTTCCACAGCCACGTTATTCACCAGACTATTCATCGCACTTTTGGCTGTAACCCAAACTGGAGCTGATGACAAAGGTTAATGTTTTAATATGACAGATGATATTCATTCCGAACGACGGTGGTCCAGAAGAGCATCAAGAAATGGGAGTTCTAGCTATGCTTCAAGCAATGGCAACAATGCTGGATTCTGTGTTGTGGATGCAGAATGGGAATGTTTGCCTAATGCTGAAAGACAGAATAATGATACCGGTAGTTAGTTTGCCAATTACAATTACAGCAATCTGATCTCACCGCCTATTCTTTATCTCAAGAAAATGAGATAGGCCTAATTTTTTAATTAATAATACGGTAGATTTAGAAACACAAGTAAGAGCCGAACAATCTGTCTCTTCTTTTACTTCAAAAGGAACCATAAGCTGATCGGTAGCAAAAAGCTGTCATTTCCAAAGAAAACTGAACATAAGCGCCAACACCACTCTCTGCCATTTCGAGATGCCTGGACACGATCTATTTAAAAGATCGTAGGTCACAGAGAGATATACGGACAGAGGTAAGACATTACAGAGATGAATGGTAATATACACGAATGCCTCAGAATACTGCGGCACTATCCATAAGGTAGCTGGACAGAAAAAGTGTGCCAGTGTGTAGCTAGACGAGCGCTGTGCCCGCCGTAAAGAGAAAGGAATGTAGGCAGGAAATTTAAAAGGCAAGTGATCACTGAAACAGCGATTACTGACAGAGAGAGATTCAACAAGGAGGTCAGTGTGTCTATGTAACTCTTCCCCCCCTTCCTCTCTCTCTCTCTCTCTCTCTCTCTCTCTCTCTCTCTCTCTCTCCCCCCGTTCAGTATTTTGCTCTTCGTCAGATGTGTCTATTAGTCTTCTTTCTTTCCCGATCTTACGTTTGACGTGGCCATCTCTCTCTCTCTCTCTCTCTCTCTCTCTCTCTCTCTCTCTCTCTCTCTCTCTCTCTCTCGTGGCGTGGGTCGAGTTAATCGCCGGGGAAAATTAAGCATTGCCAAAGCTTTTACCGGAATTCCTGGCCAGTGGGAATGGGAATGGAATGAAAAAAACTGAATGGGAATTGAAACTGACGGAATGAAATTAAACCTGGAATGGAAAAGAAATTCTGGAATGAACTAAAAACTGGGATGGATTTTGGAATGGAAGGTGAAAAACTGGAATGTGAATTGAAACTGAGATGGATTTTGAAATGATTACGAAAACTTGGAATGGGAATCTGAATAAGTCTAGAAAATTGGTATGAGGAAAGGAAGAGGAATATAAACAGGAACACAAACATGGAAGGACCATAGAAACTGGAATGAAAATGAATTTTTTTATGATAATTGGAGCTAGAATAGGAAATGGAATGAAAAACTGGTATAAGAATGGCAACTGGAATGGTAACGGAAGACTGGAATGATAAAGGAATGGAAATTTGAATGAAGATGGGATGGAGTAGAAAATTGGAATGGCAGTGTATAGGAAA
This sequence comes from Coenobita brevimanus, assembly GCF_032717465.1. Taxonomy (NCBI): domain Eukaryota; kingdom Metazoa; phylum Arthropoda; class Malacostraca; order Decapoda; family Coenobitidae; genus Coenobita; species Coenobita brevimanus. Next base: position 28,026,467 of record NC_137028.1, on the reverse strand, counting down.
CGGGAATGGGAATGGGATGGAAAGTGAAATGGAATAGAAACTAATGGGGATGGAAAAAAGGAATGGGAATGGGAATGGAAAAAGATCTGGAATGGAACAGAAACTGGAATGGGAATGAAATGAAACCTGGAAGTGAATGAAAAGTGAAGTGGGGATGGAATAGAATGGAAAACTGAACAAGAATAGAAGCTGGAATGGGAATGAAACCTAGGACGAGAATGGGAATGTAAAATAATGGGAATGGGAATGTAAATTGGAATGGGACTGAAAATGAAAAGTAGATTCTCTTGGGAATGAAAATATAATGACTGGTAAAAATTAACTGGAATGAGAATGGGAGTGAGATAAAAATGAAAACTGGAATGGGAATGAAAATCAGACTAGTAACCGGAATTGAAGCGGAAATGAGATAACAGACTGGAATAGAACTGGAATTGAATACTGGAATGGGAAACCAACCTCAAATGAATGTGAATGTTAAAAGGAATTGGAATAAGAATAAAAAAAGGGAATAAAAACTGGAATGTACATAAGAATTGGAGTGATAACAAAGAAAAAGCATTGGAACTGGAATGAGAATGAGGAATGAACAGGGAGTGATACGTGTACCGAGGAATGAACATGGGAACTGGAGTGATAATGAAGAAAGAGCATGGGAATTAGACTGATAATGAGGAATGTAGGCTACATGGGAATTGGAATGATCATGAGGAAAGAACATGGGAATTGGAATGATAATGGAGAAAGAACATGGGAATTTGAGTGATAATAAAGAAAGAACATGGGAATTGGAGTGATAATGAGGAATGAACATGGGAATTGGAGTGATAATGAGGAATGAACAGGGAATTGGAATGATACTGAGGAATGAATAAGGAACTGGAGTGATACTGAGGAATGGACACGGGAATTGGAATGATAATGAAGAAAGAACATGGGAATTGGAGTGATAATGAAGAAAGTGCATGGGAATTGGAATGATAATGAGGAATGAACATGGGAATTGGAATGATAATGAGGAATGAACATGGGAATTCGGGTGATAATGAGGAATGGAACTGGAATGGAAATTGTACTAGAACTGAAATAGGAATGGGAACTTGTATGGAAATGTGGATGGAAATAGTTGTATGGGAGTTTAAAAAGAATGGAAATGAAAGCAGAAATTATAATGGGAATGAAGAAAGAACAGGAATACAGAAAGAAAAGGGAGTCAAACTAAGAACAAGTGAATGAATAAGGACACAGGAACGGGAATGAGATCTGTACGAGAAAAGAAAACAGGAGCAGGAATGAGAGCAGGAACAGGAATAAGAAGGGAAATGAAAACAGGAACGGGAATGAGAACATGGACGAGAAAGGAAATTAAAACAGAAATCGGAATGAAACCACGAATAGGAACGAAAAAGGAAAAGAAACCAGGAACAGGAATGAAAACACGAAAAAAGAACGAAAGGGAAATGAACACAGGATTGTGAACATGAACGGGAAAGGAAATGAACGCAGGAACGGGAATGAGAAGGAAATCTGTAATGGGTGCGACGAAATGGAGTGATTAACAGGAGGGAAAATCAGTCAACTTTTTCCACTAAAGTCATGGACGTTGGAAGTGACTGGAATCGGGAATCTTGGAATTAGTGCTCTGGGATGGAAAGGGTAGCTAACTAGGAACTGGATGGGGCGTTGATGTCTTGTAACGGGAACAAGAATGAAATTGGCAGCTGGAATTGGAAATGGAAGTAGCAGCTGGAATGGGGATCAAAATAACAGCAGGGAATGGGAATGGAAGTAGCAGCTGAGAATGGGAATGGAAGTACCAGTTGAGAATGGTAATGCGAACTTCAGCTGGAAATGGAGATGGTAACAGCAGCTGGGAATGGGAATGGACATGGCAGCTGGGAATAGAATGGAAATAACAATTGGGAATGGAAATGGGAATGGGAATAGCATCTGGGAATATTAATCGAAATGACAGCTGAGAGTAGGAATGGAAATGGCAGATGGGAATGGGAATGAATATGGAATCTGGGAATGGGAATGAACATGGGAGCTTGGAATGGGAATGAAAATAGCAGCTGGAAATGGGAACAGAGGTAGCAGCTATAATGGAAATGGGAAAAGCATCTGAAAATGGGAATGGGAATATCAGCTGGGAATGGGAGTGTAAATAGCAGCTGGGAATGGGGATGGAAATAGCAGTTAGGAATGGGAATGGAAATAGCAGTTAGGAATAGGAATGGGGATGGAAATAGCAGTTAGGAATGGGAATGGAAATAGCAGTTAGGAATAGGAATGGGGATGGAAATAACGGTTGGGGATGGGGATGGAAGTAACAGTTGAGAATGGTAATGGAAATAGCAGCTGGGAATAGGAATGGGGATGGAAATAGGAGTGGAGAATGAAAATGGAAATAGCAGCTAGGAATGGGAATAGAAATGATAGCTGGGAATGTAAATGGGATTGGGAATACCAGTTGCAAATTGACACCGGAACAACAGCTGGGAATACGATTGGAAAAGGCAGCTGGGAGTGGGAATGGGAACAGCGGCTGGGAATGGGAATGGAAATGGCAGCTGGGAATGGGAATGGACATAAAAGGTGGGAATAGGAATGGAAAAATGGCACTGGGAATGGGAATGGCAATAGGAATTGGAAAAGGGAATAGACAAAGCAATTGGGAATGGGAATGTAAATAGCAGCTGGGAATGGGAATATAAATAGCAGCTTGGAATGGGAATATAAATAACAGCTGGGAATGGGAATGGCAACTGGGAAAGGGAATGGAAGATGCTACTGGGAATGGGGATGGAATTACCAACGGGGAATGATAGTAGCAAGAGGAGGTTGGAACAGTCCTGGCAGAAGTAATTTGAAAAGACAACAAAGTGGGAATGGGAATGGGAAGAACAGGTGAGAATGGAAAGAGCAACACCAGGTGAGAATGGGATTGGGAATGGCAACAGCAATTGGGAATGAGAATGGCAACATCCGCTGGGAACGGGAAAGGGAAGGATAACAGCAACTGCGAATGGGAATGGTAATAGCAGACTGGGATGGGAATGACAGCAGCAGGGGAGGTGATTGGGAATGGTAACAGCAACTGGGAATGGAACTGACAGCAGCAGATGGGAATGGGAATTAAAGGGCAACAGCAGCTGGGAATGGGAAGAGAAACAACAATGGGAAGAACTGTGGGAATATCGACAACAGCTTGAAACGGGAATGGAAATGGTAACAACTACTGGGAATGGGAATGACAAAAACAGATGGGATCAGGAATGGCAGCAGCAACTGAGGATGGGAATGGGAATGGAAATAGAAAATGGGAATGGGAACAGCGAACAGACGGAAATGGGAATGGCAACAACTTCCGAGAATGGGAAAAGCAGCAGCAAGTGGGAAGGTGAATGAGAATAACAACAGCAACTGGGAACGGGAATGACAAAAGCAGCTGCAATGGGTACCGTATGAGTGAGGCAACAGGAAATGATACTGGGAATAGAAAACGAAAGTATAAAATAAGTATATGATTCGATATTAAGGAAGAAAAAGAATCTGGGAACTGCAAACTAGATGGCATGTTATTTTTTATCTGAAATTGGGAGTGCGAATATCAACTAGGAATAGAAAAAGGAAATGAGAATATCAACTAGGGATAGAAACAGGGAATGGGAATATCAAGAGGAATGGAAACTAGGAATGGGAATATGGCTAGTGAAAGGAAGTATAACCATGAGTAAAAATAAAGTGATAAAGCCAACTAGAAATTGAAATCTGGAATGGGAATAGCATCTAGAAATACTGTCTCTGAGCATAGTAATACCTTGAAATAAGAACTGTAGCTGGGAAATGGAAACAGATGTGAGAATGTCAGATGAGAAGACGGTCTGTGAAGCAGGAGTTGTAATGACTAGATACAGGAACAGGGAATGAGAAAATGAACAGAAATATGAACTGCGAATGGGAATATAAGAAGAGGAATAAATAATGGAAGTAAGATTAAGAATATGATCTTGAACTTGTACTGCGGCTTGGAATATGGTTCGGGAATGGGAATGAAATCAAGACTAAGAATAAAAAATGAGTACATCAGCTAAAAATGATAAAACCAGCCGAGAATAATACTTTATGTTCAACAGCATAACTGAGAACTGGAAATTGGAATGGAAATATCTACTAAACGTGGAAACGGAAGGGAATATTACGTAGCAATTTAATAAACTTTAGAACTAGGAATGTGAATACAATTAGTAATGGAAAAATGAATGGAAATGCGAACTACGGAGAGGAATTAGGAATGGGAATGAGCTAAGAATGTTAATATCAAATAAAAATGAGAACAGCTTTGACTCAGACTGTCCAAAAAAACTTTAAATGGAATGGGATTATCAGCTTGGAACAGGAGCTGAGAATGAGATCTTGACTAGAAATAAAAATCTGGAATGAGGACAGGAGCAGGATTATGAATTTGAAACAGGAATGCAAACTAAGAATATAAACAAGGCAAGATATAGGAATGGGTGACAGGAGTGATAAAAGGACTAACGTTGCTGGCTAATTGGAATTTAACTAGGAATAGGAATCAAGAACTAAAGTTTGACTAGGAATATGAGCTAGGAATGGGAATACATCGTCAAATGATAATAGCAACTGAGATCGGGACTGGCTTGGAATGGGAATATAACCAGAAGTGGGAATTTAGTATGGAAAGCAAACAAGAAATGGAAATCAGTAATGAGAAAAAATTTATGAATAGAAATCAGAACTGAGAATATAATCTAGGAATAGGAACTCCGACTGGGAATACTGGCTTGGAATAGGATGCGAATAGCAGGTAGGAACAAAGATGATAGCTGATAATAGGAATAGCAACTCGGATCATTGCCACGGCTCATATGTTTTTCCATTAAGCTTTGGGAAGTAACCGGAATGTATTGTTTAAAAAAGAACATGAGACCAATGATGTTAATGTTCATAACTCTCTCTCTCTCTCTCTCTCTCTCTCTCTCTCTCGAAAATGATACGGATATTAGTGACGATGATAATGATGATGATGTTAATGACGATGATAATAATGATGATGTTAATCAAGATGATGATGATGATAATGATGGCATGAGCGATAAATTGATTACAATATTTTAAGGACAATACACTGCTACACATCATGATGTCACACTTCCCTCTGCCACAGCACACACTACCACATCTCACACTACTGTACAGCACCTCACATTACACCATACACACTACCACATGACACATTGTTACACTACACACTGGCGTACAGCCGGCATCAAAAGACCTGTCAGCCCTCCTGCCTCTCTCTTATGGTGAATCCTCCGCAATCGCCACTAATGACCCTGATCTGCAGCCAAATGAAGTCACCAGTGTCGGTGACTGTAGATACACCACAATGATTTCTCAGGTTCATGGAGAGAAAAGCAGGAAAGGCAACAGAATTTTTGATGCGACTGTACCTTATATCTTCAAATCAGGTAAGACCACACCACACACACTACCATACTTCATACTACGCCAACACACAATCACATACTTTATACTAGGGCACAACACATTACCACACCAAACACTAAAGGTACTACACCTCACACTGCCTGTGCACACATTATCACACCAAACACTACCAAATCTCACTCAGCCACACCGTAAGTTTCCTCTCCACACAGTAAACTACTACACCACACACTGCCACACCACACATTTCCACATCACACAGAATCACACCTCACATTGCCACGCCATAAACGGCCAAACCACACACTGCCAACGCACACTCTGACACTCTTTACAATGCACAGACCCTCGAACAACACACGGTGCTTTGAATTAACAGTACATACAAGCATGAATACGTTCATAATACTGAATATGATATAGTTTCCATACGATATTGTGTCAGTAAAGCATAATGCCTGACTAGCCTATACACCCACGTGACCCATCTGACACAATACTGATGGAAGGGAAGGATCTATCTGTCTGTCTGTCTGTCTGTCTGTCTGTCTGTCTCTCTCTGGAGAGAGTGAGAGAGAGAGAGAGAAAATGAAGCTTTAGCCCCATTCCATTAGTAATATTAAGTTTCGCATTAAAAACGAATATTTATAGGAAGTGACATGGGAAGAGAAAAGGAGGGGAAACGAGGAATAAAAGAGGGGGAAGGGGAAGGAATGGGACAGGAGGAAGAGGAAGGAAGGGGGATGGTAGAGAAGGAAGGAAGAGGAGTGAATAAATGCAAGGAAGAGAGAGAGAGAGAGAGAGAGAGAGAGAGAGAGAGAGAGAGAGAGAGAGAGAGAGAAACCCTTTGTCCTTGGTTCCAATTAGAAGACGTGACCCTCCTTCCTCGTAGGTCCATTCATGGTATGGAAAAGGAGAAGATGGGATACAAAACTGGGAGAGGGGAAGGAGAGGTGAGAGGGGGGGAAGAAGACATGGAGAAAAGGGTAAAAGCTGAAGGAGTATACGAAGATGTTGAAAGAGAAGTACGGTTGTAGAAAACTGACGCAGGTTTAGGAAGGTGGAAAGGAGAAGGGGATGGAGAGATAGAGGAGGTAGTCAGAAGTGAATGAGAAAAGAGGGGATGAAAATGAGAAGAAAGGAGTTGGGTAAAGAGAAGTGAGGAGGGAGGTAGGAAAGCATTAAGAGGGAAAGAGAGGAAGGGGCTTTGAAAATTATCACCCCTTATCTTTCACATATATTTATTAATGCTGTAATGTTAAGGCTCTCCACTCCTTTCAGTAAAATAAATAAAATAGAAATAAATAAAATATTTAGTTCCCGTCACAGCATCATGTTCGAATTAAAGAAGAGACGCTGTACTGAGATGAAATGATTAATATTCAGGGTTGAGGCGACTAATTTCAGACTCCTGCTGGAAAGGACCTGTTTCGTTTTTTTTTTTTTTCTTGCTTCTGAGTTGTTTTTCTGTTGCTTATATGACTTCTGGGGGCTTCGGTCACTCTGTTCTTATTCTCTTTCCATTTTTCCGCTAGGTTATAGATCGAGAATATTATCACCTAAAGACTTACAAATGCATCAGTGAGACAAAGCTTCCATCAATAAAACAATTACCATACTCTCCAACTTTTTGCGCCCACATGATGGCTTTCAAGAAAGAAATTAAGTTTATTTCTGAATGTGCGAAAATAGTTTTAAAAAGTGAAACAAATCAAGGATATCTTAAAAAATGAAGGACCATGATAAAAAAGGATAATACTAATGATAAACTGATTCTGCACGATTGCCATGTCTGGAAAAAAAAAAAACACACAGGAAATAAAGAAGCAGGAAGAGTATGATAAAAATATACAACAAAAATAAATATTCTTTCGTTTAACACTGCTAGTCAAGATGCAATGAAGCTGGCTTAAAATACTGAGGACAACTTTCGCGGAAGCACAGCTAGATGATGGAGTTTACAACACAACTACTCAAAAGAAGCTCACGGACATACATAGCCTGAATTGAAAAAGAAAGAAAAAGTAAATGAACGTCAGCTAATGATCAATCGACATCTACCACTGAATCTGAACTGGCTTTAAACACAGAGTCGGAGGAAACCTCAGCTCTTGCCCATGACTCAAATTGCTCATCTACTTGTCAAACTGGAAACGAAATCACATGTGGTGGTGGTGAACTCAAGACCTAACACGTTCTTTCCCCTTGTGGGCTGTCACCCACTGGGTCAGGAAGTTTTAAATCCTAAAAGCCGAGAAGCCTTCTAACTTCTCCATCTCCTGTTTTCTCTCTCTAGTTTAAAGCACAGTTTTTGTAGCCAAGGAAAATTCTATTTTCTTTTCTCTATTGGATCAATAACGAACTGGTGTGCCGGGCTGTATGCAACAGTGAATCTGAACAAATCATTTCCCACATAATGTTCACACCTAGTACCTCCAGCTCTTCTCCAGCTTTGCAGACCAACGGATCCAGGCTGTCTTGAACATTTAATGCGGCTGCTCTTCACTACTGAGCGCATCGGTCCCATTGAACTACTCTTAAGTGTGGATACGAAAGTCTCACACAAATTACCTCCAACTAACATTAATTTAGCATATCTAGTCTTTCAGTCGCTATCAGACTGCTATCTCACCAAACAAGTTTCTTACTGACCTAGCATGTTGAGGTGTATATGGGGATCAAGCACCTACTGGTCTAAAATTCAATTTTTTTGGGGGTGTCTGAGTGTGGAAAAGAACATTATTAACATGAAGTAAACCATATGTGTCAAGTGGGGTTGGTGGAGGATTAGTGCCCCTCCCTGTAAAACAATTAACTCTAAGCCCTTGACCACCCCGTTTGGGATACATGGCGTCTGGCAATGATGAATGATGAAACCATATATCAGTAGAATAGGGAGTATATCGAGCGTCTGTTAGTAATCACAAGTATCCAGAATAATCTCAGTACGATACTCTTTTCTAGATCTCCTTTCCACTGTAGAAAACTGGTTTACAATATGAAACATTTTCTCGATCGATTTTTATATGTAACAAAGCTTTTCTATTTTTTTTTTTTTTTTAATTGCCCTGTAGGTCAGTCACCGCTTTATTCATGTATGTTTCGTGGGATAATAGTATTATCATTTGTTTGGTAACCGGTAGGAGGCAAGAATAGTGAAACCAGAAGGAGGTGAAGAAACTGTGTAGCGAAACAGCTTCCCTCAAGGAGCGAAACCACAGTCGCGGTCACGTTCGAGGTGCGAGCATTGACAGGCGGCGCTCTGATGGGCAGCATAACCTCTGGAAGCGACCACTTTTCTACGGTGACAGTCCTCCACTAAAATCATTCTCATTGCCTCTAGACGACCATTTTGCCTTAATGTGACCATAGTAATTTAGCGGTTTAATATCTTCATTAGCTCTTCAGTTCATTGACGGTTCTTCTCTGTATTCCCGCTGTCTCAAAACTATTCTACCCTGTTAAGAAAATAGCTCAGTAAATGTAAAGATGATAACATCACAAGCTCCTTGACCTATAGCAAAGCATTAAAACAACCTCCGTCACAATCTTCACTGCGGTGACAGTCCTTCAACTCGTGTGCTGCAGGACCCATTTTATCCACCTTAAAAAATAGACTCCTCGTGTTGAAAGTTCGGTTAAAAAATAAAAATACATATAAAAGCTATGCATACATTACATATATCTACACCCAGCTTAGCCTATGAGAGAGTAGTTGATGCGTTCACAATAGTCCGCTGATGCGTAAGCAACAAACAGCGTAGAAATATATAACACACTGGTCGCAACATCACCACAAGCATTTAAAAATACTGAACCGTAACGAAAGAAAAATCTTTGGTACATCTGATACAATAACCCGGGCCCGGTACCGACTCAGTTATTCACTGTCTCACGCATACGATAATCATCAATTCCAGTGCAACAACAACGGTAAATACACACAGAGCCCTTTACAAAAATTGTGCTAATAAAGCTTGCACTCCCGGAAAAAACAGATTAAAAAAAATAAAAAGAAGACAATCGCTGGATCAGTCCTAACGTCAAAGCTACACTTACCTGAAGAACATAGCGTGCGCTGTGGGGACGCAACTTTGTGCTATTAACTCCGTGGTTTTGGTACTTGTTATCCACCTCTGCGGTAACGTAATTCCCCCTCTCTTTCACACTGTTTGACTCACTTCACATCCCATACACCAGTTATTTTTTTTTACTCGTAGTTTATATATGTTTTCATTTCAATTGTTCATGAAAAGCAACACTTCAACATTATAATTTCTTGCTCATTCCACGCTTTTATAAATTCGTAAAATTTATCAGTAAAAATTTATCGCACCTAATGCATGAGAACACGAGATCTAAAAGAATGGGAGCAGAGAACAGAGTAGCGAGCGGCAGCGTATACCTGCCCGTCCAGCGTTAAAGTGGATACTGAGAGAGTGAGAGGCAGAGGCAGACTCTGAATCTGAGCCGAGTTGCCAGGTCGGGGACTGTGACTCCGCGAAAACCGCCCGAAAAACAGCCCAAACACCGCCAAACACCATACTCAACTAAAATTACACACACACACACACACACACACACACATGTATCTCTCTCTCTCTCTCTCTCTCTCTCTATGTATATAATCAGTATATATCTATCTATCTATCTACCTATCTGTCTATCTACCTATCTATATCTATCTATCTATCTATCTATATATCTATATATATATATATATATATATATATATATATATATATATATATATATATATATATATATATATATATATTTCAGTGCCCAATTTTTTATATATCAGGTGTGTTATTGCAGGTTCCAACCCCTGGGCTATTCATTGTTCCTTAATAACCTAATCTATGTTTTTTTTTGCCTTGGTGATACCTTATAACATTCGCAAGGGAATTTTATGAGAATTTCGAACATGTGAGGAGCTCATTTATGACATAAAAATGATTTACATATTTGATATGACTGACGCTGGACATTACAAACAAATAACGGCACGAGATGAGCAAAACATTTTTTTTTTTTTTTTAGGAAAGTGCATACATTAATAATTAAGTAAAAAGTACTACTGAAAGGGGAGGGGGAGAACATGACGTAAGGATGTGAGAGAATATATTAGGTCAGCCCAGTTAACCCATGCTAGAAAACTTATGTGAAAGTGTGACTTGCTATGAGACTATGCTGCAGCATGATCACATAGGATTAATGAAGGACCAGAAAAGGGCGGGGTCACGAAGGCAATGTGTGTGGGGGGGGGGGGAGGAAGAGGGAGAATGTGGGAAGGGGCAAAACTCCTATGCGCTGAAAAAGCCAATACCTTCCTTTTTTCTATGCAAGGAAGAAGGAACCAAAGGCCAGGAGCCCGCAAACTATTCCTTCCAAGAAAAAAAAAAAAATCAAAAGAGAGCCAAATTCAAGATCCGTTGATTTTGAGATGTCTGGACGCACTGCGTTTGAAATACTGGAGATCATAGTAAGTAGGAAATACAGACAGAGGGAGACAGTTCCAGAGTTGACCTGTTGCATAAATGAAGGACTGGAAACAACGGTTAACTCTTGCATTAGGGAGTTATAGAGAAAAGGGATGAGACTTTGTTGCTAAATGGGAGCTATGCGCCCGTCGTAGTGGTGGAGGAGTGCAAGCAGATAGTTCAGAGAAGCAGTGACCATCGGAGTAGCGATAGAAAAGAGATAAAGATTCAACAGCGCGGGGAAAAGACAGAGGTTAAAGGGAGCCAGTAAGATGAGGAGAGATAATGAGACGAAAAGCCTTTGACTCCACCTTGTTGAGATGAGCTGTGTGTAGGGAGTGTACTACTTAAATGAATAATTAATTTTAGTAAGAGGTCACGAGGAGGTACCCCTAAAAGCATCAGTAATTTTAATACGAATGATTCAGGTGGAGCTAGACTGTTCGAATGAGAGACAAGACAGTGCTCCAGGAACTTCATATAAGCAGAGGCATAAGGGTGGACAGTAGAGTACAGGTTTCGGTGGCTGGCAGACAGGACAGATTTGGGAGTGTCTAGGGAAGCAACAGTTCGGCTGAGTGGAGCAGACATTCGCGCGACCATGGACAGCAAATTGAATCTGGTGAGTGGAAGTTGCTGATGGGGAGATTGTGAGTGTAATCTAGGCGTAAATTAAAAACGCCAGTTAATTTCCGGTCGGTATCCAGGAATAATTAATGCTAGTCTCTGGTCGTGGGGCATATTTTAGTGGCTATTCTTGTAGTGAATAAAAACTCAAGTAAACATACGATACTCATAAATGAGGCATTATGATATATTAAATGTTTGTGATTTTATGTAACTGAGTTAAATCTCCATGTATTGAGTGACTTTTTTTCTATTTGTGTTGCTAAAGTAATGTAATTGTCTTGTACTAAGTTAGTAATAGTATAGTATAATAGTATAGTAGAAACGTATCTGTATTTTGGAACCTCAGTGTGTGTGGAACAATTTTTATCGCAGTCCGGGAGGGAAATATAACAGAAGGGCTACAGTGTCACACTGTCCTACCTATTCTATCTGGACTTGTCTCCGCACTCATCATTGCTATTGTTCACACGCTACCTATCTGGATAAATAACAGTCATATATTGTGCTCATTAAAGCTGTGTAAAACATGTAAATGGTTACTGAATGAGTGCAGGGCACGACACGTCTTCAAAATTTTTCTCACAGAACGGGACCGGTACTGTCACCTCAGGCACAAGTAGGCAAAGAAAGAATTACAACAGAACTTGACTCCACAGTCTAATGCGTTCAACAACATTCTGCGATCCTTTCGAAGTGGCGCTTGTCGTCAGATGTATCCCAGTGAATGGAGGCAATCGGACGTCCTTCCTGCAGGGACTGGTAACTGAAACAGCCCATCTTATGAGAAGACAAAACTAGTTCTTGCCCCTAAGACACGGATAACTATGCAAATTTACCGGTTGCCCAAGAGATCGGCAGCATGTTTTTATTTTTATTATTTTTTCTTTATGTGTCTGACTCAAGGCAAAGGTTTCAGTGTCTATCCCAAGGCCCAGTAGTCCTACACACCTCCACGTGTTACCACTTCGGCGTTACCACTCACCGTCCATACTGAATACACGCTGGAGCTGTCTCATTCAGGACTGGTGTACTGGTAGTAGCGGGGGTATTTTTGCATGTCGGAGGGTCTTCTAGTAGATCAGTAAAGTCTGCATTTATGAAATTCAAATCCTTAAACTGTTCCCTGCCCCAGTCGGGATTCGATCCTGGGTCCATTGGGACTGTAGGCCGCCTCTCTACCGATTCAGCCACCTCCTCGCCCACGTGGCAGAAGAGATGAGGGCTAGTGGTTAAGAAAAACATGGATGACCGGCTCGCAGATAACAGAGGGCACTTCTGTGCTTAGTCCAGGAGAGATAGCTCTCAGGGAAAGATAACTCCCACCTCTGGAACGGAAACGCTCACTCTGGAAGTCAGTCCGAGTACCCGTCGGGAGAGAGAGAGAGAGAGAGAGAGAGAGAGAGAGAGAATGAGTAATTAAGGTCTCAGTAACTGTGTTGGAGGGGGGGGGGGTCATTTTTAAGAAGATGCATCCTTTCATGTGTTCTAATGTGTTCACACCCGGTTAAAGTGTTCTCAAATACATACACTAGCTCTCACATTCGCTGACACAACCACTTCAACAACAAAGTTTTTCACTTTCACTTCACATCTGACAGTAAAATGCATCCACACCTACACCCGTGCGTGAAGCGTTCAGTGGCGCCGGGTCACTTCTGCAGCGACAGAAAGTGGTGTTCCTTGTTGTATGGTAGAACTGTCCACCTATCGCAGGCGTTTGCAAGCCTCACTCACCGCTACAGAACATACATACATACATACATATATACATACATACAGTCCAAACATACTATGCATACTTATATAGCGTATTGTACATACATACCAACATACAACCTTGCATACATATATACATTTACTATTCATATTACGTATACATTTATGCATACAATACAGACTAAGGTTTCTAGCATAACTTATATACACGATGTTTAGTGCGGCGTATAATGTAATCCTACGGCATACAGAACCCGTATGTATAAGACCCATTATGGGGAAAGGGGCCTTAATCTCACTATGATGGCGAGGCACAGTCGTAATGGAAAAAGTTTATGATCATTTTTGCTTCCCGAGGTCACTTTTGAAGGGTGGGGAGTTGAAGGGAAGAAAGGGGAAGGAGGGTAAAGAACAGGGGGAAAGAGAGGGAGCAAAGAAAGAGGCGGATGAAGGGGAGGAAGAAAGGGGTAGAGAGGAAGAAGGTGGAAAGAACGAGAAAGGAAAAGGGAAAGCAAGAGAGAATGAGAATGAGGGGAGGAGGGAAAGAAATGGAAAAGAAGGGAGGAGAAAAGGGAAGTAAATGAGATAGGAGAGGGACAATTGGGGAACAGGAGCAAAAGTACAATGGGATGGTAGGAAGGCGAAAGAGGAATAAAGGAAGAGGACAGAAAGGTGGAAAGGGTCAGGAAGACAGAAAGAGAATAAGCAGAAGAGAAGTATTGTTAAAAACGTTTAAGAGAAAAGATTAGAGAGAGGAGAGAAGGACTGAGGAAAGGGCAAAGGAAAGTGTGAGGGAGGAAGAGGGAGAGAAGAGGAGAGGAAGGAAGAGGAGAAAGAAGAGAAATAGGGGTAAGCAAGGAAGAGGGGGAAGGGGGGAAAAGTGTAGACAGGAGAAGAAGGGAGCAAACGGGAAGAGGGGAGTGATGGGAAAGGAGTAGCAGAGGTTTAGAATGGGTATAATTGAATGAGACAAGGAGGAGGGCAGAGAGGGGGAAAGAGAAAAATGAAAAGGGACGGAAATGAAGAAGAAAAGAGAAAAAGGGAGGACGAGGAAGGAACTGAAATAAGAGAAAGTGGAAGCAGAACAGAGAGAGAACGACGAAATATGGGAAGAAAGTGGAGGAAGAAAAATGAGAAAAGATGAGACACAAAAGAGGAATAAAGGAAAAGAAGGAATGAGGGAAAGGAAAGGAGAAATTTAAGAGAGGAAGCTCAATCGGTAGAGAGGTGGCCTGCGGTCTTACCGGACCCGGGTTCAAATCCCCGCTGGGGCAGGGAACAGTTTAAGGATTTGAATTTCATGTAAAGCAAACTTTACCGATCTACCAGAAGACCCGCCGACATGTTGTAAAAATACCCCCGCTAATACCAATACACCAGTTCTGTATGAGACAGCATTAGCATGTATTCAATATGGACGGTGCGTGTTAGCGCCGAAGTGATGATATGTAGAGGTGCATGGTATGTAGGAGGACTACTGGACCTTGGGAGCAGACTGTGAAGCCTATGCCCAGAGTCGAACTCATAAAAAAAAAAATAGTAGTTCCAGTAGTAGTATTAGTAGACGAAGAAGAAGTAGCAATAGTAGTAGTACTAGTAGTAGCAGTAGTAATAGTAGTAGTAATAGTAGTTGTTGTAGTAGTAGTAGTTGCAGTAAAAGTAGAATAGTCCCGATCTGTCTGCTTGAGCAGATCAATCAATGGCAGACAAGCTATCTCCTCTGCGGGGCAACCCCAGGCAATGAGCTGATGATCCCTTGCTGTGGACAGCGCCTCACCACAGCAAGGCACTGAGAAGAGTGTCAAGGCTTGATTCCGGGATGGGTGCCGCATTTGCATCTCTCCACCCAGTTAACAGAAGCACTTTAGTAGGCTCCACATCACCATGATATTTGGTTATATGGTTACCACACAGAGTTCAAAATGGTTTCCTGGGTTACTGGAAACAATTACGCTTGTAACTTAGTCACCCAGAGAAGAAGTAGGCAGCACTACATCAGCTTAGTGGATGATGGTCGCCATCACCTACTGTACTTATAAAGAATAAGAATAAGAGAAGGCAGTAGGGGAAAAGGGAAAAAAAGAAGAGAGAAAATGAAGAAAAGGAATAATAAACGACGGAAAAGACAACAAGCCAACGGACGTCATTGATGGCTGCACCCAACCCAACCTCATCTATCAACCCAGCACATCCCAATAGATGCTGTTTGCCTTGGATATACCCTTCAGACACAACCCAGACACGCTCCAGAAGCACAAAATATATTACCCTCTAACCCTCGTTAAGGCCTGGACCCCTATGGGTGGAACAAAAATCGATGGGAGTAATAATGTGAGGTTCATAAAACTTTGCGGTTGTAACTTGCTGGAATTAAGCCTTCAAAATGATAGTTACCCAATAAAAGTGTGACACAGATAGGGACACACACTGGAGATGGCTGGCACTTTAGATGCAGCAAAAACAAAGGAGAGGAGGAAGAATAATAATAAAGAAAATTGAGCAGACACACACACACACACACACACACACACACACACACACAAGGGGTGGGTGGAGGGAAAAGACTTTGCTTCCTATAATTCTTTCCACACCCACGGGGACATTCAAATTCCGTGTGCGTCCCTGTGCCACTTAATCACAGAGTTACTTTAGCTTTCTGAACCATGACATCTGGCAAGTTTCAACCGTATACTGTATAATTATGAGCGTCACCCTTATTGGGTAGGTTTAGGAGGGAGGGGGGGGCGGCTATTAATGGTGTGTCTGAGGTGTGCTTGTTGTGTAGTTTAGAAATTTATCTAACCGTAGTCCTTTCTCTGCTTCTTCTGTTCCCACTCTGCAACCCCAAGTGATTTATTCTGTTCCGCTTGTACTGTGGACCTGGAGCAGTTAATGTTTCTATCTCTGTCATTCTCTTATCAAATACATTTAAAATCTTTCCATCGCTCCGTCTTTACTTAGCCTAATCAGTAACTAATACCATTTCTTCATTCAGTCTTTTTAATTCCTCATCCACTTACTCTTTCTCGACACAATTTCCACATCTTCCAAAGCCTGAACTTCTAAATAAA
This sequence comes from Coenobita brevimanus, assembly GCF_032717465.1. NCBI lineage: Eukaryota > Metazoa > Arthropoda > Malacostraca > Decapoda > Coenobitidae > Coenobita > Coenobita brevimanus. The sequence continues at coordinate 28,010,089 of NC_137028.1, read as the reverse complement.
ATTAGTGCCTACCGACTCCTTTGTTCTATTATCTCACCACCCACACTCGACAGTATAAATACCCTCCCAAATTTAACTTTTCCAGTCCAGTGATATATACTTGTATTTTGTTTTATTCGAACACCTAAAAGTCGATTACACACATATTATGGATTTTTTTTTCTAAACTGAAGCTGTCATAATTTTTCATCATAATCATCATCATCATCATCATCCGGACCTCCTTTCCCACCCTAGGGCAGGGTGAGGAGTAACAACGTCCAGACAGCCTAAGTTTGCCCAGTTCAATGGGGGTACGCTTCCATTCACTCATCATTCAAGCCCACGGAATCCTGGTTTCATCAGATAGGCCAAAAAAAATTTCACCACGTTCTGTAGCTTCACATATACCCTTCATAACGTCAAATTTCCTGATGTGTGAGGAAAAAGGTCGGTAAGAAGTAGAAAAAAGTTAGCCCACATATCAGTGTTTGCGGTCAAAAAGTTAGCAAAAAACAGCGGATGCTTTCGTCATCTCTCATAACTTACATCATCTTGTTTTCTCGGTTCTTTTCATGGAGCAGTAAAATTACCTCTCTCGTGTAATTATATTTGAAAAGGTTGAGTTTTTTCCATTTCTTGGAGCGGGAACATCTGGGTCAACGCAGTCATTCAGTTACCCCCTATAGATTTTCACACGAAGTCTACTTCACTCTAGCGAAACCTCATATGGTCCCACGTCTAAGTAGCACCAATATACTCGTTTTTAAAAGCCATGCGCACCCGGTTAAATAGTACAAGGAATTCATTGTACCTCACGTTGAATACAAATTCTCAGTTGCCTGTGTGTGTGTGTGTGTGTGTGTGTGTGTGTGTGTGTGTGTGTGTGTGTGTGTGTGTGTGTGTGTGTGTGTGTGTGTGTGTGTGTGTGTCGGGGGGGGGGGAGGGACGAAATTTGGTGACATTAAAGGCTTTACACATTACTGATTCCCCTCCTTCAAATGATAACAATCAGCATGTTTTTCTGTCTTCGCCCTAACCTTCATAACTACTTCAATCTTTGCCTCTTGCACAGAACAACCCTTCTAGTCTGTCTTCCTTCATATGTATGCATTTAAGGAGGACACAAAATAACAGCCTGCCCAAAATAATTCTTATCTCCTTTCAGTAATCTGTATTGCAACCGCTGGTAGAGAGTCTCAATCTATCGTCAGCGCTTTGATTCCAAACCTGCTCCATTAAGACAGACTCTCAGCACCCAGTTCTCTCCAGCATTTATGGAACGAATTAATCTGTGTTTCTGATAATTTACACACACAAGGATTCACCTTTGATACAGTCTTCTTCAGCCTGATTTCCACTGTTTACAGCATCCAATCTTTCAAATGCAATGTATCCCACTATTTCGATAGTATCTCTCTCATGTCTGACTTTGAATGTAACATATACTTCAGACCTTACACATTTCATCCTTTCTGTATGTGTAAAATATAAACACAGACAGACAGACAGACACACACACACACACACACACACACACACACACACACACACACACACACACACACACACACACACACACACACACACATTCCATTTTCAGAGGAGCCACAAGCTCTTCCTGGTGGTATTCTGATGCTTTAAATTCCATGTGTTTCAAAATCTTCGTTTACCATAAACTTATCAAGATATGGAAGCATGCTCTCGTGCGTCTAATCTTACGGCCTAACCACGCTTGCTAAAATATTGTCCATAACAAAGTGGTGGCTTTCCTAAGGCCCCACCTCCAACTTGCCTTTCAGTCACGTAATTCAGTCTATTCGACGCTAGATACATTGGACGCTGAGAACGGACATGCTAACAAATCGCTTGCACGCCGTCCTGTAGTCTGCCTTTGTGTGTGTGTGTGTGTGTGTGTGAGAGAGAGAGAGAGAGAGAGAGAGAGAGAGAGAGAGAGAGAGAATAGCTGTGATATGGTGAAGGTGACAGCTTGTTATTGGGCGAGCACTCGTTGAGTCTGGGCGAGAGGATTTGTAGGGAATTTGAGAGGAGGTTCATTTGTTATTTTGAAGTGTCTACCAGATTTTGCCCAGTACTTTTGATATTGTGGTGGTGCATTGATTGTTTGATACATAAACGGGTATTTCATTGGGTTAATCAATATGTGCTGAACTATGCAGGGTAAGACAAGGGGTAGAAGGGTCGCTTTTAGGTGTTCAGATGAGAAAGGAATTTGATATTTGTATAGATGACTGTGTAATTTAATCTTTTTTTTACTGTTTTTTACAAAGATAAATAAAATATCAGTACCGGTAATAAAAATCACATTAATTTTCTCTGCTATTGCTTTCTGCTCAGTTTGTCGACTAAGTTTGCACAAATAAATACAAGTGTAAAAAAAAAAAAACTACAGGTGATTATTAACGTGCTAAAAGGTTAATGAATTCGAAATAAGAAGCACCCAATACCGATGAGACTACAAATCTACTAATTTTTTGGTAGGCATGATTATTTATTATTATTATTTTTTTTTTACTTTAACTTAGGCAAGATATTTGTCTTTTTGTGGCCAATTTCACTTAGCTCAAGGGCAGAAAAAGGCAATACTGAGGCTGTACATTCTTTCCATACCACTTCTATGGAGATGGATAAGTGGCAACATTAGGCCAAGTTAGAGTAAAAATGGGCGCAGTGAAGGGGTTAATTTATGAGGTGACAGCAGCCAGAGACGCCGAGACAACGCAGTGGTGACGATCATGGTGGTGTTAGGCGACGGTCACAACCCAGCCCACAGTACATTTCCAGGTGTCCCAGATATTCAATGTTATCTTCGAGTCTGTCTTCGTTTAGCTTAAACCTCCTAAATTACGATGACGCCATAATAAGCTTCATATAATTCGATGATTTTGCTTCGTTTATTTTCGAGGAAGGGCGGGAGAAGGGGAGTCTCTGGTGATGAAGAGAGTTCTGAGAGACTTTTTAAAACAAATTCCAGGGCTGAATAAAATCATATGAAAGCAAGAGTAAGATATAGACGAGACATCGCAATGAAATGGGGCTTAATTAAATGCAAGCCTCCAAGTAGTAGTACTGTTTTTTCCTCCTCAGTGTTTTTTGCCGTACTCTCGATATGCTTACGACGAATCATAATACTACTTCGAATTTAAAGCATATCATCCTATTGTGATCTACTAGCTTCATGCATGGTATTTCATCGGTGCGGGTCGTAAGTTCTTCTGAGGTACTACTTGTTTCTGAAATTCCTTATGAGTCAGTCTCTCTCTCTCTCTCTCTCTCTCTCTCTCTCTCTCTCTCTCTCCCTGCATCCACCCTTTTCCACCCCACGTTTCCCAAAGAATGGTAGTATTTTAAGCTGATGGTTGGTCGTTTGTTCTCAGATTCTCTCTCTCTCTCTCTCTCTCTCTCTCTCTTGATGTTTATTTTGCCGTTCCTCGAAGTATGCTCAAACACGGCCAAGAGATAGAGCGGATCAGCCGCTATTCACCTTGCCGGGCCTGTGAAGACGTTAGGAGGCCCTGTGACAATTGACCTACCTCACTCTCTCCCTCATCCTCTCTCATTCTACTCTTTTCCTCAAATCTCTCTTCTCTTGCTTCTCACTATTGCTCTCATCCTGCCTTATTGTCTTTTCCCTTCCTTACTTTTCCCCTCCTTCCCTCATTCCCCTCTACATAATCCCTCCCTGTCCGTCTCTGCGCTCCGTTCATCCTCATCTATTCTTCCTTCGTTGTTTTTTTCCCTCCCCCCCTTCTGTTTTCTTTATTCCTTCCCACTTCAATCCTCTTCATTCTCATTTCCCATCTTCTCCTATGTTCTCGTGTTATTAACAGTCTTGCTCGGTACAGTGAGGCTTGCAAACACACACTGAATGCCGATGAATTAAGTGTGTTAGTATTCTCAGTGCGTTAGTGGTGTCAGTATGTTAGTGTTCTCACCATGCCTGTGTTGTTAGAGTGTTGGTGTTATCACTATGTTAGTGTTGTCAGTAAGGGTGTTGTCAAAGTGTTTGTGTTGCCAATGTGTTAGTGTTATCAATTTGACAAGTGTTGTCAAGGTGTAATTCTTCTAAAGAACATTACAAGTTTTTCATTAAAAACAATGTTGATAGGATTTTCTTACATTGTGCTTATTGATCATCCAGCCTCCCCTCCCCTCCCCTCAACAGACCAGATAACACCATACACCAGGCCACAAACCACTGCACCAGGCCACACTGCACTGCGCCAAACCATACCACAGCATATATTAAAATATCAGTTCAACATAATGTAAAACACAGAAACATGTGTACAAAAACCACCACATATCATTCTGCTTAGAAAATAGCGAGACTCAATCAAAATGACAACCTGTGAAAAACTAAGACAAGAGGCCACGTGACGTCATGCATGGGAAGCTATCCATTTTCTTCTCGTCGTGGACAGACTTTGTATGTCTCTTGATGTTGTGTTCAAATAGTTCTCATAATGGTCTCAAAATTTTGTAGTACGTAGCTAGCGATTCGAGGTGTTAATTGCTGTACTCTTCACGTATCGAAGGACAGCAGCATACAGGTTACCAATGTACAATAGCAAAATTATGACTAAGCTTATCTGACCAACTCACCGTCGATATTTTTTTTTTCCAACTAACGCATCGTCGGCAAATTGTTCCACGCATTTTCACAGATGACCACTTCTTCCAGACATGATTGTTGATAAGCATCTGATCCAACATTCTTAATCCATAGTTATCGCCGGCCTTCACGAGGCGGAGCGATAATGTTTTTGCCCGCCTCTGTGTGTGTGTGTGTGTGTGTGTGTGTGTGTGTGTGTGTGTGTGTGTGTGTGTGTGTGTGTGTGTGTGTGTGTGTGTGTGTGTGTGTGTGTTTCCATTATGTCTCATGAACGGCTTGAGTTATCAATATGAAACCTTCAAGGTATCAAGATATGGCCAAAGTCTTGGCCGAGTTCGAAAATGGGCACTCGGGGTGAAGGTCAAGGTCACCAAAATGGCTACGAAAAGTCAACTAGTTTTTATCGCCCGCCTTTAGCACCATTATATCTCATGAACGGCTTGAGCTTTCAACATGAAACCATTAGGGTATTAAGATTTGGTCAATACCTTGGACTTGGCCAACAGCATATTCTGGCGGGAGATTAGCATTCGGCTCCCGAATGCTTTTCTTTCATTATAACAAGAGTTGAAACTCGGATTGCAGAGATTGAAAAACAGGTCTCCCAACGGAAGGTCTTTGCTCCCCCCAACAATCAAACAAACAAAGAAACACACACACACACACACACACACACACACACACACACAAATCTCGTCAGTAACTGTCTGAAGCGAAAATTTTGCTATTTACAAAATAATGACACGGAAGGAACTCTGCCCATAGTTTCTTTGCAGGCATGCTTCAGTGATTGCAGGTTTTTGCCTGGATGTTTTGAAACTTTTGCATGAGACACTGAGACACAGACGATGCGAGAACTGGAATGGCAAGTAGATGCTTCACCACACCAATGTCCGCAGCCACGCATTGCTCTATATCCAATTATTTTTGGTTATTAGAAAAATTCTTCAGTCCCACAAGTACATTAATTGGCTGATTTAACACCGTGTGAATTTTGTTGGTCTAAAATTGAAATCCATAATGTAAAGACATTCTGGTGACATAAGTAGAGACCCCCACCTGGCAGCGATGAACTTCCCGAGGTACATCATAACAAATGAGTTTCTGGAAGGCTTCCACCAGTGATCAGAATTCTGTAATAAGTGTGTGTATGGAGGAGGTGAGTACACTGAGAGGAATAATTAAAGTACATATCTAGTCTTCACTGCCATCGGTCAACCAAGTAAGGATAAAAATACCTTTGTATGCTTCCAATTATGGGAAAAAAGAACCAAAACCTGGAACCCAGTAGAAAGTTATCTTTTTTCTGAGAAAAGAGAAGAAAAGGATCAGTATCAATATCCATTCAAACCAAGATTCTTGGATAAACATTTTAAAAGATTGCGGGTCATAGTCAGAAGGAAATACGGACTGACGAAGAGAGGTTCAGAGCTGATCAGTCACGTACATGAGTAACTGAGAGTATCGGCCAACACTCGTGTTGCTGGGTTGGAAACAACTGGATGGGAGTGAGTTGCTAGACGTGGGATGCGTGCCCGTCCAGATGGGTGAGGGATTCAAGCACAGTTCAGAAGGGCCTTGAATATTGAAATATCAATAGCAGAGACAGACATGCAAAAAATGTGCTCTGTTTTGATGTTTTTCTATTTTTCTGTCTCTCTGTCACTGTCCGTCTGTGTGTGTCTCTCTCTTTCTATGTGTGTGTGTGTGTGTGTGTGTGTGTGTGTGTGTGTGTGTATGTATTTGTGTGTATGTGTGTGTGTGTGTGTGTGTGTGTGTGTGTGTGTGTGTGTGTGTGTGTGTGTGTGTGTGTGTGTCCGTCCGTTTGCCTATCCGTCCGTCCATATGTTAGTCCGTCTCTCTCTCTCTCTCTCTCTCTCTCTCTCTCTCTCTCTCTCTCTCTCACACACACACACACACACACACACATCAGTCTCGAATCCGCCTAGCAAAAGGCTCTAATTGGCACTTTAGACTTGCCAGCATATTATAATACTCTGCGTTATCTGTTTATTTATATCTGTGTACGTACCCTCCTGTTGAACCATGTCTTTATATCCGTCTATTTACCTATCTACCTGCCTAAATATCTACCCATATATATCCTTAGCTTTGTTTAGTGGAGAAAGAGAGAGAGAGAGAGAGAGAGAGAGAGAGAGAGAGAGAGAGAGAGAGAGAGAGAGAGACAGACAGACAGACAGACAGACAGAAGGAGAGAGAGAGAGAGAGAGAGAGAGAGAGAGAGAGAGAGAGAGAGAGAGAGAGAGAGAGAGAGAGAGAGAGAGAGAGAGAGAGAGAGACAGACAGACAGACAGACAGACAGACAGACAGACAGAGGGAGAGAGAGAGACGGAGAGGAAAGGGGAGGGAAAGGAAATGAGTAAAAAAGGGACAAGGAAAGGAATGGAAGAAGAAGGAGAGAAGAGGTGGCAGGGATGAGAGAAAGGAAAGAGAGAGAGAGAGAGAGAGAGAGAGAGAGAGAGAGAGAGAGAGAGAGAGACAGACAGACAGAGACAGAGAGACAGAGATCGGGGTGGAGGTGAGAAAGAGTGCATGAAAGGAGGACCAAGAAGAGGCATAGGGAAAGATGAGAGTGAAGAATGGAAGGACAGAGGGAGAACGGAAGGAAAAGAGGATGAAAGAGGAAAGGAGGGAGAGGGAGGAAACATGTAGGAAATGACGGTGGAGGAGACAGATGAGAAGCAGAGTTAAGAGACGATGAGAAAGGCAAAGAAAGTGAAAGCCAAGGAAGCAAGAATGATGGCATGGAGGGAAAAGGAGTAAGGGAGAAGGAAAAGGAAAAGAAATGAAAAGAGACAAGTGGTAAAGAGGAAATTAAGAGGAAGGAAAGAGATTAAGGAATGAATCTGAGTTAGCTTCTACGCTAAGGTAATGCATTCTTGCTGCCTACAAACAGTGTGATTCAGATTAGTAGAGCATAATCGACCTGGAGTGGTTGGATATAGGATTCATTAACGCCTTCAAAGCAGGTCATTCCTAAGTTGAAAAAATAGTCTAATAACAGGAATACTACGCCAATTCAGTACATCATCTGCCTCACTGAGACGTCTTTAGAGAATTACTAGTCTTTTTACAGTTTGCAAAATAAAATATACAAGAGAATAGAAACCTGCTGTAATAAAACCTGATCCATTCGTGTTACAGAGTCCTTTATTGTTTTCCATCCTTGAACATTAGATTATTTTTAAGCTGAGTGTGGGTGCTGAAGCCTGAGAGTGTTAATCTGCCACTAATTAACCTTCTCATTATCGGGACAACTCTATAAAGTCCTATTCAAACTAGAGGCAAACGATATATTTAGCTGAGAGTGAGTTATTGGAGACTGAGAGTGGTGACAGTTTGAGTGTGTGTGTGTGTGTGTGTGTGTGTGTGTGCTTTGATCTCTCTCTCTCTCTCTCTCTCTCTCTCTCTCTCACTCTCGCGGGGTAAAATTAAACATTGCCAGAAACTTTTATCAGAATTCTGGGTCATCTGGAATGGGAATGGAATGGAAAATTGGAATGGGAAAGGTAACTGGATTTGAAATGGAAACTAGAAAGGGAATGGACACATGAATTTGACTGAAGAAATGGATGCAGAAAAGTAGATCCGGAACGGGAATGAGAACTGGAATGGGAAGAAAAACGGGATGGGACTGAAAATGGTAGGGGTAATAGGAATTAAGCTGGAATGGGAATGGAATGAATACTGGAATGTGACTAGGAATGCAAAATGAAATGGTAATGGGAATGAGCACCAGAATCGAATAAGAATGGAAAATGGACTGAGAAAAATGAGGACAAACAGAGGAATGGTAATATAAATTGAAATGGAAAGGGGAATGGAAGCTGGAATGGGAATGGGAATGATAAACTGGAATAGGAATTAGATTTAGAACCGAATCCGGAATGAAGACATAAACAGAATGCTAATGCGTAAGTAAAGAGGAATGAGAATTAAATATGATATAGGAACGGCGTGGGAATGAAAGCTGGAATGGGAATGAAAACTGGAATGGGAATGAAAACTGGGAATGATAACGGATACGAACTAGAAAAGGAACTGAACTTGAAACGCGAATGTATAGTGGAATGGGAATGGAAATAAATGAATGGGAATGGGAACTGAAGTAAACGAAAACTAGGGAGGAAATAGGAACAAGCTGGAATCAGCATGAAACCAAAAACTGCAATGGAAGTAAACAAAGCTAGAAAGGAAAAGGGAACTGGACTGCGATTATTAATGGAAGCTAAATTGGAAATGGAAATAGAAACAAATAGAAATGTGACCTGGAACGGGTATGATAACTAGAGTGGATTATAGAACCATTTTGGAATTGGGAAGGGGGAAGGAATGGAAATGAAAATAAACAGAATGGAAATGAGCGTGGGAATGATGATTGGAATGGGAAGCGAACAGGTACAAAAAGAGAAACGTTGGTCAGATCAGGAACAGGAAGGTGAATGGGAACAAGAATTAGAAGGAACAAGTAGTAGAAGTGTAAACGGGAATAAGAATAAGAGCTGGAACGGGAATGTGAACGGGAACGAGAATGAGAGCAGGAACGGGAATGAAAGCAGGAACGAGAATGAGGACGGAAATGGGAATGAGAGCAGGAACAGAATTAAAGCAGGAACGGGAGTGGCAGTGGAAACAAGAGTGAAAGCGGGAACGGGAATAAGAGGGAATGGAATGAAAACGGGAACGGGAATAACAGCAGCAATAGGACTGATAGCGGGAACGGGAATGAGAGTGGAAATGAGAATAAGAGGAGGAACGGGAATGAAAGTAGGAATAGGAAAGAGAACGGGAACGGGAATGAGCGGGGGAACGGGACTAAGAACGGGAATGGGAATGAGAACAGGAACGGAAATCAGAGCGGTAAAGGGAATGAGAGCAGGAATGGGATTAAGAACGGGAACAGAAATGAGAAGGGGAACGGGAATGACAGCGTGAACGGGAATGAGAGTTGGAACGGGAATGAGAACTTGAATGGGAACCGGAATGGGAACGGAACGACGAAGGGATGCGCTCGAAATGGAGGGGAAACTGATCAACTTTTTCCACTGGTATTACGAAAGTTTAGAGATGCGTTAGGTTGAGCTGAGGTGCCTGCCGCGCTCGTGACGGGAATTCAGATTCTTGGAATTGCCTCTCGGGAATGGGAGTGGCTAGGAATATGCTTTAGGAATATGAGCTGAGAATTAGAATAAGGGCTAGTAGTAATAACTGGGAATGACAATATAAAACTCTGAAAGGAATGAGTAATGATAAAGCTTGGAATATCTAGTAGCATTATGCTCGTCAATGGGAAAATATAATCAAGGACTGGGAACTCAAAAAGCGTCATAGCTCTTCAAGAGAATTGGGAATGAGAATAACAGTCGGCAGTATAAATAGGGAATGGTAATTGTAACTGAACACAGGTATCAGGAATGAAACGAGTGACTAAGAATTTCGGAAAAAAAGAAAAAAACGAACTCTGTGTTGGTGTTATATAAGTTACGTCGAGGTAAACTGCCGAGATCGGGATACACTTACGTAACTCAGGCTTTGGTTTGCAGGAAGGACAAAGGAATCTGTTGAATCTTCGTCATGTGTCCTGTTCTGACTTCATAAATAAATTTTAGTTATGACACGAAAATTACTGCAGGTTATAACTGTTATCTGCAGGAAAGGAGTGCAAAATCTTCCTTTGTCTTGTTCATCGCTTAAAAACATATCTAAGTTATGGCAAGGAAATCGATCGTAAATATGTTTAAGAATCCGACCCCAGGTTCACAAGGGACAGAAATAAGATATATTGGAATTAGAAATGGTGAATGATAATGGAAGTAGCAAATCTGAATGGAAACAGGACTTAAAATATGAACTGTGAATGGGAATTAATACTTCGCATGGTAAACAGGAATTGTGAAAGGAGTAAAAATATATCTGAGAGAGTAAAGAGGACAGGAAACATCAGCCAGGAATAGGAACTGTGAATGGGAATATTAACTGGAAATAGACTTAGTGAATAAGAGTTTCCAGTTCTAATAAGAGTAAGAATAGAGGCTGGATTTGCAACATGTGAATAAGAATCATAGCTAGGAATAGGAAACATATCTAAGAACCTCGGGGAATGTCAAAGGGGAACTGTGACAGTTATGATATCAGCTAGAAATGTAACCAGGGATTGAGAATATGGCTTGGGAGAGGAAATGGGAAATGAGGCCACACTTAAAAAAGGAAATAGCTCTGGAAATAGCAGCAGATGAACATGTGAAATAGTGCTGGAGATAATAACTAGAACAAATTAGGAATTGGAGATACAATAGAGAATGAGAATTAGAAATGGGAATATCAACTAAGAATGGGAAGTGGAAGTACAAATGGGAATAGTGAGTAGGAATGATAACAGTAAAGAATAGGAATCGCAGCTGGGAATATTGCCAAAGCTCAGTTTTTTTTTTTTTTTTAATTGAAGAGGTAAGTAAACTGAGGTGACTATAAAAGTGGGACAGGAAAACAAATGATTTCTGTGGTGCTAACTGGAGAGAGAGAGAGAGAGAGAGAGAGAGAGAGAGAGAGAGAGAGAGAGAGAGATTAGTAAAAAAAAAAAAAGACCCCAATGCCTACAGTCGACAAAACTGATCCCTCGCAAATGAAACAGGTAGCAGAAAACTAATTAGATTTTCTTTTAATATTTTGAGATGCTTTGGTACATTGCGCTTTAAAAACTGGTAATTACACGTAGTGGAAAGAACTGACTGGGGAAGACATTTCCAGAATGACCAGATATATATGCGAAAGACTAACAGTATTAACTGGTTTAGCACTGAAGAGATGGATAGAAAGATGGTGTGAATGTGTTGTCACACAAGTGCTGCTGGTTTGCTGCAAGGGAGGAGGGATGTGGTAAGAAGGGTACCCAAAAATGAACTGGTAGATTAGAGAGAGATGCAATATTGCTACGGAGAGAAATAATAACTGTAGTGAGTGAGAGAAGGAAAGTTGATGAGAAGAAAAGTCTTTCACTTTATTTAGAAGTGCTTTCTTAGAGTCTTTCCCCCCCCTCCCCCCACAACCAGACAGATACACGAGAGTTGTATTCTAGATATTGGTGAATAAGGCCCTTTACACAGGCAGTAAATGAGTGGGATTAAAGAATGCATGGGACCGGTTCAGCACGCCCAACATCTGTAAAGCTGTTTTTTGCAGGATAACCATTGTGATGTTTCCATCTCTGATCGAGGGAGACACCATGGATAAAGTTCGATGATGAAAGCCTAAGCTGTGCGTTGCTGAAAGTGAGGGAATAACCATGTGGAAGATTGCGTCGAGCTGAAAAATGGAGGAACCGAACTGAGGGGGATAACCATGTGGAAGACTGTGTCAGGCTGAAAAATGGAGGAACTGAGTTACAAATGCATTAACTGAATAGGGAACTTTTTCTGATCCCAGATCAGAAAACATGTGTTCTAGTACCCCATCCCATGAATGTCAAATTAGCTGCTATGATGGACGTTGTGAGCCGCGAGAGAAAACTTGAAGGGTGGACTCATCTTTGCATGAAAAGATAGGGCGACATGTACAGCTCAGATCACCGATTAAGAAAAGGAAGAGAGTCGGTGAAAAGTCAATGCAGAGGAACACCTCTGTTGATAGTTTAAGGAGAACGATGATCGTATACAACAACCACTATAGATCGACTGGAGTTGAAAGTTGAGATGAAAGCACAAAAAGACAGAAAGAAATATTAGGCAGACAATTACAAAACAATAGCTTGTGTTAAGGGCTTCATATATCGTCAGTCATGGTTGTCCAAGCATGGTGCTTGATCAGGCAAAAGCGTGTGACTGAAAGGTATCCAACCTGATACAATATTTTCCCGTTAATGAAGACATTTGTAAATTCACGCATGATGGTATATCGTAGAAGTCTGCAACTCTTGATGGACTGCAGGCCTGAACTGCTCTGTTACTTAGCTGGCGAGCCAGATGATTTGAACATGTTCAAGACAACACCCCCCTCCTTCAGTGATGATGATAATAATAATAATAATAATAATAATAATAATAATAATACATGTTAAGAAAAATAAATTTATTCAAAGTAGTTTCCTAAAATTATACAGAATACAATTTTTGTATAATTAATGAATTAGAAACAAAAGAAATAACTTTCGCTGAAAGAAATATCACCATGCGTAGTAGAAATATTCAGAGTGTTTCCTAAAAATTATACTGAATAATTTTTTTTTTTAATTAAAGCATTCGAACAAAAAAAAAATATCATTCATTAAAACAATTATTACCGTGTGTATTTTCCCCCCCTGGGGATAGAGGGTTTCAAGAATATTCCCCCAGTATCCCTGCTTGTCGTACCAGGCGACTAAAAGGGTTGGTGGTGGGTTAGTGCCCCTCCCCGTAAAAAGAACTAACTAAACAAGCGAATAAAGCGCCTCGGACCAGGACGGACCATACGTTGACGACTATGGAACGGACAAAGGACATTCTTAGGGTGGGAACTTGGAATGTGAGAGGAGTGAATGATGAAGTGAAAGAGAGAGACATTGTTCAGGTGCTTGAGGATTCAAGAGTGGATATATGTGGATTGACTGAAACTAAATGAACTAAATGGAAAGGTGAAAGGGTGAGAGAATGGGAATATGGTTTAGGTATATGTGCGGGAGTTAATGAGAATGAGAGGGCAAGAGAGGGAGTATGTCTGATGATAAGCAAGAAATGGAAGGAGAATATAAGAGAGTATGGAACAGTGGGTGGAAGGATTGTATGGGTGAGGATGAAAGTAGGTATACAAGCGTGGGCGATTGTGTGTGTGCATGCTCCGACAGAGGACCGAGTGGCAAGAGTGAAAGATGAGTTTTGGGCGAGAGTAGAAGCATGTATGGATAAATTTGAGGGGAGCGAGAGAGTGTTTTTGATTGGAGACATGAATGGCAAAGTTGGGAATGTACGTGTGGATGGAGTGGTTGGTCAGTGGGGTGTGCCAGCTGAAGTAGATGGGAATGGTAGTGCTTTGGTTGACATCTGTGCTGGTAAGGGATTGCCAATAACCAACACCTACTTTCGCCATAAGATGATCCACCGCTATACATGGAGAGTAATGAGGAGGATGGATGGTGAGCTTGTTGAACGAAAGGCAATGATGGACTATGTGTGTGTGGATGAGCGAATGAGAAGACAAGTGTTGGATGCAAGAGTGTGGAGAGGGTGGGGGAATGGAGTCTCTGACCATCACTTAGTGATGGCCAAGGTAAAGCTGCAAAGAAAATGATTGAGGAGACGAAGGGGGAGACAGGAGGAAACAGCTCCTCTGACAACAGTGGAGAAATTGTAAGAGAGTGCGAAAATGGCAGACAATAAGAGCATAGTGGAAGAAAGATTGGGAAGGTATGAGCTACAGCAGATGGAAGGGGTGGAAGATGTATGTAAGATATTCACGGAAGAGATAAGCGCTGCGTGTGAGGTGGTTTGTGGAGTGAGGAGGAGATGCAAGGGTGTGCAAGGGACAGCATGGTGGAATGATGAGGTGAAACGAGCTGTGGAACAAAAGAAGAAGGCATATAGTGAATGGTTAGCAAGCAGAGGTAGGGGAGAAGATGAGAGAGAGAAGAGAGAGGTATATGTAAGCAGGAGAAAGGAGGTGAAGATACTGGTGAAGGAGAGTAAGAAGAAAGTGGATGAAGAGTTTGGGAGGAATCTGAATGTGAAATGGAGGGAGAGTAAGAAATTGTTTTGGAAGGAGGTAAAGAAAGTAAGGCAGTGTGAAAGGGGAAATAGCAGGGGAGTGAAAGATAGGAATAAAAGATTGCTGGTGGAGAAGAGAGAGAAATTGAGGAGATGGAAGGAGCACTTTGAGGATTTGTTGAATGAAGAAAGTGAGAGCAGCGCGAGTATAAGTGGTTGGGGAATGGCTGGGAGAAGAAGAGATGAGAGGAGGGAGGAAGAGATCAGTAGGGCGGAAGTTGTGGAAACAATGAAGAAGATCAAGTTGGGAAAGGCCCCAGGAATTGACGGAGTGTGTGGTGAAATGCTGAAGTATGGGGGTGAGATTGTTGTGGAGTGGATATGGAAGTTGTGTAGATTAGCTTGGGAAGAGGGAAGGGTTCCAGAGGACTGAAAATCAGGTATAATTGTTCCTTTATACAAAGGAAAAGGGGAGAGAGAAGTATGTGGTAACCATAGGGGTATTTGCCTTTTTAGTGTTAGTGGTCAAATATATGGTAGAATACTCATTGATAGGGTTAGGCATATGACAGAGGAGCTAGTTGGAGAAGAACAACGGGGATTTAGGAAGGGAAAAGGGTGTGTAGATCAGATATTTGTTCTAAGATGTTTAGTGGAGAAGTATCTAGAGAAGGGAAAGAAAGTGTATGCTGCTTTCATGTACTTGGAGAATGCTTATGACAGAATAGATAGGCAAGGTATGTGGAAGGTATTAAGAATATATGGAGTGGAGGGGAAATTCTTGAGTGCTGTGAAGAGTATGTACGAAGGAGCTAGGGCTACGATGCGAGTGGATGGTGAGCTGAGTGAGTTCTTTGATCTCAGTGTAAGACTGAAACAGGGTTGTGTGATGTCTCCATGGCTGTTTAATATATACATGGATGGGGTTGTAAAGGAGGTGCAAGGTAGGGCAGTGGATGTGGGGGTGGCTCTAATGAATGAGGGTGAGATTTGGAAGATTCCGGTGTTGCTGTTTGCTGATGATACAGTATAGTTGAGTGAAGATGAATGGGAGTTGCAAGGTTTGGTGAATGAATATGAGACAGTGTGTAGGAGGAGGAAGCTGAAAGTTAATGTAAACAAAAGTAAAGTTATGGTTTTTGAGAGGAATGAAGTCACAGAATGTACAGTCAGGTTGGATGGTGAGGATATGGAGAATGTGAGTGCATTCAAGTACTTGGGTAGTGTGATGAGTAAGGATGGAACTCTGGGGGATAAAGTGCATGAAAGGGTACAGCAGGGAAGGAAGGTTGTTGGTTCACTGAAAGCAGTGATGAGAAATAGGGATGTGAGTATGGAAGTTAAGAAGTCACTGCATGATAGTATTGTGATCCCTACTCGGACGTATGGAAGCGAGGCGTGGACCTTGCAAGAGGGGAACAAGTCAAGAGTAAGAGCAGTGGAAATGAGTTACTTGAGAGGAGCATGTGAAGTGACACGGAGGGACAGGTTGATGAATGAAGAAGTGAAGGAACGTTGTGGGGTGGATATGGATGTGGTTGAGAAGATTAGGAGAAATACACTGAGGTGGTTTGGGCATGTGGAGAGAATGGAGAATGAACGACTGACTAAGAGGGTGTATGTAGGTGAGGTGGAGGGAGGGAGAGGGAGGGGTAGACCGAGGATGAGGTGGAGGGGTGGAGTTGAGAGGTATATGAGGGAGGGGGGAGTGAGTTGGGGGGAGGGTAGTCAAATGGTGGGTGACAGAGCAACTTGGAGGCATTTTGTCTGCGACCACCCTTTGCGGGATTAGGGCGTCGGACGATAGATAGATAGATAGATAGATTTTTTCTGCAGTACTTATTAATCATTTTGATATTTAAGTATAGCCGTACTGTCAGTCTACCAGCAATGAGAGTCAATTGATATTTACCTCTTTCAAAGAAGTTGGAGGAGGTTATGTATTCACCTATGTTTGTCTGCCTGCTTGTCCACAGGATATCTTCAAAATTTCTCAATGAATTTCAATCAAATTTTGTGAACTGGTGGACAATGGGCCAAGAAAAAAATTATTAAATTTTGGGGCGGATCCAGATCCAGATCCTGCTATGGCATTGAAGGAGGTATGCACTCTCTGAGTGCTTTCTAGTTGATACTGCTTTTCACACAAAAACTTTCCAGCATTAGGCTTCGGGCTGGAGGTGGCGAGATGGAGTATTCATTCAAGTATGAATCACTGAGTTGTGTGCGTAACTTGTGAAATTCATTTTCAAAAAGAACTGCTCACTTATGTAAGTACCTCCAAAGATATTTGCCATATTTTTGTCGTGCTCTGCTGTGTTTCGATAAATTCCAGTTTCCAGAACATTCTTTTGGTAAAACTCCAACAAGGAGACCCCTTCTGCATGGAATTTTGATTTCATCAGTTCACTGCTTTGAAGCTCGACGAGTTCCATTTGAACCCTTTCAGGAACCTGGTCTACCTCCACAACAAATGGTGTAGCAAAATGCTTGAAATCATCTTTGTGGGACCGAGTAACTGCAAAATGTGCGGAAAACTGAGTTGTGAGTTCACGGATAACGGCCACATATTTGAAAGTGTCAGTGGGTTGATTTTTCTGCAACTCTGGGAAATAAGTAAAATTTGATTTTTCAAGCTGGCTGGCCAAAAGCTGAGGCTTTATTTCAAATGTCACAGTATGATCATAGAGTACATTCACTAGTTGACTGTATCCTTGTAATTTCAAATTTCGTTCATTTAAAAGTAGGAAGTAAGATCCACGAAAAACGCATGACTTGAGATCCATGCCAGATCACAAAGCAGTGGCATATTTACTTTTTTCGCTGCCAAAAATTCTGTGATTTCTTCCCGATCATAAAACCTCTTCAACATGGCACCTCGGCTGAGACAGCAAGCATCACAGAAGTACAGTAAGTCAGAGTTCTGAGCCTTTACTTTCCGTAATTGAGATTGATATTATCGGTGATTTGAACCTCGAGATAATATCAGATTTACAACTTTCACTACATTTCCATTAGCTCTTGCACTGCTGAAGCATTAGCACACACTGCCTCCTGTTGAATAGTACAGTACAGTGCAGCTTGACAGTTTGTTTTGATATCCAGCTTCTTTCATGTACTCCTAAAGAAGTGTGACAAAACCTTTTTTTTCACCTACCATGGCTGGTGCACCATCTGTAGTTACTGCAACTAGTTTTGAGAGATCTGAATTCACGTCTTTTAAACCGATTAGCACGGCTGCAAGAATATTGTCTGCTCCAGCAGTAGTGCTCTTGACAGGTACTAACTACACAAAATCTTCCAAAATTTCAAACTTTGAGTTGATATCTAGAACAAATGATGAATGTTGTACTGTGTCCTTTACATCAGTATATTCATCGAGTTCAACTGAAAAATACCAGCATACATCACAACAGTCACTTATTGTAGTGCTGGTTTTAAATCAGCAGACATTTCTTCAACTCATCGTGTTAAAGTTCTCACAAAGAGACTGATGTTTGAATATACTGTGTGTGTGTATATATATATATATATATATATATATATATATATATATATATATATATCATCCAATCCTACATTGCCCCATGAGGGGCGTAGGAGCCCGGGGCTAGGCAGTTGGTCCCGACATTTATTTATATATATATATATATATATATATATATATATATATATATATATATATATATATATATATATATCCATCATCCATCATCCAATCCTACATTGCCCCATGAGGGGCGTAGGAGCCCGGGGCTAGGCAGTTGGTCCCGACATTTAAGATGAGAGTGACCAGCCACACTCATCCCTGAGTGGCATTACATGATCAATCAACCCCAACCATCCCTTGGATATAAACCTTCACCGGCTCAATCCGACTGGAGTGCAATAATTACCCACTAAACCACCAGGCGCCAAAAATTGTTTATATGGTTACCACCCAAGGTAGTAAATGGTTTCCTGGTGCACAGGAAACCATTTGGCTTGTCACTCAGTGTAAAGTCACCCACAGGCTGAAGGAAGTGGAAAGAATGACGGAAAGAAGACAGATGAGGGAGTGTAAAGTCACCCGTAGGCAGGACAAGGAAAGAATGAAGGAAAGAAAGACAGAAGAGAATGGAAGGAAAGAAGGATGGAGAGGAAAGGGCAGACACCCAAGAGCAGCACTACATAGAGTGGGTGGATGGTGAGCGCCCCCACCCACCACAAAATATATATATATATATATATATATATATATATATATATATATATATATATATATATATATATATATATATATATATATATATACACGGGCAAACAATGTCTACCGCGGCTATCAGACACTCCTTAACAAATTCTCCTATAGTGAACGATTTTATAGTTCCAGCTATCTGTGAACTTGCTGCATAAGTGGCACGTGTACTTCTTTCTGATTCTTCAATTTCTTTGGTAAATGTTGAAGACTGTGCTTCCAAACTTGCCTCCATCTTACCAATTTTGCCTTCTATCTGCCCATCTAACTCAAAGTGTTTATTGTGTTTTGTCTCACAGTGGCACTTCAAATCATACTCGTTGTTGAACGCTACAGATTTATGACAAATCAGATATACTGGTTTGGAATTGTTTGACAAAGTAATACTTCTCTGTCCATATTTCTTGGTATACTTGACATTCAGGATTCACCTTCCTATGCTTTGTTGTCATGTTGTGACTGAAAACATAAGAAGCAGAAATTATGCATATTGTCAAAACACATATTTATTGGGTACAAAGGAAAACAGTACGACATTGCAAGGAACAGCATAACAAATAATACACATAGGAATAACAACACAGGAAACAAAACAACATAGCAAAAATTGAAGCAAATTGCTTACCCAAGCCTGCAGATGGACAAAATTCACCTATCCACACAAACGACTGGTAGACTGATGGGTGGGCGCCAATACTGTTGGGGTGAGGGGGGGCAGCATTTTTAAATTACTATTTTGGGGGCAAAATTATCACATAGCTTAAAGGCATTTCTCTTGAATAATCAGTAGTTATTAGGTATATAGCATGCAAGTTTTCGTTTATCGAACAGGGCAAATTGTCACATTGGGCACTAATTTTTGCACATCTGGAAGTGCTGGATCACTGAGCGCTGGGTGCAGCAAGTCAAAGTCTCCTAATCTCAGCTCAAAGTCTGTTCGAATACCCACTTTTTCGAACAAACTAACTCTAACCAGTGTTTGCCACAGTGATTAACAGCCAGTAAGATTTAATGTTTTTTCACATACTGAGAAAGTGAAAAAGGGTAATATTTTTGTGAATTTGTGGAGCATATTGGCGGGCCGGTCAGATTAGGTTTACGGGACGGGTCACGCCCGCGGGCAGTAGGTTGCCGACCCTTAGTATATGGGAACGATTGCACAATCATGGTCGTGTAAAAGGGTTTCATGAGTGAATTTTGATCTTTTCTTATGCCAGTCCTTCATCCACACTTAATATATTATTCTTGGGCTCTGTAGTGTCTAGTATAAGCCTAGTTATGGGCTGGCCTCAAACACTTTTGAGGAGGCTGGAGATATTCCATAGGAAATTTAGGGTGGCCAGGCACATTTTAAGGGTGGCCAGTTTCATCGTGGCAACCCATTTGACTAGCCTACACCACTTCTCTAGAGCAAGAGTCATTGTCATACATGCAGCCTCAGTAATCATCTTCATGAAGTGCGCCACACACAGCACCTAACTATTGCACAATCTGGCTACGAGTGTATGGCCAAAATCAATGACTGCACAATCACTATGATTACTCAGTCAAAACGTATACGGGGCCCTTTAAACTCTGTCAAAGGCCATCAAGATGTCTAACGCAGAGGCAAAGGTGTATGTGGCAAGGTGTATGTGTGTGTGTGTGTGTGTGTGTGTGAGAGAGAGAGAGAGAGAGAGAGAGAGAGAGAGAGAGAGAGGAGGCAGTAAGGCAGTAATATACATCAGGTGCCTTATCTCTTCAGGCCAATCTGCTCCCAACCTGCCATCACCTCTATCAATATGAGGAATGGGTATGTGGAGGAAGGAAAGTGAGGGAAGGAGAAGGAGGGAGAGACCTTGCTGAAAGAGAGATAGACGGAGGAAAGGATGACGAAAACGAAAGAGGAACGAGAGAGAGAGAGAGAGAGAGAGAGAGAGAGAGCAGTGGCCTGTTGTTGTTGGATGCCAGAGGTTTAAAAACTCAAAAACAATCCGCATTTCTTTGCAATAATATTTTAGCCATATTTTTTGTGACACACGTACAACAAAGTCTTCATATACTTTATATATTTGGAGGCTCTAAACACGATGTACATATGACAGACCAAGTTATGCAGTACAGCAGTGTAGCCAGCATTGTTGGTACTGAACGCGGCAGGGGTGTAAAAAGTAAATAATAAAAAAAAAAAAAAAAATTGACACACCACGTCAGTGTGAATGACTAAGAGAATGCCATTTATAGAACGTCCCCTGATAGGGTCTCCACGGACGTATTATACTTTATATATATATATATATATATATATATATATATATATATATATATATATATATATATATATATATATATATATATATATATATATATATATGTGTGTGTGTGTGTGTGTGTGTGTGTGTGTGTGTGTGTAGATAGGTAGATAGACAGATAGATAGATAGATAATGAAGGTGTTCAGTCACAAGGGGAGAGAAGAGTTAGAAGAAATGGAGAAAATAAAATTCAGGAAGTGAAATAGATTAGGAAGAGAAATAGGCGTAAAAAGGGGAACAGATGACAGATGAGGTATAACAGGCAGGTCATATTTTGGTACGTGAAATGGAGTTTGATGGGAACAACAGAAAGAGGAAGAGAGAAAATCAGAATGGAAAATAGAAACAGGTGGAGGAAGAGAGTGAAAGAGAGATGAGTCATAGCAGGCAGAGGAAGAGGAGAAGTAGGAGCAGGTGAAAGAATGGTAAGTTACAGGATGTGGATGAGGATGAGGAGGAATCTCGTATCTCATATATATCACTGTGGAGGAAGAGCGCAGTCAAGTAGTGGAATTATAGATTCGAGTTGTAATATACGAGAGAGAGAGAGAGAGAGAGAGAGAGAGAGAGAGAGACTTTTCGAACTAGAGGGGTTAGATAAAGCACTCATCAAGACCTTTCACACTGGGAGTCTCATCTTCAATTGAATGGAGTTGTCTAATGGCAGTAGTTTTAAAATACAAAAGAGTTTCTGGTCATGTATTCATTTGTTTTTGCTACCTACAGATGATTTTATTCATCTTTGGGGAGATCTTTTGCTTTGGAGAGGTCATGGAATGCTACAGCTAACCCTTGCAGATCAGAAACTCTTTCCAAAAATGTGACAAGATGATCTGGTCGTAGCAAAAATGAAATGAAGAAAAATATCACTGGACGTTTAGGGTGTATATCAAGGCTCCCACGGACTCTTCAAATATCCAGGTTAATTCATTTGGCTGGAGGACGTTGGTTATGCTTCATCCTTGTCATCTCCAGGCGATTTTCTAAGGCTAAGGAGAGGTGGTTTAAAATGACTGGGTTTGAAACACTCCATTAACAGCTTCACAACCAGCCGTCTCTCTCTCTAAACTAAATTCGTCTAATGGTGGGAAAAAATGAAAAATATGTCACCAGACTGAATATGATGATGCTTAAACTCTTCACTCTTATGACAAATATTCCATTTACAATAGCGCTCGGGGACCGAGAGGGGAAAGTGTTTTTTGCTCGACATTTGTGTGTGTGTGTGTGTGTGTGTGTGTGTGTGTGTGTGTGTGTGTGTGTGTGTGTGTGTGTTTTATGCTAGGAAGAAGGAGCCAAAGGCCACGAGCCCGCAATATTACTGTTCCCTCCAAGAGAAAAACAAAATACAAGAGAGGCCCAAATTCAAGATCATAGCTTGCAGGAAATACAAACAGAGGGAAACAGTTCCAGAGCTGACCTGTTGCATAAATGAAGGACTGGGAGTAACGGTTAACTCTTGCATTAGAAAGTTGGACAGAAAAGGGATGAGAGTTTGCTGCTAGACGGGTGCTATGCGCCCGTCGTAGAGGTGGAGGAATGCAAGCAGACAGTTCAGAGGAGCAGTGACCATTGAAGTTGCGATAGGAGAGAGATAAAGATGCAACAGTGCGGCAAAGAGACAGAGGTTGAAGGGAGCCAGTAAGAGGAGGAGAGTTAATGAGACGAAAAGCCTTTGATTCCACCCTATTGAGAAGAGCTGAATGTGGGGAACCTCCCCACACATGCGAGTTGCAATCCACACAGGGGCGGATAAAACCCGTGAATAGAGTCAACAATTGTGCAGGAGTAAAGAAGGAACAGAGTCGGCTTAGCACACCTAATCTCTTGGAAGCAGATTTTACAAGAGATGAAATATAATCTTTCAAAGATAAGTCCTGAGTGAATGAATCCCCAAGCATATTCAAGGATGATGCAGGATTAAGCTGAATATTATTAAACATTAGTGGGTACACCTGTGGATGATTTTGTCGGGTTGACAGGTGTAAGAACTGAGTCTTTGATGCATTAAAAACAACAAGATTATTTTTGTCCCAGTCAGAGATACGAGCCAAGTCAGACATTAGGTGTGCCATAGCTTCATCCCTCGTTTGCTGTGTGTGTGTGTGTGTGTGTGTGTGTGTGTGTGTGTGTGTGTGTGTGTGTGTGAACAAAATGACTCAAAATGTTTTTATCCGACAATAACCAACCTTGGTGTAGGGGTTGAGGGTCGACCGTGGAGATGACCTCTTGTTTTTAGAAAAACTGGTCAAAGATCAGGGTCACAGGCTAGATAAAAGTTTGGCCTAGCAAGTTCAGTTTAGCTTTTGTTTGTTTGTTTTCAGACAGAATGAACTTGGTGGAATACTTGACGTTAAAATAAGAACGAAACAGATCAGTTTGGAGGGCAATCAGTCAAATTTTGCACCGTGTGTGTACCTGCACAAAACAGTAACAAATACTTTTGACCTGATTTGGACTAGACTTGATGGAATGATTTGGGTTCAGCCAAGATGCTCACCTATAGTTTGAGAGAATGATAGAACAACGGTCAGGATCACATAACAAGGTTAATTTTTAGCTTTAATGTAAGCTAAGTTAAACACTATACACGTGTTCAGGGTAGGAGAATAAAAAGGTATATCGATGATCAACACGGTCAATTAAATGTCCAGGTGACAGGGAAGGTCAGTGGTCAGGATTACGTGGCAAGGTCAACTTATATTATAGTACAATTTAGTCTAAATTGTGTAGAAGGATTCAGGGCAAGGGGAACATAAAGGAATTCGAATTTGAACAAAATGAATCCAATGTCAAGGTCACATGAAAAGTTCAAATCTCAAGATCACAAGTTTAACTTAAACTACTTTAATCTAATTTACATAAAATTTTGTTGGATGGTTTAGGGTAAGGCAAGGATGGTAGGATTTGATTTTAAGAGTAACAGGTCATATTCATATAATCTTCCCATAGAACATGGGAGGCACGGATATTGAGCTCTTTCAATATTCACTCATTTTTTTTTCCTTCCTAACTCACACGATTTTCTTACTTAGGT
>NC_137028.1:27926216-27981216 GCF_032717465.1 Coenobita brevimanus | reverse complement strand
GTGTGTGTGTGTGTGTGTCATGTAGCAGACAGGGTGCTTGTATGTATGGAGGGTGATGTGTGGAAAGTAAACACCCTTGTAGGATGTCAGACGTTCTGCCAGGAAGCCAACCCATAGCTATTTTTTTTTTTTTTTACTAAACTTTTATCTATATGTGACCTGTCTCTAAGCCGGTGTGTCTGTTTTCCTGTCTACCGGAGATTCTGATAGTATCGATCTATCTGTCTAACCATATAACATTCTTGCCTCAAATACATCGGTCTGTCCGTTTGTAAGTCAGCCAAGCAATATTTGTATCTACCTACCTGTCTATCTGTTGATTTTTATCTGTCTGTCTCAGTGACAAATAAAATCTCTCTCTCTCTCTCTCTCTCTCTCTCTCTCTCTCTCTCTCTCTCTCTCTCTCTCTCATTTCACCAGCACATGAACCTTCTCTCCTTAAAAATCAGTAATTACATACCTGCTTAGTAAGTTAATCCTCATATGCATATCATACTTTTATCGTTCTAGCGCTTCAAATCATCTTATTTTTTTTTATTGTTCGCTTGTTCGTTCCTTTTTCTTCTTCTACTTCTTCTTTTTCCCCTCCTTCTCCCCCCTCCCCTATCTCTCATTTTAAGATATTTCAACACACCCTCTGGCCTATCAGGCGAGTAACGTCATTATTCTTATCATCCAGAATGTTCGGGAAGAACCAGCCAATCACATTCCAGTGATTTGGTATGTCACCACGGTCAACTAGCCACATTAGAGCGATGATGATGATGACCGAGACAGAACAGTGATGATTATGATACCCCAATTTCTAGTCATATCACTGCGGTAAAAGAGGTACCCGGTATGTATGATTGTACTTACGTCGAAAGTCTCTCTCTCTCTCTCTCCAATTTAACTCTGTAGTATACTAGGAAAAATGTATACTTAAATGTTCGTTAAAACGTAGGGATAAGAGAAAAAAGCAAGAGATAGAAAAAACATAGGAACAAGAAATCATTTTGGATGGGAGAAGATTCAGAATTCTGTACCCATTACTACTATTACTGCACTCTCAACACGTTTGTACCTGGAAATATGCAGTAATTAGGATATAACTTTGAATCGCCTCCCGTCTTTAAAGACACTATCTTCGAGCCACAATGTTTACATTTCATGTACAGATCAATACATGTTAGCAATCAATTCAATTTTTTATCGTTATTTTTTTTTCCCCTAGAAGCTAACTACCAAGTACACATTATTTACCAGCGCCACATACACACATGTTCGGTACACCCTTTAAATGCCAACCCTCACCTATCTACCTGTTTTCCCTCAGGGATCTCTACATTCCGTGACAATTTTCCTCCTTGGAGCTACTTTTCCTCATAGACCTATTTTCCCCGTTGTACATACTTTCCCCCTTGGCCTTTTTTTTTCCCCATGGACCTATTTCCCTCATTGATTTTTTTTCCTCCATGAACCTTCTTCCCATGAACCTATATTCCCTAGACCTGTTTTTCACATGGACATATTTTTAACATCGACTCATTCTTCACATAGGACCTAATTTCTGCCCTGGACCAATGTTCCATCATATATCTATTTTCCTCAATTGGCCTTATGTGGAATGGGGCAACACGAATCCTTGGAGTTTTGCTGGTGTGAAAAGACGTGCGGGTGCATTCAGTGCTTTTAGGTTGTAACTCGCATACTTTACCTCGAACTGTGCTCTGAACTGGTTATATATCCGGTTGTAATGAAGTTTTGGTACCTAACGCGCTCATGTTAGACTATTAATTTTGGAGTTATGAATGATGAAAAAAAGATAAAACGAAGTCGATTCAACCGCGACGCGAGCTTGCTACTCCTACGAGGGTTCACGAGATTTTGTGAGTAGCAATGCTCTTTTAAAGCGACAAGTTCGTTAGAACTTAGATAGAAAGCTCTACTGCGCTAGTTGATAATGATGTCTGCTCACCTATGAACTCAGAAAGTGCTTTGGATATTTTGTGTTTCCATTTTCCCTGTAAATACCAGCATAGTTATGAAACACTCATACTCACGTGGTCCTTTGCACTGTGGTAAAACCAAGTGAGGTCTTGCTAAAAGAAGTGATAAAAGACGTAGCATTTACTATGAAATGAAAAACATTTCCCAGAACATGCATCTGAAATAGCATCACCTTGGAAACAAAGTAGGCTACAGTGTTCTCTCTCTCTCTCTCTCTCTCTCTCTCTCTCTCTCTCTGATACATACAATGCTGTGTGGAGGGAACGCTGTCATCGATTTCACTCTGTAACATCGTATGAAGTGGAATAGGACTGTTTCTATTGGGATGCTGGTTTTTGGTGTTTCTAGGTTCCGTGTCAGGCTTTCAATAGTTTCGCCTCCACCTTTTTACATTATCGGATACATAAAATAATCCTAAAGTACAAAGTCCAAACTCTGAGCAAAGTTTCTAGAGGAACCAGACTCAAGTACATTGGGAGTAATTTTCTGACTAATAGAACCAGAAATAATGTCGAGAGGCCATGTTAACTGGTTAGTAAGATTGTTGAATGTGTGCTTTGTGAAAGGTATGGTGTCAATTGACTGAGCAAGTGCTTTGTGAAAGGTATGGTGTCAATTGACTGGGCAAGTGCTTTGTGAAAGGTATGGTGTCAATTGACTGGGCAAGTGCTTTGTGAAAGGTATGGTGTCAATTGACTAGGCAAGTGCTTTGTGAAAGGTATGGTGTCAATTGACTGGGCAAGTGCTTGTATAAAGGCAGGAGTGATAAGCATGAATGTACTAGCTTTAGGGGTATAAGTCTGTTGAGTGTTGTAGGTAAGGTGTATGGAAGAGTGTTAATTATGAGAGTTAGAGAGGATACAGAGGGAGTGATTGGTGATGAGCAGTGTGGCTTTAGGAGAGGGAGGGGATGCGTGGATCAGGTGTTCGCCGTGAGACAAGTGTGAAAAGCATTTAGCGAAAGGCAAGGATGTGTTTTGGGCATTCATGGATTTAGAGAAAGCGTATGATAGAATTGATAGGGAGGCTTTGTGGACTGTTTTAAGATTGTATAGACTTGATGGTAGGCTATTAAAAGGGGTGAAAAGTTTTTATGTAAATAGTAGAGCGTGTGTAAGAATGGGAAATGCTGTGACTGATTGGTTTCCCGTGAGAATGGGGCTGCGACAGGGATGTGTGATGTCGCCTTGGTTGTTTAATATTTATATGGATGGTGTTGTAAGGGAGGTGAATGCAAGAGTTGTAGGTGGAGGTCTGAGTCTGGTGAATGTTGATGGTGGAGAGTGGAATCTGAAGCAGCTGCTGTTTGCAGATGATACTGCACTGGTGGCTGATTCAGAGGAGAGATTGAGACAGTTGGTAGAGGAGTTTGGAAGGGTGTGTGAAAGGAGGAAATTGAAAGTAAATGAGAATAAGAGTAAAGTGATGAAGTGTACGAGGTTGGTAGATGGTAGGGGGATGAATATAGTTTTGAATGGTGAGTTGCTTGAGGAGGTAGAATGTTTTAAATATTTAGGGTCACATGTTGCTGTGGATGGAAGAATAGATGCAGAAGTGAAGTTTAGAATGAATGAAGTCGGAAAGGTGCTGGGAGGAATGAAGAAAGTGTTTAGATGTCGTTCGCTTAGAATGGATGTAAAGAGAAGGCTGTATGAGGGTGTTGTGGTACCGACTGCGTTATATGGGGCTGAAACATGGAATATGGGTGTAGCACAGAGGA
The DNA here is from genome assembly GCF_032717465.1 of Coenobita brevimanus. Taxonomy (NCBI): domain Eukaryota; kingdom Metazoa; phylum Arthropoda; class Malacostraca; order Decapoda; family Coenobitidae; genus Coenobita; species Coenobita brevimanus. The sequence continues at coordinate 27,977,507 of NC_137028.1, read as the reverse complement.
AAAGTTTGAATGTAATGGAGATGAGGTGTCTGAGGAGTATGTGTGGAGTGACCTGTATGCATCGAGTGCAAAATGATGAAGTGCGAAGGAGAACTGGAGTTGTTCGGGAGATGGCTGGTAGAGTTGAGCAGAGGGTGTTGCGATGGTTTGGGCATATGGAGAGAATGGATAATGAGCGATTGGTGAAAAAGATAACTAGATCTGATATGAGAGGTGTAAGGCTGAGAGGGAGACCACGAATAGGATGGATGGACGGTGTGAAGAGAGTGCTGGATGCGAGAGGGATGTCTGTTGAGCAAGGAAGAGTGGCTGTGCGTGACAGCAATAAATGGGGAGAAATTGTGAATGAATAAGTGATGAAGCAGCCCTGGGGGTATATTCTCCCGCATTTGGTCTGATCAGCTAGTCAGGTCAGGTGCGGGTAAGGGAATGGTTTATTATGATGTGGCAGGGGTAAACCAGCTCTGCTGTCGGGCCCTGCTGCGGACGTCACTGATTGCACTGCGCAGTTCACCCTTGTTCGGTGTGGGTCGGTGAGGATCTCTCCCTTCTCCCCTTTGGGGCTAAGATGCGAATGAATGTGTTTGAATGGACGAGTAAATGGGGAGTATGTCGTCCTGTCTCGGCTAGCTCCCTTTCCTTGGGGGAAGCAGCCTAGGTATATAGATAGATAGAACAACACGATGGAGAAAGAGAGAACAAACAGAAACGTCTTTTAGGAAATGTAATAATCAAATGGGGTGCAGTCTCACTTCACTAGTTCAAAGACCCAAGTGGATGGGAAATGTTGATCAAGACTGCTCAGCAAAACGAGGCTTGTCCCCCATGCTGTTCGCACGAGGTCTCTGTTTCTTCCTTGATGCAGGGGCGTATTTTGTTGGCATGGAAAGCTTATGGTCAAATGTTAGAAGCAGTAATATATTCGAGGTGTTCCGGCCATGAGAGAGTTAAAATCCGTCATCCATATCGATAACCATATCCTGAATTCATTATGACCTAATCCATTTACTTCCTCATCCCCTGTCCTCGATTCAGAATGGCAATCCCATTAACCTCACCAGCGTAATTAAAAAGCCATAATTGCGTGACACTCATCAGTTTTCGGCCGGGACGGAAAAAGAATGGGAACTATAATGCGTTCACCATTTTTACCACAGCTGGTAATATTAAAAGCGGTAATATCTAGGGTAAGTCCCCCCCACCACTCTCTGTCTGGCTGTCTGTCTTTCTGTCTGTCTCTGTATACACACACACACACACACACACACACACACACACACACATATATATATATATATATATATATATATATATATATATATATATATATATATATATATATATATATATATATATATATATATATATATATATATATATATATATATATATATATATATATATATATATATATATATATATATATATACATATATATATATATATATATATATATATATATATATATATATATATATATATATATATATATATATACACAGTAGTTTCTTTTCCCAGTTTCCTCACCATTCTCCTTATTACAGTTCCCTTTTTTGACACGTGTGATCAATGGCCGCCTTGCTTTTCCTCTCATTTATTTTCTCTATTTCTTAATTTATTTTTTATTTCTCATTTAAGAATGCGCTCTTCTACTGTTTTGTGTTTTTTTCCTCGAGTTCAACGTCCCTGTCCTGTTATGGTCACGTATTTCCTTTATTTTATTCTTGCACACGTCAGATGTTATTTAGTTGATAGTGAGATATGGGGACCTAGGAATTTAATGCTTGGACCATGAGCCCTCTGAAGGTCAGTATAATCCTTGCATTATATTCCAGCTTACTCTACTTTTGCCGCGGTGGATGCGTGGTTGGTGCTGCTAACGAAAAAACAGGCAGCCCAGTTTCATCAGGGTTTGAATCGTGATGAGGGCAGCTGGCACCACTCCACTCAGGTTCATCTTTTGTGAGTCAGCAGGTAAAATGAGTTCCTATGATAACGCCTAGTGGAGGTGACTCTGGTAACTTGAATGGTACAGTGGCCTTATATCCCAGGATAGAAGATGAATAACCTGTCACAGGCTTAAAGGCCAAAATTACGGGAAAGAGCAATGCGGCTAATGTCACTGCGTCTGCGCCCACCAATACCTTTAACGCAAGATGATTTTATTAAGCTTCGACTATATCATATGAACCTGGAATGTGCTGAAGTATCTTGTCACCCGTTTCTCGCCAAACCTAGTCAGCTTTCTCGTTTCTCTCCAGTCCATTAGTTTTTGTTTTTTTCTATTTTTTAAAGATTCTTTACATTACTAACATTGTTGCCTATTTTCTGTTTTTTTCCTCTTTTATCCTACCGATTCCATCAGAATCTTTAATTTCTTATTTTCTATTCCTTTTGATTCGCATTTACTTACATAATTATATAAGGCTGCCGCATGCAAGCATGTTGGAGCCTTTCTATACGATACGATATAGCCTACTTATTTCTAATTTACTATTTTTAAAATCTTCTTTTATTGGTCTTCTTGTTTCTATTTCGTTTCGTTTCGTTTATAAGGGCTCCAACATGCATGCATACTTTGGCTTTGGTCACCTAATGACGACTGTCTATGATGCTCGATCCTGTGGCAGCCTCCCTATTCAGTCCCTTGTCTCTGATTTAACAGTCTATGACCTCGTTCCAGATCTTTTTCGGTTTGCGTCTCGCAGCTCTATCCACAACGTTCATACTTGTCATTTTCTGCACCCAGTTATCATCATCCATCCTCTCCAAAAGCCCAAATCATTTTAATCTACTGTACCTCTCATCCCAGCCTTCCTCTCACCTCTTCCATTGTAAACATAGTTCCCCTAGGCCTCGCCTTAAAGGACGCACTGCATATCCACCTAATCATTGTCATTTCTGTACGTTTGAGCCCGCGAATATCCTCCTCCTTTAATACATAGGTCTCACTGCCATACAGCATTACACTCCTAACACATACCGCATTCAAAGATCCCTTACCAAGGAGGGAGGACCCTTTCAATGTCAGGAGAGGCAACAGCTCTCTGAACTTCTAACCTCATCTCACTCTAGACACAGAGCCTCACATCGAGCACATAACAAGTCTTCCAAGTAACAAAACACTTCCACAAACTCGAGAGACTCACCAGCAATATCAGTCTTTTAAGTCTGACAATCGCCACATGTTCGTCTCCACACACACACACACACACACACACACACACACACACACACACACACACACACAATTATACATAAATAGACAGAACACACACACACACACACACACATACACTCACACACACAATTATACATAAATAGATAGAACACACACACACACACACACACACACACACACACACACACACATACACACACACACACACACACACACACACACACACACACACACACACACACACACACACACACACACAATTATACATAAATAGATAGAACACACACACACACACACACACACACACACACACACACACACACACACACACACACACACACACACACACACACACACAATTATACATAAAAATATAGATAAATAGTGATAGGTATAGATAATTATGGGTATAAATCTCACCATTTACAGGCTACAGCTCTGGGGACCTTGTGGGGGGAAATGGACTCCCTGATAATTGACCAACAACGTCATCAGTAACTGTAGACCCCATAAGAATAGTTATTTTGATTGTATCCTTCAGTACCCCGTGCCTCAGACTGCCTCCTTTATGCGCGGCAAGTCACAGCGGAGCAAGAGGGGCTGAAAAGGGAGGGGCCAAAAAAAGAAGGGAAGGTGGGTGGGGGGTGAGTGATGGTGTGCGGGTGGAGTGAGGGAGGGGAGGGAGAATGAATGAGAAGTGGTGGTCACATTATTTGTCTATTTTCTTTCATTCAGGACATGATATAGAGGAGTTAATATCTGTAGATAATGCTGCATTACACCTTGTATACCAACGTCAGATAACAAGCTTTAGATTGGTGGTGATATTAAGTGCTCGCACGTGAGAGAAATATACTGATGTGTTAGATCAGTTATTAGTGCGGAGCCAGATATTATTTGTGTTTATCCATATAGTTTGACCTCGGACGCAGAATGGAATCAGGATGGCTTGGACTTCTGTAATGCTTAATTAAGAAACGTCCTCTACCCTTACATGTAATTAATTTTGGAACTAAATATCATATGCAACCTTTGATATGTCTGTGGCCACAATAAATATGATCATCCTCTCGGTATACACTCCCTCTATACAGTCACCATCACCAACAGATAATTGTGCATTAAAGATAAGTAAATTTGATATCAGTGTGCGTGGGTGGATATAATTACGATATCTCTCATAAAATGTTAGAAGGAAAATAAAACAAAATCCTACCCAAACTCCCAAAATATATCTATGTCAATGTTTATCGACATTGGTGAAGTCAAAGCAACAAGGAAAGCCTTAGTAAATAGTCCAGTGGCCTCCTGCCTCTTAATAACATCTTGCAGTCTTCTCGGCAGCGAGGAAACAATGTTGTTGATGGTTTGCTGGTTTCGTCTGAACAGCTCCCGCTCGTCCGTGGTGTGTTGGAGAAGGCGGGCCTGTGTCCTCTCGTTCTCTTGCTCCCACGCATTGACTATCCGTTCCCACACAGTCTCGACAGTTCTGCACTAGTGTTTGATCTGTCATGTCAGTATATTTCTCTCGCGAGCCAGCAATTGATATCACCACCTAGCTAAAGCTTGTTATCAGACGCCGCAAAACACAATATAATGGAGCATTACCTTTACCTTTTACCAAAGTGCTGGTCATGTGACGTTAGCGGGCATGGAGAGCCATCTTCCTCTATCCTCAGCTATCCTTATTAACTCCACATTGCCGGTTCTTTCATGTAAATCGCTTCTTATACAATCCAAATACTTTAATCGTTGTCTTCCTCTGCTCTTCTTCCCTCTATTCTTCCAAGTAAACAGTCATTTCAAGTTCTTTTACTCTTATAACATGTTCCAAAAATTCCATTTTTTTTCCCCTTGTAGTCTTCATCATTTCTCTTTCCATTCCTACCCTACTCAGAACTTCTACATTTGTTACTTTTTCTATCCATGATACTCGCATCATTCTTCTCAGAAACCATACCTCAGCTGCTTGTAATCTCTCATTTTCTTCTTTACTGTCCACCTTTAGCACCCGTATAATAGCGTTGGCCAGACAAAAGGTTTCAACACTCTTATTCGTGTCCTCATATCCATAGTTATGTTAGTTAAAATTTTTCTCATTCGTCCGGAAGCTCCTTTAGCAATACCAATTCCTCTTACAATTTCCTTCTCACTTCCTCAGTCATCTGATAACAGCACCCAAGTATTCAAAACTTCAATGCAGCATTGTCTACCGAATACTGACTCTTTTATTATACCCTCAATGAAAGAAAATAAACAAATAATGTGACCACCAACCACTTCGCATTTCATTCTCCCTCTCCTACCTCCCCTCCCTTACTTCAGCCACGCACTATCACTCGTCCCCCCACCCACCTTCCCTTCTCTCTCTGGCCCCTCCCTCTCAGCCACTCTTACTCCACTGTGACTTGCCGCGCATAAAGGTGGCAGCCTGAGACACGGGGTACCGAATGATAGGTGATTATTTATGACCACGACTGTACCATCAAACATTCCCCACTCCATCCTGGATCTGTCAGGAACATAAGACTCTCTCAAGCACAAACACAGCCATTACAGCACACTTACATGTTCTCTCTCTCTCTCTCTCTCTCTCTCTCTCTCTCTCTCTCTCTCTCTCTCTCTCTCTCTCTCTCTCTCCGTATACTTCAAAAGCCATCACCACCTAACCCCGAGCATTAGGCACTGGTTGGTGGCGGGTCACTCCTCCAGTGGCAGAATGAGTATTGTCACTATTCTTGATACACTTATTTTTTGTTCTTTTGTTCTCATTATTTTTTGTGTGCCATTTCATACTCCGGGTTACATTTGTTCTTCATTTACTTTGTCCTTGTATCCCTACTTTTCATCAGTTTCCTCGTCCGTCTTTTTATTTTGTATTTTCTTTTCTGTTTTTCATTCCAACATTCCCTTTCACGTCACACTCAGTTCTTTTTACTTCACCTGTTTTCGACCACTTTCCAGCTTTGTCACACTTATATCTCTGTTTGTCTGTCTGTCTGTCTGTTGTCTGTCTGTCTGTCTGTCTGTCTGTCTATCTCTCTCATTCCCTTCTCCCTTTCTCATTTCCACTTTATCCTTTATCTTTCCCCTTCCTTCTCATTCTTCTCCCCTCTCTCTCTTTCTTCTCTCCTTAATTTTCAGGTTTATATTCTATTTATTACTTCTCGTCCCTTCCTGCCTCTTCCCTCTATTCTCATTTCTTGTCTCTTGTTACTCCTGTCCCTTTATATTGCTCCGTTATTGCTTGCCTTTGAATCTCACACTGTCGGAATTACTAGTCACCCATGCTCTGCGCTCAATCCTACGCAGGGACGGACCTTTACGAGGGTACAGTAATATGTCCCATCGTGTGTCAGCCCATTTTTACACCCTGTCCTCGGAACTCACAAACACAGGCATAACAACGCAAATATTTCCATACACATGTTACCCTAAACTCAAATGACCTTCGTCACCTAAAACCATGTGTGTAGTATTCGTTGGACTTCGGCTACTTTTCCTCAACCTCAGAAGCTGGTATTCCTCGTCGTATGGATCCGTTGGCCTCCATGATCCGTAAAATACTGCTTGATCGTGTGCAGTCGAGAAATGATGTCCCCCCAGCCACAACCAAGTGCAGGTCATCAACTGTAATACATACAAGCTTACCGAAAGAGTCATTCCGTCCCCGTCCCTCTCCCTCGTTCCATCCTTCCCCTCTCCTCTCTCTCTCTCTCTCTCTCTCTCTCTCTCTCTCTCTCGTAATCCCTACTCATCGCCCTCAAATCCTGCTTTACAACCCTCACATTCCTTTCACAGAATTGTACCTCCTTCCAGCCTTCTACTTGTCCCGGCTTTCAGGACAAGATGTATCTAGATTTACTCATATCTATATCAGTCTTATGAATAAAGAGAAATGCTGAGGAACTGTAGCACTGAATTAGGGATGAAGGGAACGAGAGAGTTAGGGATGGAGACTTGGAATGGGATGCGTCTTGTGGCGACGTTCATTGTAGGATAAGATGTCGCATAGTATTATTAAGTATGGGATCGCTATTTTATATATACATTATTTTGTATTGTAACTATAGGTGATACAAAATTTAATGTTTGAATGGTTGCGTTGCTTATTTCGCTGGAATTGCTGTTGAAACTTTTCCCTACTGTGTGAATCTCTCTCTCTCTCTCTCTCTCTCTCTCTCTCTCTCTCTCTCTCTCGCTCTCATATATATATATATATATATATATATATATATATATATATATATATTGCTCTCGAGACCATACCACCTCATCTCCTACGTTTCCTTGAAGTCTGTGGTGATGGTAGAGATTGTGACGATGATGCTACATGTATAATAATAATAATGATGATGATAATAATAATGATAATAATAATAATAATAATAATAATCTATCTATCTATCTATCTATTGCCAGACGCCATAATCCCGTACGGGGTGGCCATTTGACTCTGAGTTATTTGTTATACAGGGAGGGGCACTAAACCTCCACCAACCCACTTGACACGTAAGGAGCACGTATGGTTTGGTTATATGTTACCACCCAACGTTGTAAATGGTTTCTTGACTTACAGGAAACAATAATAATAATAATAATAATAATAATTCTTAGATCAGCTCCCTGCCAAAAATAAAACGATCAGATATAGGAGAAAGCGAGCACATGGATTTTAAATTAACTTCTCAGGTCAGTTCATTTGATTCTTTGATAATGTCTTGAATTATATAAAAATTTCCATATTTATTTTTAAGGCTGGCGTCAGCCTCCCTAAAAAATGATAGAGGATACGAAATAAGGGATGAAGGTCTGTGGCTTTTCTGTCTTAATATATGTTGTACAATTGATTCTCATCCGTAACACGATATTTGGGAAGCGTGATTCCAACTATGAGCTTTAGACGGTTAACCCCCTCCCAAAGATAAAAATGGTAAGAAACAAGGGATAGCTGTGAGCGAGACTTCCCAGGTGACTTCGTCTGATTATTCTGAAGGTCTTCCACAATACGAATACTGTATACAGTTTTTTAACCACGATTTTTAGGGGTATCAGCCCCTCCTCGCCTAGTAAAAAATTCTTAGAAAGATTAAAAGGAGGGAAGATATGGCTTTGATATCTTAATACACGTTGTGCAGTACAATGGTCTCTCATCCATAATGCATTATTTGCGGAGCGTGGACCCTCCTTAAATGATTCTTGGGGGAGTCAGCGCCCTTCCCTAAAACAAAAACGATTAGAAATAGGGGAAAGTGAACACACGGATTTCAACGACATTGGCATATATATTGCAGAATTAGGTACGCAGGTATGCAATTTCCATGTTTTCTCTGAACGCACAAGAAGAAACTGCTCATCTACTTTATTGTTAATGCTGTTGCCGTTATTAATGTTGTTGTTGCTTTGTTTTTTATTGTAAGTGCTAAATGATGTGGAAATGAATGTATAACACATTGCACCTTGTACTTCAGCCCTCTTTTAGGAGAAATGTTTGTGGTTAAGTATAACAACCATTTACGACTGAGCTCTACCCCAACCAGAGTGCATATTTAAGTGAGATCGGCAGCATGTCTTTTAATCTATTCTAGCATGCCAGCACCCTGTCAAAATATACTTGATGAAGCAGCCTATACTGACTCTTACTCACCAGCACAACGACTCAAACAAGTTTCCTCACGGACATCTCACACTACTGTACACGTCATATGTTTATCACACCTATATCAGCGAGTGAAGCATTACAAGGGGGGGGGGCAAGAGGGCTAATAGAGATGCCTGCTTGTTTTAGAAGTAAGCATGGCGCAGCAATACGTTCACTCGTCGGGTACATAACACTCAAAGACAACAGTCTTGTCGCAGTTTGTGTCCGAGGTTTAAGTGTAACACTTGAAACAGTATTAGAGGGCATAAATGAACCTAGGAAATTCCGAAGCCTTAGCATCAAACCAAAAGAATTACTGATTCCGAATTTCATATGAGAGACGAAATGCGAACAGTCAGGCGATGATTGCCTGGCTATTTTATCTTACACCTTACCACAAAACGTGAAGCAAACTTAAAATATCTTGGCATGGAGAGGCCAAGCAACATGCACCCAACTATTTGGGAGATGAGAGGCAGCATGATCACCCTTTATTACGGGCTACGAATCCTGAACACACAGCTCAAACATTATCTTGGTGTGAGCATAACCGTAAAAAAGTGAATCAGGTGAATCGGCAGGAAGGCACATCGGAGAACCGTCATCGTTCAGGTGGTCATTGTGTTACCAGACCCCAACAGGACCAAGAAATAATCACAAAGATGGACAGGCAGTGCTTACGCCGTAAGAAACGAACTGCACAAACAGTTGTGCGCAGTCTTCGGTCGCCTGGTTTATGTGTTCGAACTCGTCTGTGAGATTCAGTTCGCCGTTCTCTCTCTCTCTCTCTCTCTCTCTCTCTCTCTCTCTCAATCTGTCTGTCTGTCTATCTATCTATCTATCTATATATTACCATAACACAGTAACTCTGTCCGCATATGTTGAATGCTTGAGTCAATCTTGTTTTATAACATTGCCAGATAATGCAATACCAGCTCATCATTACCGATTTAATTACCTAATTTGCAAATCAAATTAACAGTGAACTGACCTCCGGACACTTATTTGCCTAATTGAATTGCACCGCTGTTGTCGTGGTAATAGAAAAAAAAAAAAGAGAGAGAGAAACGATGAGAAACGCTTCATACATAATGAATAAAAATTCCATTCACTAAGACATAACATATAGACTGATTTCTTTTACACCAAAAATATGCTCGCATACACAAGCTAGTCACCTGGAGCAAATAGCAACTCATGTCAGCGCTATCAACTGTCCTTATGTCGTAAGCAGAGAGCACCAAAACTTTAGTCTCTCAGCAGATGCTTTCACCAAATTTAACGGGACGACTTTTGTCTTTGAATGACCACAGTCCTGCTACTTGTGTGCTTTCCTGTTTCTGTTTCTGGGTCCTCTCCTCCCTTCCTGACCTAGTAGGAAATAAAGCTGCGGTGATAACTGCAACTACAACTGCAGTTACAGTAAAACAAAGCGTTCCAGGGTCAAATGCTACTCGCCCGCCAAAATATGTTGTTGGATATGTACAAATTATCTACAAACCAAATTTGCAGAAAATTGGCTAAACTCACCGGAATTCAGCCACAGCGTTAAGCAAGAAGCCAATCAAAAGAAAAAAAAATATATATATGGCTGCTGGCATTCGATCGACTCTTATCAAATCCTCTACAAAAGAAATAGGCTTCTGCACATCCACGTAGTTGCTGTTTCCTAAAGGTTTGTTGAAAATTTGTCCAAGACTCTTCCAGATATGTTGGGAACACAACACACACACACACACACACACACAGCGACAAAAACTGTATCGCCTCGCCTTGCTAAGGGAGGACGATAATAATGACTTCTGTTACAACAACAACAACAACAACAACAACAACAAGAACTACTACTACTACTACTACTAATGCAACAACAACTACTACTAAACTACTGCAACTACTACTACTACTAAACTACTGCAACTACTACTACTACAACAACAACTACTACTAAACTACTGCTACTACTACTACTACTAATGTTAATGCTAATGCTGTCACAACTGCTACTGATGCTAATGCTAATGCTGCTACTACTGTATTATTACTACTACTCCCAGTAGCTCTACTACTAGTACTACAACTACTACTCCCAGTACCTCTACTACTAGTAATACAGCTACTCCTAGTAATACTCGTGCTTCTACTAGTATTCCTACTCTTAGTACTACACTTTCTACTCCTACACCAGCTCTTACTACTCCTCCTCCACCACCACCATCTCCTTCTCCCTCTCCTCCTCCTCCTCCACCACCACCATCATCTCTTTCTCCTTTTCCTCCTCCTCCTCCTTCACTACCACCACCATCATCTCCTCCTCCTCCTCCTCCTCCTCCTTCTACTACTACTACTACTAAAGTATCAATTTATGCTCCCTTTTCCTGCTGAGGACGCATTTGAGTATAATTCAGGCAAAAAACAGATTTTTTTATTTATTTTTTATATTTTTCTGCTTAGAGGCATCCAATGTTTCAGAGCATTAATAAGGGATCTGAATCTCCCTCGTGGCTCGTTCTGGTAGGGTGTTGGATGTCAATTAAGGCAGGTCTAGGGTTCACAGTCTATAAAATAGGCGATTTGATCCTCTCTCCGGCCGTAACGCGAGATCTGTATCCGTTGACGAGAGACTGGGGCGGCTGGGACGAGAAGGAGAAGTAGGCCGAAAATGTAAGATGGGGGAGCGGTGGTTATTAATCCCATTGACACAATATCGTTTTTTTTTTTCCTTTGTTCCTACTACCTTTAAAATATATATGCATCTTAGGGGGTTACCTTTCGAACTTTAATTATCGAGCAATTAAGCCATTCAAAGAGACACATAAGGATAAATAAATCTACTTTCTGTTCAATGAAGAATACTTAAATGCAACATGAGAGGCAAGATACGGAGTTTATTGCACCCTTCACTGCTAGACACGATTTTTAAACTGTATGTGTCCGTCTGGGGGCAGCATGAATAAGATAAATCAATATCTCATCATAGTGAGGTGTTAAAGGGGCGTATATAGGACGTGCACGTGACGCCATCGGTGACGCTAATGACGTTTATCTACCATACTCCGCAAAATGGAAGCAGGATTTGAATATGAATGAACGACAGACCATGTATTAGTAGAGCAGCCGTTAATCTACAGTTATTGTCATTACTATCTGACAGTCGCTTGAACAAGTCACCAGAAGGTTAAACCCCAGTTGGTCGTGTCCTCATGAAAAAGACAGTTAGGTTAGGTTAGGTCAGGCTGTGGGTGGAATCCTGTAATTTATGATTTTCAGACGTTTTCTTGTTATTTTACATATATCCCGCGTCGAGCTGCAGACCGCATATGAGGCAAAATGAAGGTCTGCGCAGGCCAAGTTGAAGGCCTCATATGACATAAAATTTGCACTGATTACAAAGCAATGGCCCGAGGGACGCAAACTACCTTACAAAGAATCATCCTGGCAGCGGATATACTCCAGTTTATAGAATGAAACTTATAACGAATAATTACTGTGAGGCAGAGACATAACTGATTTTAGACAAATAATTTATGAATCGCTTGTATGATCTTGGCTGGTCATTTATTCGTCAAAGCGTGGTTACTTTAGTTTATGGACGAGTCTCCCTGTTGTACTTTACAGACGTTTACCTGTAATTTCACATATATATTATAATTTCCTAAATGCTCATGATGAAGAAATATGATCTTGTGGCACAGCTGGAAGTAAATTTCGTGACAGCATTCATCGATATACTTTTTATGCAAGGAAGAAGGAACCAAATGAATTAAGTCTCCAGACAAAAATAAAACAAAATAGATGGGAGCCAAATTCAAGATCCGTTCGTTTCGAGATGCCTGGACATATTGCGTTCACAAAACTGGAGATCGTAGGCCGTAGGAAATGCAGACAAATGAAGACAATTCCAGAACTAACCTATTATACATGAAGTACTGGAAGTAACGGTTACCTCCTGGCTTAGAGAGCTGGACAGGAAAGGGATGAGAATTTGCTGCCAGACTGTGCTATGTGTCTGCAGTAGTAATGGAGAAATGAATAGAGACAGTTCAAAGGGGCAATGACCATTGAAGTAGCGGTAGAAGAGATAAAGATGCAACAGTGCGGCGAAGAGATAAGAGCTGAAGGGACCCAGTAAGAGGAGGAGAGTTAATTTACGAAAAGTTTTTAATTCCACCTTGTTGAGAAGAGCTGTGTGTGGGGAGCCTCCCCAAACATGAGAGTTGTACTCTACACAGGAGCGAATAAAACCTCTGCATACAGTAAACAACTGTGCAAGGGTAAAGAAGGCGCGTTTTTTTTTTTTTTTTTTATGTGTCCGACTCTGGGCATAGGCTTCACAGCCTGCTATAAAGGCCCAGCAGTCCTCCTACATACCATACACCTCTACATGTCACCACTTCGGCGCTAACACCCACCGTCCATATTGAATACATGCTAGGGCTGTCTTATACAGGAATGTTGTATTGGTATTAGCGGGGGTATTTTTACGACATGTCGGCGGGTCTCGTGGTAGATCGGTAAAGTCTGCTTTTACATGAAATTCAAATCCTTAAACTGTTCCCTGCCCCAGCGGGGATTTGAACCTGGGTCCGGTAGGACCGTATGGCACCGCTCTACCGATTGAGCCACCGCCTCCCATATTAATTGCTTCAAAATCGTCATGCATATTTTGAATGTCTTCTTTCCCAATTCTCAGCAATTTGTCGACATTCATATTCTTCCTTGTTGTTTTGTTGTGTGGGCATTTTGATTGAGGAAAATGAGATGTACTTAAGTATTCTCATAGAGATATCTCACGTTTTCGTCAGTACAATGTACTAAAAAATTGGAAGTAGTTTGGTTTGTATCACTTATGTATTCTATCCAATGTTAAATACAATTTATGAAAAATATCGTTTGCTAAGTGTACTTAGCACTAATAAATATTTTCGTTGGTACAGTTCCCACAGGGGGAGATTTGTTATCCATCCCTCCAGCAACTGGTTGTAGGCTTCTTAGCTTTTGTGTGCTTAATTTTCCCCTTCTGTGTAATAGCACTGCTTGTATATGAAGTAATTACACAGTTAAGAGGGCAGATCTTCCAAATTAATATTCGCAAATCCATGTTTTACTTCCCTGAACAAATTAGAAAGCAAATTATAGGGGCTCTTGGCATTGAAAATACACTTTTATATTTAACGACGCCACATTCCTTAAAGTTTCATCTCTTAAGACAGCTGAGTTGCTGACGCTGATATCTCCATTAAGCGTAATATGCAGCTTTACTCATATTTGAAGGTATCACTCACATCGTTTCCACCCTCCAGTATGGAGTTGTAAACAAACCCTGGTCACGTGGCTGCGTGCTCTCTATAGAAAGAGATGGATAACCCTGTTTGTGCCAGCGCCATGTTTACCTGTGATGCAGGTTTCAAGCGTGGGGTGGATGAATGATCTGGATGCTTTTCACGTTTAATTGTAATTATTCAGTGGTTACCACACAGTAGTCCAGGCTGCCACCAACATTTTACACTGATATTATGTATGATAAGTGAGGTACTGTAAAACAACACGGTGGATCTGCCGCAACTATAGAAAGCACTGGGGATCGGTACTGTGAGAAGACAGACTGTATTACAATATGGCAGTTGAGAGGAGTAGTAACGATAAACAGAGACAGAGGAAGGAGGGAATGTGAGGGAGCTTATTGTGCTGTAACATGCGTAAATCAGATGGGGCAATTGTAACCTTCTATATGCATCGAGAAGAACTCAAACAGCTCGGGAGACCACCCCTCCTCTCGGTGTAAGGAGTTAAAAAGTGTGATATCTAACTGAGAAACGGGAGCATATGCGTGTGGGGTTATTGGAAGAAGGAGGGGTAGGCACGTGTACGAGGAAGAGGTCGTTAATGAGGCCTGTGTGTGTGTGTGTGTGTGTGTGTGTGTGTGTGTGTGTGTGTTGAAGAAAAATGAAATGACCTGAGAAGCTGTTTGGAAAAGAGAGAAGGTGACCAATAACTAGGTGAAGTGACAAGATGGGAGAGTTTATGTATAGCTATGTAATCGTTCCCTCTCTCTCTCTCTCTCTCTCTCTCTCTCTCTCCCAATACACACTAGAATATAAAGTAACAGCATGGAACGGTACAAAACAGAAGAAATCCAGCCACATTCCAAAGGCAATAGGACAGAGGGAAAAAACGAGCCTTGGATCCCCCTTTAATAGATTCCGATTACGTAGATGGGATTAGGGAAGGATGCTTGAGCGGGAAAGAGTGACCAAATATAGGCACTGATCTCATTCATTGCCCTCTTTAATCCGCTGACAGTTTATTATATTGTTGGTAGCTGCCACAATTTTTTTCTTTATTTTATTTGAGGCTTCTTATTGAAAAAAAAATCACCATTTCACTTCGACGACTTATCTTTTTTGATCAGGTCATTCCGTGGCTTTTGTTCCATTACTTTCCTCAAATGTGAAGAAGTAATTAAGACTATTTTTAACCCGTCCAGCTAGAAAAATATTTTTATAAACTCAATAAAATTGTTTTGAAATGACAGCAATAAATTACAAAAATATACCACCCTTCCAAAATGGGGTTAATGGAGTCTGTATCATACCTTAACTACCAGGCGTTCCTCCTTAGCTGAATAAGGCGCTCTAAAACACACACACACACACACACACACACACACACACACACACACACACATTAAATAGTGACGTCGTAGGAGAAATGGTTATAAATTTCCTTGAGGGCCACTTTAAATCCCACTAGCCGGGAATTTTACGAGTCTGGGATCACACTGAGGGGGTACTGAAGGGTTCCATCCCATCCCAGCCACATAACAGCATCCTGGGTTGCATTTTCATTGGCAGTGGAGGTTTCGTAGCACCTCTCCTCGCCAATTCAGTTTCATGAATATTTCCCTTCTTTATGCAGTCTTTGCTGGATATAGAAAGATAAATTAATCGTAAAGGAGCCAGGATTCCGGGACTTGAATGGTGAACGAAAAGGAGTGAGGCCCGTTCAACTATAAGCAAATTTTGGTTAATGTCTTACTCAATCACGTTCTTTTTGGCTCTCTGGTCCATACCTCACCCCCCCCTATTGTGTGAAGGGAGGTGTGGATGATAATAATGATGATGATTATGATACTGCTAAGATGATGTTAAGTGAGTATTAAACTGTGTAGTGCAAATGCTGTGGCTGGAAATGAAGTGTTACGAAGCTCCTATGCCACAGAGTCTATGGGCATTATGGACTTATCTTACAAGGGGATGACTTTGATGGATGACTGTGCTGCTGTGAGTAAATACTACATAATATAATATCGACATCATGGTGGAAAAACAGTTCTGTAATTAGGTTAGATTCGGCAGATTCCGATATACCTTACGCTTAGACTGATTCCGATATTACCCTCACTCAGTGCCTAAGCAAAATGTTACTTTTTTTTTCTTTTTTTTACTGGATCATAGGGAGTGTGCTGTCCGTATTGTGCTCGTAACCTTCCTCTGGGCAATATGTATACCCACGGAAAATTCAACATAGAGCTTCGAAACCTTTTGTCGTGCACAGCGGAAAAAAAGACAGACACTGTGGGTCTTCGCACAAACAATTTATCTTCACCACCTCGAAACTAATAATATTTTTCCAGACAACGGAGTATTCGCCAATAAGCTGCTACTTCCTTTACATCGGATGAGCCAGAAATGCATTAATTATTAGACCACGACATCAGCTCGAAGACACAGGGATCCATTCTCACGCTAATTAGCCTCAAGAACAAATGCATTTTTTTTTCCCCTATGTCCAAGTTTACAATCAATTCATGAATGCAAAGCTCGACTTTTGGTAGTTGTATTGTAGGGGAAGATTGCACCCCAGTGACCCTAATGCAGTCGATATGTGTACTGAACCCAGCAATAGGAGACTTTTTTTTTTCCATAACTTCCAACGGATTTTTATTCAGCTTTGTAAGGGCTTTTGAATCACAGGGGTTTAAGAGAGCCTTCTTTAAACCCTCCCGTATAAGAGCGAATTCCTACTGTATACGAAACAAAATGCTCCAAGGGTAGCAAGAATAAAAATGTGAAAGTCGTCATCGTACTTAACCCCTTCAATCCGGTAGTGTGTTTGTCACTTGATGTCAGCCACCTCCTGAAAATTCTTCCAAACTTAGAAGAGATTTATTATACTGAAGGAGGTAATAAAGGCCATATTATTTTAATCTCTCCAGTTTGAAAGTCTCTCACGGTGTGAACAAAACTATGTGAAAGTCTCGCATCAATAAACCACAAAATATATCTCTCACTTATGACGTTAGAATATTAGTGGACTACACAGCATTCACCAATAACATTTCTAAAATCCCATCAGTACAATGACGTCCTTTTTAAATGTTTACTACAGCTATTTCCATATTAATTTACATTATATATTTTGTTTAACTACAAGGGGCATTTATTTTTCTACAGAAAGCCTGCTGTAAATTGAAAAGAAACATTTGGTGTTAACAAGAAAAACAAAAAGAAAATACACGTCTACAACAATTATTCTTGATTTTGTCTGACGATTTTACTCTGCTCATGAGAGATCCCTCGTACTGGAGGGGTTTTAAAGACTAAAACTACTCCAGCTCGAAAAGGTTTTTCTCTTCCTCTATGAGGGTATCAGAAAAGTGTGTGAATATAATAAATACCTCTTTATCAGAATCAGGAGGTTAATGTGGTATTAAAACACTCTCAAGGTCATATAACTCAGCTTAATTTGACAAAACAGATTGATGTTAACTACCATATACTACACCCCTAGAATCGTCTGGACGCTGAGTGGGTTAAGGATACCATAATTAATGCTTAGGATCCTATACTTTACTCCCAACTGAGTAACATCGTATGGCGGAAGCTTAAATAAAATGCGAGAAGATGAAACCATGACCGGGTTAATGGTAAAGTAGGCCTACCACTGCCACAATCTCAGGTTCCTGTACTCATTCTGCTGGATGTTATAACATCGTTCGGTGTTAGCCTGAATAAAGAGCTAGAAATGTCTCAAAAATAAATGGCTAATAATACCTGCATTTACACACACAGATCCCCATGACTCATTCTTAGCGGAATGAATCGTCTGGCGGTAGATGGAAGGAATTCTTGAGCTGACTCGACCATAAAAGGGTTATAATAAATGACATTCATTAAACAGTTGACTGGTACTCCATTACTGCAACAGCCAACCCATTAGTACCCACTTCGAGGCGTAAGGGCTCGAGGGTTGGCTACCATAATGACAAATATTTAAGGATAGGTGACTCGACGACTCTCCAGTGTGACATAACACATTGGAATAGAATCTGAAGCAGTCTTTCAGAGATCTAATTCTACAAGTAACACTTGATCATCGACCGAATTGACGTCCTAGGACTACCAGACCACCAGGCGTCAATAATCCACTGAAATTGAGCATCATCCCTGTAAAACCCCTAGATCTTTTTTTTTTTTTTTCCTCCTTTCATCTAGACGTGTTTTCCATTTACTTCTTGATGCTAATAGACAGTTAACGACTTCATTAAACTACAGTCCTAAACTGCTTGTTTTAGGCTCTGTCTAGCGCCTCCGGTTTGAAAGCATTCCCAAGCTTAAAACAATCGTCTGGAGACAGGAAGAACACAACAAAAACACGTTATCGGACTAAAAGAGATATACTTAACTCGTTCATTATTAAATACTTTTTCTTACGCCATCTCCAGGTGATCTTATTTATCTTAATCCGATCAGAAAGAGAATGAAGTGTTTTAATTTATTATTGCTTCCTAGAGACGATGTCTTTTTATCTCACAGAAGTAATATTTCCCGTACTGAAGAGACAAATACAGGCTTGCTATCCAACCTCTCCAGCGACTGTAGGCTTATTATCTAACACCTCCAGCTAATACAGGTTTATTATCTAACATCTCCAGCTATTACAAGCTTACTATCTAACCTCTCCAGCTAATACAGGGATATTGTCTAACCTCTCCAGCTAATTCAGGGATATTATCTAACCTCTCCAGCTAATACAGGGATATTATCTAACCCCTCCAGCTAATACAGAGATATTATCTAACCTCTCCAACTAATATAGTCTTATGGTCTAACCTCTCCAGCTACTGTAGGCTTATTATCTAACTTCTCCAGTTAATACAGGCTTATTATTTAACATCACCAACTAATACTGTCTTATTTACCAACTTCTCCAGCTAATACAGGCTTAGTCTCTTACCTCTCCAACTAATACAGGTATATTATCTAACTTCTCCAGCTACTACATGTTAACTATTTAACCTCTTCAGACAGGACAGACATGTTATCTAACCTAATCAGATAATACAGGCTTGTTATCTAACTTCTTGATTACGCAAACCAGTACCAAATATCTACTGTAAGCTGATGGGAGTCGTCAGGAGGTAGCAAGAGTAAGCCGCAAAATAGGTCATTGCAGTGAAGAAATTGAGAGATACCTTTCAAACTGCAAGATTATAAAAGGTCTTCATTTATCCTTCAGCATTAGTGATCTCCCGCTTAATGGCAGGATTATTGATTAATCTAATGGCTTTATTTTGAATTTTGACCAACTGCCTCAATGGAACCGCTCCATATCCACCCACAGTGGTGAACAGTATTCGATCTGAGAACGCACATGACTTTTGTATATTGTGGCTATCTGCTCGTCAGTGAAGAACTCACGAACTCTGTACATAAGTCCCAATTTTTAGGAAGCATTCTTTAGCAATGGATTTAACATAAGCTGTCCAGCTTAGGTTGGGGTTTAGTGTAACACCTAGAATATCAATTGTAGTGGATATGGGAATATTGACATCATTTAAAATTATGTGAGAGTCTGAGGGATTCTTTCTGTTGGAGAAATTAATATATTTAGTTTTCTGAGCATTAAATGAGGCCAGATTTGATTGTCCCCATTGATTTATTTAGAAAGGTCCTGGTTCAGAGAAATTGCTGTGTTTATTTGGGAATTTATAATATCAAATTGTGTAAAGGAGGTACTAAATGTGAAAGAACTATGAAGGGTTGAGTCATCAGCATAAGTGTGTAGGCCTATTGGGTTGTGAGTGACAGATAAGAGGTCATTTATATGAATGAGAAAGAGGGTTGGCGCCAAAACTGATCCCTGAGGTACATCAGCATTTATGGAATGAAACTGAGAATTAATTCCATGTACCATGACCCATATTTTTCTATTAAGAAGGTAAGAAGAAATTAGAGGAACCAGTGATGCAAGGCCATAGTTTGACATCTTAGACAATAAGGCCCGGTGCCATACTCTGTCAAATGCGTTTGATATGTTAAGTGCTACTGTGTGTGTTTCACCATGTTGGTCTATTGTTTTTTTTAATCTGATGGGTAAGAAGGCAAAGAATGTCTACAGTTGAACGTTCTTGTCTAAATCCATACTGCCGATCATTGATTAATTTATTGATTTATAGATGCTTGATTATGTGTTCGTTAATTAGTGCCTCAAAAACTTTACCGAGAATGGAAGTTATTGCAACTGGTCTATGGTTTCATGGATCAGAAGTTGCCCCCTTTTTAGGAACAGGATGGATATTTACTTCTTTCCAGGAGGCTGGACAACTTGATGTACGGATGCATAAGTGGAAAAATTTTGCCAATACAGGAGCCAACACTGAGGAGCAATTTTTAAGTACTATTGAAGGAATTTCATCTGGACCAGTAGCTTTGTCTGCTGAGAGATTCTGTAATACACCTTGTATGTATCTGGTGTGAATCATGAAAGGATGTATTTGAGGGTAATCAAAATCAAGTACAGGAATATTGTGATTTTCTGTATTTAGGGTTGAGTTTGTTGAAAAAATGTCAACAAGAAGTTTGGCTTTTCCATGTGGGTCACTTACTAGATTTCCATTGAGGGACTGTAAAGGTGGAATGGAATAGGTGGTAGTGAAGTTAGTTTTGAATGAATTAAGGGTTGACCAGAATATTTTGTTATTATTTGGGTTGTTTAGTAGTTTGTTAGCCTGTCTATGTAGAAAGTTTGATTTAGAAAGACTGATAATAGTTTTGGCATGGTTTCTGATATTTCTATAACAGTTAAAGGCTTCTTTGGTTTTGGTCCTTTTAAAAGTGTTATAGGCTACCGTTTCATGTTCTGTAACTCTAGCACAATTGTTGTCAAACCATTTAGGAAAATTACATCTTTTTCTGTAACTATGATGGGGAATGAATGTTTCCATGCCGACTTTAATGAAATCCTGCATGTGGCCCAATGTTGGACTTTGCATCTTGGGAGAAAAAGGAGGTCCAAGGAACATCCATGAAAAAATTATGGAGTCCCTCCCAGTCTGCCTTGTTGTAGTGCCACTTAGTTACCATGACAGGTTCAGAGCAGGAGTGTGTGGTAGGTGTAAAACTGGTGGCTTGAATCAGATAATGATTCGAGGATCCGAGGGTGGAGTTCACTTTGACATTATAGTGATCTGAATTGGTTGTTAGAAACTAGTCCAATAGGTGGGGATTTTGATAGAGGTTGTCTGGTACACGGGTGGGTTGACTGAATAACTGGGTAAGATTAAATGAGTCTGCAAATAGCCCACATTCAAGACCAGAGTCATCAATTCTGTCTGAATAAGTGAGCCATTCAACATTATGGATATTAAAATCACCCAGAATAGTAATTTCTGATGCAGTATTAATGTTGAGGACACTTAGCTGTGCAGACAGAGAGTCAAATAAACTTCGGTCTGGAGGGGCATTAGGGGAGCGATAACCACAACAGAAATACCTAACTTTACCAAAAGAATTAATTTTGTATATGGATTAGTCAAAATTATGACAATTAAATTTAGTAATCTCCTCCAGGGCAATTTCTGATTTAGCAAGGCAACATACGCCTCCTCTGGGTCTGAAATTTTGAATCAAGATATAACCAGGAAAATTAAATCTAGCTAAATCAGAGGTGAAGCTTACTTGTGTCTCTGTTAAAAATAGCAGATCAGGGTTTCAAACTGGAGGAAATTTTGAACAGAGTTGATGTTGGAGTGAAGTCCCCTGATATTGCAAAAGAAAATTTTACTGCACTGACGAGCAGATTTAGGGTGCCACAACACTGGAGGTGGCACAGTTGCTTGATGCTGACCAGGAGGGCCCTGTGCAAACGACCCAGCCCTGCCGGTGGTGGTCACCTGAGAAACCACCACACTGATTCCCAGTATAGCAGCAGCCATGGTTCTCTTTATGGGGGGGAGAGCAGGGATGTGTTGTGGAATGTGCATGATATGTAATGAGAAGATCGGTGTTTTATGGAGAGGATAACTGGTTTAACCCGCCCTGTCCCGACCGATTTTCCACCACTGATGTCTTACTCAATTAACCAATATTGCAATTTTTTTTTTGGGGGGGGGACTCAAACCTCCGTTTTTGGTGAGAAACGTCGAAAATTCATAGAGAAATCGCTCACCTGAGGTTTAAAATACTGAACAGGTAGCAGTATTCCTTACCTTACTGTATTTTCTATCAGGCTGGCTCCAAAGAAAATTAGTTCTATGGGAGGGTAACTATTCCACACCACTCATAAATGGTATTTAATATTTATTTAGTACGAATTTATATGTGGTACGAAAGTATATTGGTTTTCACACAGTAATATGGGCAATATAACCATTGTTCCACTCACCAAATAATTCAACATACCTGACCTTTTTTGGCGACATTACTTGATCATCATTTCTGACTGTTTCTTCCTCTAATGCTACATAAACTTTGTCCTCACATTGTCATCGATTGGGGAATCACTCTGGCCTTGAATTTTGTACCGTGGTACGACAACATGTCTTTACTAGCCAGGTCACTGGTAACAGGTGAATTGCAGAGACAGTGGCATGCAGCGGGGGAGAGGTCATGCAGGGTAAAGCATTGACCCTGCCTGGTATCTTGTAGAGGAAGGTGTCCCGTGTATACATACCAAAAATCACACACGAAATATGAAAATTGTGCAAATTAGGGACCTTGCAGTTGCTGGATGTTTATATTATTATGTCAATGGGAGTCACAGTGACAAAACGTGTGGACGTTTATATACGTCAATGGGAGTCGGCGGGTTAGGGCAATGTGATATAATGTGGATGTGTGTGATGTGTTAAGAGGGCAGCCTGATGCCCTCTGATTTTTGAGGCAGAAAGATGTGTAACCAGCTACTAAGGCCTAGGAGAGAAAATGGAATCCAGGCTATTCCCTGAGTCTCCCGTTACCTTGGCGGTAGTACTTCCCTGGGCAGGGCTACCTACCCCTACTCATCCTCTATCTGTATTTCCTGCTGTCTATGATCTCCAGTCTTTCAAACACAGTGTGTCCAAGCATCTCGATGTGAACAGATCTTGAATTTGGCTCTTTGGTATCTTGTTTTTGTTTCCTTGTTGGAGGAACAAGCTTATGGGCTTCTGGCCTTTGGTTTCTGCTTCCATGCATAAAAAAAAAAAAAAAAAAAAAAAAAAAAGATGCTAAGCACGTCCCATTTTAAAGATCTATTTTTTTTTTTTTGTCGGCTTAGGAGACAAGTTTGCAGCTGCAAGAATTAGATACTTCATAGCCATTAAGAAAATACCTAACCAGTACGAAGGAGCTAAGGAGTGATGGTAATGATAAAAAATAAAAAAATAAAAAAAACATAGTGAGAATTACTTATCTGGTCGGAAAACCAGAAGTGTAAAAGCATGAAAGGGACAGTGTATACAAGTGGGTACACACACACACACACACACACACACACACACACACACACACATCAATATAACTAACAGGAACAAGCTTACATTTGGAACTACATGCGAGTAATAATTCTCTCTCTCTCTCTCTCTCTCTCTCTCTCTCTCTCTCTCTCTCTCTCTCTCTCTCTCTCTCTATGTATAGCATTATACATGTTGAAACGCATATTTGGGTAAACATAAACACGCACGCACACACACGAAGACAAGAAAGAAAAAACTCAATTGCACTACAGTATACTATTTGAACTAGAGAGAGAGAGAGAGAGAGGTCAGTGTCTCTACCTGTATTGATTAGACTGGCATTTTTTACCGACACATCAATCGCTCTCGCCTGTCCGTGCGTCCAATTGTTCAAGCAATTCTTTGTACATCCATCTATCTCTCTACCTTTCCATCTATCTATCTATTTCACATATCTTTCCATGCATCCATATGTCCTCTGTCAGTCTATCTTTCTGTCTGTCTGTCTGTCTGTCTGTCAACTTATCTTTCAGTCTATCTACCAGCCTATTAATCAATCAATCAATCAGTCTGTCTGTCTGTCTATTTATCTTCAAGAATCTACGCATGTAATCTATCCGTCTTTTATTCATCCATCCTTCTACTTACCTGTACATCCATCCATCAACCTATTCATCTGTTTGTTTGTATATATGTGTATGCCATGTCATTGTTTGTCCATCCATCCTGCAGTCTATCACTTTATCTATCTATCGTTCCTCCTCCTCCTCCTCCTCCTCCTTCTCCTTCTCCTTCTCCTCCTCCTCCTTCTTATCTTCCTTCTCCTCCTCCTCCTCCTCCTCCTTCTTCCTTGTCGTCGTCGTTCCATTTACTTTCATTTTATTCTTCGGGCTGCTTCGTAACTTCCCCTTCCTTCCTCCTTTGCCCTCATTTTCACCATATTCCTCCTTTCCTTCTTATCATCCTCTTCTTTTTTCCTTTGTTTGCCCAACTAATTTCTTCCTCTTTTATATTCCTCCTTTCTTTTCGTCTCACCCACTTACGCAATTCCCTCTTCATCTCTTCCTTCCTCTTCTTCATCATCTCTACATTTTCTTTCTCCTCTCATTCTGTAAACCCATTTCCTTCAATTTCTTCTCCTCCAACTCGGCCTCGTTCATTTTCTAACTAAATTGTCTTTATTTTACACCTTCTTCCTCTTCTTTCTAACCCTCTTTTGTTCCCTGCCTTACCTTTCTTGTCGTCACCCTCATTTCCTTCTCCAGTCTTCCTTTCCCCGATTTTCCTCTGCGTCGTTTCCCTGACCAGTACTCCCTTTTCCACTTTTAACCACATTTTCTTCCTCCTTCCTCCCAAACATTCCTTTTCCTTCCATCTCCTTCCCACTCTCTTACTCTCCTCCTTTTCCTTCTCTTTTTCTCCTCGCTCTCCTTCTCTTTCCTTCCTCCCTGGTGAGAGAGGTAGCGGTCTCTGCAAGGATCTCTCCTTGCCCTGCAGAGCTATATGGTACGATGGTGCTAGTCTCGGGGATTCACCCTTTCTCTCCTCCCCCTTATTCACTATCCTCTCCTTTCCTCCTCTCTCGCTCCCTTTCCTCCTACTTGTCTTCCTGTCCCTCTTTGCTTTCCTCCTCTTCTCCCCTCTGTCTCCTTCCCTCTGCTTTTCTCTGGTACTCCTCCCCATTCTTAATCTCTTCTTACCCCATCTCTCTCCTCTTCTTACTCCTCCCTCACCTCCTCGTCCTTTTTTCTCTCCTTATCGTCTCCTCTCTTTCTCCTCCTTATATCCCCTTCCTCTTCTTCTCCTCTTCCCTCCCTTTCCTCCTCTCTTCCCATTCCTGTCAAACTCCTACCCACTATAAAATCTTTTCCTCTTCCCTCTTGTTCTCCTCTTCTTCTTATATTCTTTCCCCTATTTCTTTCTCTCAATCTTCTCCTCTCTCTCTCTCTCTCTCTCCCTCTCTCTCTCTCTCTCTATACATATTGCTCGTCAGGGCTTTGGTGTGATCTGTGCCCTTTAAGGTGTGTGTTTGTACCACTCTGCTCTCCCTCCCACACACACACACACATACACACACACACACACATACACACACACACACACACACACACACACACACACACACACACACACACACACACACACACACACACACACACACACACACACACACTGTTACGGAACAGAGAAAACTGTCCCGCAAAGTTCCAGGTTCAAAACAAAAGAGTTAGGTAAAATTATAAGTTAAAGTTTAATGCTCAAACTAACAACTAAACATTCAGGACTCATCAGGATAATGTAATGGCAAAAAACAGGTTAAATATATGGTTAACTGCAATAGCCTCTATTAACACGAAATTAGCAAGAGCAAATTTATCTAAGTCATCCCTGATAAAATGAGAAAACCAGATAATGCTCAGTTAATGCAAGATATATTATTACAGATACAAAATATTATCAAAAATGACTGACACCCAAAACACATGAATCACAAAAACCTTACTAGGCCTACGAATTAACACCTTATGCTATACAGTACAGTACAAGAAAAATGTAATAACACTTATACTCAAATTGCACAGCGCTAGATGGTTGGAGACTTCTTGAGCACTCACAAAAATAATAACAACTGTACAGGGGAGGACAGAGATGTGAACAAAATGAGGAGTAGATCTAAGTGCCAATTAATGTAGAGACTGAGCTCATTATATAGGGGCCGGCAGAGCTTGATACAACTTGTAAGAAGGACGCGCAAATGAAGCCATAGGGGACAAAGAGTTGACACTCCTGCTCTGAACAACAGAAAGAACGACTTACTCTACTATAAGGGAGGAGGGGGGGAGTGAGGTAGAACACGCACTATGGAAGCCACGAGGCGAATCGTGATCAAACATGCAGCATACTGTACGTTAGAATTACACAAAGGATGATGAAATCATAGGCTATGTAACACCTCCCCACAAAGAAAAAGAAGTTTACAAAGGAAATTTCTTATTACTCTAAAACAATCTGTCTAAAGTCTAGATAAGCAATCTGCAATAACATTTTCTTTCCCCTTGACATGTTGTATGTCTAATGAATACTCCTGAAGAAGTAGACTCCATCTTGTCAATCTCTGATTTTTATCTTTAAACTTACTAAGGAATTTCAGTGGGTTATGATCGGTTTAAATGACTATGGGGTCAAAACCAGAACACAAATAAAATGAAAAATGCTGTAAACCCAAAATCAAGGCCAAAAGCTCTTTCTCAATAGATGAGTAGTTCTTTTGAGGCGGAGTGAACTTCTTACTGTAATAAGATACAGGGTGTTCAATACCCTGATCATCCTCTTGCAGCAAAACAGCCCCAGCTCCTGTATCACTTGCGTCAACAGCCATCTTAAAAGGCTTAGCAAAATTTGGAGTAGCGAGCACTGGCTGACTTAATAGGATAGCTTTAAGTTTGCTGAAAGAGGATTCACAGTTATCGGTCCAGACAAATTTAACTCCCTTTTTCAGTAGATCTGTAAGTGTTGATACAAGAATTGAAAAGTTAAGAACAAATCTCCTGTAATAACCTACCATTCCCAAAAATCTTTGTAGCTCTTTCCTACTTTTAGGTCTGGGAAGATCACTTATAACCTGAACCTTAGCTGCTGGTGGTGCAACATGTCCATCACCAATTACGTACCCAAGGTACTGAACTTTAGCTTGACCAAACTCACACTTTGATAAATTAGCTACAAGGTTAGCCTGAACCAAACGCTCAAGAAATTTACTGACATGACATAGGTGATCTTTCCAGTTGTCACTGAGGATTAATACATCAATATAAACAACACACCCTGCCAAACCCTCTGTTACAACATTCATGAGCTTCTGAAAAGTGGCTGGTGCATTCATCATACCATATGGCATTACAGAACATACAAAAGTCTTTCCTAGTGTTACAAAACATGAGATCTCCCTAGCACGTTCAGTCATAGGTACTTGCCAGTATCCCTTTAACAAATCAAACTTACTTATGTACCTAGCCTTTCCGATCTTGTCTATGCAATCTTCCACGCAAGGGAGAGGGTAAGTGTCTGTTTTGGTTATCTGATTAACACGTCTGTAGTCGATGCAAAGCCGCTGTGACCCACCTGACTTAGGGACTAGATTGACAGGAGAACTCCACTCGCTCTGACAGGGCTCAATCATCTTGTGGTCCAACAGGTAGCCAAGTTCCTTCTGGATGAGAGGAACTTTCACTGGGTTCACACGGTAAGGAGGCAGTTTAATTGGCTTTGCGTCTCCAACATCAACATCATGCATCAACACAGTGGCTCTTCCTGGAGTGGCACGGAACACTTGCGGGTACTCCTGCAGTAATGCCGAAAACTCCTGCCTTTCCTCGGGAGGTAGATGAGAAAGCTTAGTCTGGAGATCATTCATGATATCAGGATTCTTCCCCAAACTATCACTCAGGCTCATGCTGCATGGGAGAACTTCACTTGCAGACTCGGGTGGAACAGCTACAGTGCCGACTGGGTTATTTTCATCCCGCCTGTGATATAACTTTAGCATGTTGATGTGACAAAGTTGCTTGTTCTTTCTATGATCTGGTGTGGCGATGACATAGTTGACATCACTGAGTTTCTTCTCCACGAAATAAGGACCACTAAACTTGGCTTCAAGAGGTTGCCCATGCACCGGTAGCAGAATCAAAACCTGATCTCCTGGCTGAAAGTGGCGTAACCTGGACTTCTTATCATACCAAGTCTTCATCTTCTGAGCAGCTCCTAAATTCTCTCTCGCCAGCTGTAAAGCAGTGAACAGCCGTTCTTTGAACTTCATCACATACTCCAGCAGGTTGACGTCATCTTCCTCCGACAGCCAGCATTCCTTGAGTA
Organism: Coenobita brevimanus; assembly: GCF_032717465.1. NCBI lineage: Eukaryota > Metazoa > Arthropoda > Malacostraca > Decapoda > Coenobitidae > Coenobita > Coenobita brevimanus. The sequence continues at coordinate 27,949,094 of NC_137028.1, read as the reverse complement.
GCTTAAGGGGTCCTCTTACTTCATGGCCAAACAGTAGTTCAAGGGGTGAGAAGCCCAGTGATTCATTTGGAGATTCTCTTGCGGTAAATACAACGAATGGAAGACCTTTATCCCCGTCTTTCTGATGTTCCAAACAGTATTTCCTGAGCATCGATTTGAGTGTTTGATGATATCTCTCCAACGCTCCTTGGGTCTGGGGATGGTAAGCTGAAGACGTGATCTGGGTGATGCCCAACTCTTTCAGAGACTGCTTGAAAACATTTGACATGAAATTACTTCCCCGGTCTGACTGTACCTCCTTGGGCAGACCAAACTTTGTGAAGAACCCTAGCATTTCCTAAACCACGTTCTTTGCTGAGATATTTCTAAGTGGAATGGCTTCAGGATAACGAGTAGCCATATCAATCAGGGTCAACACATAAGAAAATCCTGAAGAAGTCTTAGGAAGAGGGCCCACAATATCCACCAACAGACGGGTGAAAGGCGCCTCAAAAGGAGGAATGGGAACTAGAGGTGCAACCTTTTCGGTCTGATTACACTTCCCCACAACTTGACAGGTGTGACAAGACTTACAATACCAGGAAACATCCCTGAAGATACCTGGCCAGTAGAAGTGTTTCAAAATGCGTGCCACAGTCTTCCTCACTCCAAGGTGTCCTGCCAAACTGGAATCATGAGCCTCTCTAATATCCTGCCTACAAACACGAGGGATGACAACTTGATGTACAACCTCCCATTCACAGTCGGCTGATGCTGTTGGGGGTCTCCACTTCCTAATAAGTACTCCTGACTTTATATAATAACAAGTAGAAGCACCAGCTGACTCTTCCTCACTGCAAGCAGAGTTAGCTAGACCTTTCAACTCAGGGTCAGCAACCTGCAACTCAACCAACTCTTGACAAGACAAATTATCAACACTACGGGGTACTGCCTCATCTGGTGAGTGGTCCAAATTAGCAAGAAAAGTGTCACCTAGGATAACATCATCATCATCATTATCCTCTAAGTCACCAGTAACTTTAGACTTAGCCCTAGTGACAGCACATGCAGAGAACACATCAGGGACATCACAATCCTGGGCTGCAGCCACTGGCTCACTAGACAACTGAGGAGCTGGACACACTTGACTTCCACCAATATCATTTCCAAGTAAGAAAGTTACACCTGACATTGGGAATGTCTCAACCAACCCAACCATAACGGAACCATTAACAAAACCAGACTCTAAATTCACTCTGCACAGAGGGACAGAGAAGTAATTATTCCCTACACCTTGTAAGATTACAGTTTCATCAGAGGAATTAACATTAGAGCCGAGAACACTGGTCAGCATAAGGGATTGGCAAGCACCTGTATCACGATATATTTTAACTGATTTCCTGTTATTACTGTCCAGAGGACTGACAAAACCATCAGACAGGAAAATAGCACATGAACTCTTGAGAGTGTCACCCACGTTACTGCTCAAAAGAGGGGCTTCATCATGAGGATTTAATTTACCCCTCAAAGCAGGTTCAGTTAACTCAGTTAAAGAATTCTGGGAACTCTCAAGGGTGTACACTAGACCAATTGACTGAATATTCAAAGACTCCTTTTTGTTCACATCACGCTGTCTCCTGAAACATTTCTCCGTAGTATGACCAAGCTTAATACAATAAGTACATTTACTTTTCTGAAATCTAGAGGTGGAGCTGGTATTTACTTCCTGAGAAACATGATCTTTATTCTCTTTCCTGTTACCTGTACTCTGAGTAGAGGCAACGTACTTACTCTCAGCTTTCCTTTTTTCTTTAGAATATCTCTTGTGAGTGAGAACATATTCATCAGCTAAAACTGCAGCATCAGACAAATTATCTATTCTTTTCTCATCAAGATATAGGCTTACATCTTTATTAATACACCTTTTGAAGTCCTCCAGCAAAATCATCTGCTTAAATTTGTAAAAATCAGAATCTACATTCTTAGAATTTAACCACCGCTCTAACAGATCTTCTTTGATTTTTGCATACTCAACATGGGATTGCTTATCTTGCTTGTAAGTTGTCCTAAATTTTAATCTATAGGCTTCAGGAACAAGCTCATAGGCCTTAAGAATCAAGCTCTTAACTACATCATAATTATCAGATTGATCCTGAGGCAAAGATGCATAAGTTACTTGAGCTTTACCGGTGAGAACAGTTTGAAGGAGTACTGGCCAATACTCTTTGGGCCAATTAAAACCTGTTGCTACCCTCTCAAACAACTGAAAATACTTTGTTAAATCAGATTCATTAAAAGAAGAGACAAGTTTAACATTTTTAGCCACATCAAAATCATCAGAGCTAGATGATCCAGTTCCACCTTGTTTCATGCGATACTCATGGTCTGCCTGAATCCTAGCAAGTTCAATTTGTGCCTGAGCCTTTACCTGTGCCTCCTGAATACAAGCCTGAGACTCAGCCTCCTTAGCCTGAGACTCAGCCTCCTTAGCACATGCCTGAAACTCAGCCTCCTTAACACGAGCCTCCTGCAGAGCTAGCTGTAACTTAGCTATTTCAATCTGCGTTTGCTCATATGAAGGAGTTACATTAAACAAGCTTTTATTAATCATGCCAACAATTTGATCTTTAGAATGATGAGAGTGAACTGCAATTCCCAATTGTTGAGCAACAAACTTAAGTTCATTCTTTGTTTTGTTTTCTACATCACACACTGTTTGCACATTTGACAAAAAATCTTTGGCTTCATCAAGTGTAGTAATAGTAGACATCATGAATAAATCACAGTCACAAAATATCAAGCAATATCCTTATGATAATATCCTGAATATCCTGGCGAGGTCGCCAAATTTATGTTACGGAACAGAGAAAACTGTCCCGCAAAGTTCCAGGTTCAAAACAAAAGAGTTAGGTAAAATTATAAGTTAAAGTTTAATGCTCAAACTAACAACTAAACATTCAGGACTCATAAGGATAATGTAATGGCAAAAAACAGGTTAAATATATGGTTAACTGCAATAGCCTCTATTAACACGAAATTAGCAAGAGTAAATTTATCTAAGTCAGCCCTGATAAAATGAGAAAACCAGATAATGCTCAGTTAATGCAAGATATATTATTACAGATACAAAATATTATCAAAAATGACTGACACCCAAAACACATGAATCACAAAAACCTTACTAGGCCTACGAATTAACACCTTATGCTATACAGTACAAGAAAAATGTAATAACACTTATACTCAAATTACACAGCTGCTAGATGGTTGGAGACTTCTTGAGCACTCACAAAAATAATAACAACTGTACAGGGGAGGACAGAGATGTGAACAAAGTGAGGAGTAGATCTAAGTGGCAATTAATGTAGAGACTGAGCTCATTTTATAGGGGCCGGCAGAGCTTGATACAACTTGTAAGAAGGACGCGCAAATGAAGCCATAGGGGACAAAGAGTTGACACTCCTGCTCTGAACAACAGAAAGAACGACTTACTCTACTATAAGGGAGGAGGGGGGGGGAGTGAGGTAAAACACGCACTATGGAAGCCACGAGGCGAATTGTGATCAAACATGCAGCATACTGTACGTTACAATTACACAAAGGATGATGAAATCATAGGCTATGTAACAACACACACACACACACACACACACACACACACAAATCTCATCTCTTCCCATCCACTCATCCAACTACACACACACACACACACACACACACAAATCTCATCTCTTCCCATCCACTCATCCAACTACACACACACACACACACACACACACACACACACACACACACACACACACACACACACACACACACACACACACACACACACACACACACACATTTCACCTCTTTCCATCCACTCATCCAGCTAAACATGTATGAATTTATCCCTTCACCCACACCCTCATCCTTCCTCCTATCAATATTGTCCTGTAGTCTCCTTCACATATCCACACTCTTCAGATAGGTAGATAGACTGATGGATAAATAGATAGATAGATACATGGATAGGTAAACAGATACTTATTTTTTAAGAGAGAGAGAGAGAGAGAGAGAGAGAGAGAGAGAGAGAGAGAATATTTTTATTTGGACACACATCTCACTTAGCTAAAAGTCCATGTTTCACACCTTCAGTACACTGACGGCATGTTTGTTCGTACTTCTCTTGGCGTGGGGCGAATTTTTCCAGCCATATATAACGCCCTTATTTGAAGGAATGACGAGAGTTCAATGCCGTATTTTCCATTTTAATCATCCCGCCAACAGATTATTGTATTGGTCTGTTATTACGATATCTCCATCCTGAACGCTGAGTTGTAACAATAGATCTGTCTTTCTTTGTCTCTATTTCCTTCTGCCAGTAACCTCTACTCATCTAAATGCAATATCTCCAGGGATTTCGAAACGAACGGATCTTGATTGTATTTATTTAGTTATTATTATTATTATTACTTTCTAGGGAGCAATGTTGAGGACATTTATCCTTTGGTTCCTTCTTCCTTGCACAAATAAAGACTATAACTCTAGTCACGAGGAAGTAGAACCTTAGTATTCCCTTTTCTTTTCTTTCCTTAAGCTCTGTCCATACGAGCGGGCATTGCCCGCTCGTGTGGACAGGGCTTTACAGGTACGTGAAATAAGATGCGAAAGAAGGAAAATCTAGGTCTATTTAAAGTGAAAGAACCCTTGTAATTAAAGGGTTACCTCAGGCTATAACTCACTCCAGTTCGTAAAGCGTCTCTCCAGACCCGAACAAAATTATCAGGGTAGCAACAATGTAATGAAAAATACATCGTCGCCGTAAAGAAAATAATTTATTTCTGCTGCTGAAGGAGATAGAAACTCTCCTTTAACCATTTCACATTACTGGTGATTCTCTCTCTCTCTCTCTCAAGTAGCTGATGCCACCAGATACATTTGTCAACCTCTGAGGCATCCTCCGTGAAAAACACATTCCGTAAACACGTGCAGTGGGATGGCCTCATTATTAGCTTACTCTTCCGACAACCATACTTACCCAGACACTCCTATCCGTTAACACTTTCAGTTTGATTAAACTCTGTCTTAGTGCTATTACTGTTGTTTGTGGCCCCAGGCTGTTCTGCTCGTGAGTCCGGCGATCAGCATACAGGTGCCCTTGTGCAGTGGTTCATTCTCCCTCTTTTGAGGGGATAGGGAGGCAACTGAGAGACGTTTATGCAACCAGGCACCGAAGCATCACGGTTACAACGGTGCCATCATGTGAGACTCCCTTGCCAGCATCATTTGGCTACCGTCTAACAATTTTATCCAAAATTCAAGATAGATTTGTAACACTTCTGTTAGATACAGTCTCCATAAACATCCTGAATCCGACAGTGCACAGTTGAGTTTATTACTGCTGCTTACAGATAAATTTATGCATGTTCCTTCTTGCTGAAGGGGTTAATGAAGGCCATAGGTAATTCTTCGTAATTCTTCAAGTCGAAAAATTTTCTCCCAAAAGAGAAAAAATCATCTGGAAATAGCAAGAATAAGAATGACGCCATTGTGAGATCAGTATTATGGGCGCATTTCATTTGGGCGAATACGCCCTTCAGTTGGGTGAAGAAAACACATCATTTGGGCGACAGTTACCTCTTCATCTGGGCGATAAATTAAGCTTCATTTTGAAGTACTCGTTACTTCACTTGGGCGAAAACCTCATCGGCACCCTGTCAGTCTTAAATTCCTGTAATCATGACAAGCCACTTGACGAAAATCAAGCTACATTTCATCACCTACACATAATGATTATGTATTAAGCGTAGTAAATTGTTAAAAACGTTTATTGCCTCATTAAAAGATGTTTAAAAAAAGTATTGTCTTTCATTTCGCCCACGATGCGACGCGTCTCCTGGAACACTTCCTCGTCAGACCACTGAGGGTTGAGTTGCTGCAGCTCCCTTGCGATGCGGTTGTGCTCCCGTAGCCACAGTGTATGGATGGTGGTGAGGCCTGGCTGCTCTGGGTTGATGGGTAGCATGTTGCCACGAGAAGTCTTCAGGAGACCGTTTCGGCCACTTCTTACAGCTCGCTGCTCCTCAATGGTTGAACCGTACACAGTTGAGCCGTCGATCCAATGTGTCAACTGGTTCAGCTGTTACAAGGAGAACATAGCATAAATGGTGATTCATATGCAAGAGACTTTTCAACTCTTTATGGCAAAATTATTGTCTTTCATTAAAAGATATGTTAAAAATTATTGTCTTTCATTGAAAGATGTGTGTCATGTACCCTTAATTTGCACTTACTCTGTTTACATGTTTGTTATGGCTAAAAAATTGTAGCCAACTGAGTGAATGAACTGACAGCGAGAAATTTCTTTCGTCTCATACTTGTTGAACTGTTCAATTAGAAAATTTATCTTCTCTTTATCTTTTCTTTGCATAGGTGCTGTTGCATTAAGTCCTCTGATCTTCATATAGGTGACACTTTGTAGCTTCTTTATAACATCGAGGAAGATAAAGATAGAGGGATGGGGGTAGTAGAACTGTCCGTTGAAGTGCGAGTGAAATGACTCTACTCCATTGTTGGTTCTTCTTTCGGGAGATGGTATAGCAGCCCACAACAATGGCGGAAACTTAGCCTCCTCCGAAACATAATTATCAACTATGTACTGTAATCAGCATATTGGGTGTACCGTCTGTCGTCTGGAATATCACACATTACATCCTCAACAAAGCAGTCTGATACTTCATTTGAAGATAAAAAGGGAAGCTCAAAAAATTTAGTCAGCCATTTTCGAATAACACCACCTTTATTTTTATATTCTGCTGTTAGTCCGTTTTTCTGAATATTTCGCCACCATGCTTGGTCAGGATGAAACTGGCAACATTGTATTTTTGTTCTAGGGAATACAGTTTTGATAACATTTATCATTGCCTGTTCAAAGTCAGTATGAACTGACCTAGGATTCAAGGTCAAGTTTCTGTCTGTGCATATTTCTATAGTTTTGTGCCACAAGTCACCATAGCACTCCTCTGTTTTATTGGGTAGTAGTGCGTAGACCAGTGGTATGTAGTTACCATTCTTACAACCATGAATCGTATGAAGTTGATAGAAGAATTTAGGACAACATTTAAAAGTTCCATCCAAAAAAATATCTTGTATTTCATTGCAAAGACATTCTAGGTTTGTGTAGGTGGAAAATATGGTTATACCTTTCTCCTCATCATTTACAAGTAAAAAGTTTTCCTCCCTGTTTGTTTTCACTTCCTTTTCTGCAAGATACACAAACACATCATGACGACACTTAGGTAGGACCGGGAACTGTTTCCTTCGCTCTCTGTACAGTGCAAGGGAAACGTCTCTCAAGTCTTTTGGTTCAAGTTGACTATCACTAAAATTGACAAGTTCTTTTCTAATCACTTTTGAAGGCCTTGCGCTTATGTCAGAATCTGCACACCTTTTAACTTGCACTCTCAGCTGTTGTGCTTCCATTTTCTTTCTGTCACTTTCATGGTTATGCTCAGTCATAGCTTTTATGATCGTTTTTCCAGTCATCAGTCCTAATTCGAGCTTTACATCTGGTTTTGTTGCTTGTACACCTCCATGCAATATCGCCATTTTTCAATATCATATCAACTCGATACAAGAATCCGTCAAATATTAAACTTTTTTTTCTGTTGGTTTCTGAGATGGTGCCTTCCATGGTCCTGGTAACGAGGTAACGAGGAGTGAAGGCTCTCTCCGCACTCCTCGCGCCGTTGTGTGTGAGAACCGAATAGCTGCGCGGTCACCAACGTAGCCTCCGTGATTCAAAACTAATCCGAAACGTACTTCACCTCCATACGTAGCGAAGCACTTATGCTGTTCTTGTCTTAATTTGTTTTCGCCCAAATGATGATTACTATTTCACGGAGTGCCTGATTTGTTGTCGCCCAAATGATAAAACAACCAGTCGCCCAAATGATAGAGTAACAAATCGAATATTTCGCCCAAATGAAATGCGCCCCAGTATTATCACCTTAAGGTCAGGAAATGACTATACAGATTTTCCTCTTCGTCCAAATTTCACTCCCTTTGTAGTTTATTTCACGTAGGTTAGTGGAAAAAAAAATGATAATAAGCTGTCCCAGATTTACATAGTTTTGTATTTTCTTCACGTAGCTCAATGCAAATAAATAAATAAATAAATTAATAAATAAATAAAAAATAAGGCAATAGGGCGACTCCACGTACCATCCGCAGCACTTCAACGTGACTAGCATATTTCAGTGTCAATCTGTTTTTACCGTTCACCATAAAGAGACAATTTATAGGGCAGGTAAGGATTAAGGCAGAATAGTAGTTTGTTCCAGCTATGGCCAAACAATTACATTCAGCTTAGGGTGAGTCACAACAGCCTGCGAATGTTGACAAGAGATATTATTTCCCTGGGCATGTTTAGAACGATGGTGTCATTTCAGTTTTATGCTTGCTTTCGCCTGGAAATTTAAGTTTTCCTGAATGACTATCTAGCATTGTCTGTTTCACACTACTGTAGGCTACTTTGGGGAGGGTACATTATAGAGTTTGGTTCTAATTAATATTCTCTCTCTCTCTCTCTCTCTCTCTCTTAGGAAGGGCTGGTGATCTCTACAAAGCCAGCGTTTTAGGAGCGTCTAGGGGAAGTTGTGTTCTTTGTATGAAAATTCCATCTCATTTACCAAACTTTTTTGTCTCCCATAGTGTTCTCCCTTTTTCCTCGGTGCAGATTCTCTCTCTCTCTCTCTCTCTCACACACACACACACACACACACACACACACACACACACACACACACCTTCCCTTCATCTGTGTGTCTACGTAACAGTATATCTATCTGCCTGCCTTCTTACCTGCTTAGTTACCTGTCTACCTACCAACCCAACAATCAGTCAATCAACCAGTCAGTCAAACAATCAACCAATCAATCAAATTAATCTCTATCTACCCATCTATTGCGCTGAACTGTACCAAGCGAGGAAGTTCGATTTCGTAACCCCTTCCAGTACGTAGTTTTCATAATAGCTCTGCCACTACTAAAAGATTTCCTTCAACTCAGCACATATCCCTCTAACTAAAGACGGAACGAAGGCTATATCTTACCCCCCCAGTTCGATATGAGACCCCTAGAATGAATATGATTGTCCGAAGATAGTGAAAATGACTTCCTTAGAGTAATTAGTCAGTCTCTTCACTACTGTAATGTACGTTGATTTTATTCTTGCTACCTCCAGACGATTTTATTCATCCTACGGAATAATATCTCAAGGGGTTAACTGAAGGCTACAACTTACCTCACAATTCGAAAACTAGGCTGAATAGAATTATCTGCTGCTTCCGACTATTAAAAAGAAAAAAATTAGTGAATGAGTTGAATCCAAAGTCACCCAGCTCACTGAACACTTTCGATCCCATGACGTATGACTTCCAGACTCCTGTCCTTTATTGTCTAATCTGGAACGTACGGCACCGGGGCTAGGCTACGTAGTCCAGACATTTATGATGAGAGCCCAGTCGCTATTCTCTGAGTGGCATTTCGTGAGCAATAGATGTCAGCTTTACTTTGGATTTGAAACCTTATCGCCACGTCCCGCTGGGGCGCCTTAATCCACAAGATCACCTGAAGTCAATTTAGTTAAACGAGTGCCTCCGAAAAACGTTAATGTTTTTCTAGGTTACAATAAAAATTTTGGCTCGTCATTCAGTATGGAGCCACCCGAAGCTAGCACCACACCAACTGAGTGTTTGAAGGGTGTTCCAGCCTACCAACAGGTGATATATTACACAGTTTGCTGTAGCTACCTGAAGATTTTATTCTGCTTTGAGGAAGGGGCTTATATAAAAGCAATATATCAAAGCTGTAAAAAATATTTCAACTGCCAAAATACTGAGATAATAAGATCAATGTGTTCTGGAAGCAGCAAGAATAATGTAAAAATGTTATCCCCGAGCAGAAGGGGGTCAACCATTGCTCCACCTATTTTATGTATCTGTACAGGTAGCGCACTGGCGTATTTCATTCAGGCTCCATCAATAGAATTTTGCTTAAATGAGAAAAATTCCAGCAGTCAAAGACTCCTAAAACTATCTTGAGTGACAAATCCACCAACATTAGTCTACCCTTTTTAGTGCATTCTTCAAGTTCTCTGTCTGTCTGTCTGTCTGTCTGTCTGTCTCTCTCTGTACAGAAACATGAAACTCCACGGAAATGCCCCGCCATATTTACCGCGTAATATAAGATACGGACGTGTGTTAATTCGCAACATTTTTGGTAACCAGAGGCCAATTACACCCGTCTTTTTTTTTTTTTTACAAATTCTTTAAGTTAGCGCGATTTAGGTACGCTGATTAAAAAATTGTTGCCCTGTAATGTACCGTCTCGGCTACTTTGAGGGTACAAACAGACATAAACAGAAAGGGAATTTTAGTAGTATATATTACAGGAATTAAAGACCCTCTCCCCAATATATGGTTCTCTGGTATGGTGTTGAGTGAGGGGTACATAACATATTTGGGTTTGGTTTATCTGAGGGTGAATAGGAGACTCTAAACCCACCATACTAACGTTAACTTATAATTGGTATATGGAAATTGATCTGACTGCTTATAAAGTATGGTGTGCTGGCATGGTGTTAGTGTGTGGTGTAAATGAAATGTTTGTGTTCGATTTAATTTTTTATGATTAAGAGACTCAACTCTCACCAAACTACATCCCTACCTATATTTTTGGGTGGGAGTTAAGGATACTGTTCTTCTAATACTGTTTTCTGATATGGCATTAGTGTACAGTGTATGAGAGATGCTAGTGTTTGGTTGTATCTAGAGTGTGTAGGAGTTGCTTCCCTTACAATACTACCTCCTTACCAACAAAGAAAATATGAGAAATCAAAACATGGTGTTCTGGTATGATGTTAGTATGTCGTTTACGTGAGACATTAGTGTCTGCTTGTTTGTAGAGTCAGTAGGAAACCCTTGCTTCACCATACTACCTCTCTACCCTTAGTCGTTACATAGGTAGGTACTGCGGACACTATTTTCAAAACATGGTACTCCGATGTAGTGTAAAAATGTGGTCTACGTTAGATGGTGGTGGTCTGTTTTCTGAGTCAGTAGAGACCTTAGCTTCACCATACAATCTCCATAACTAAAACATTGATTATTTATAATCAATGACAATATTTTCAACATGTGGTCTTCTGGTAAGGTGTAAGTATGAAGTATATGTTGTTGGCGCCTGATTAAACTGAGGATCACAAAGAGACTCTAGCCTCACGATAAGACTGGCCTACCTAAAGTAGTTGTATGAAAATTATATCCACTGTCATAAAATTTTGGTGTTCTAGTATGGTGTCAGTGTATGGTGTACATGAGTCAATGTCTAGTTGCGTTGAGGGTTAGTAGGAGGGCCTATCCTCAAAATACCACATCCTACCAATAGTTGTTATTGTTGATATCTGAGATGTAAGGAAACGATCATCAACACAGTGTTCTGATATGGTGTTAGAATGTGCTGTAAATGGAATGTCTCAAGCAAAGAAGGCTGAGGATTACGAAGGTCATTCAGGTAGAAAATGCACTTTATTCTAAGTCTCAACCTTATCCTGTAAAAGCAACTACATGAGTCGATGCTATATCCTGGACCTTAATTTTACACCTGGGTGTGAGGGAAATTAATTCTGTGCAAAAGCCTGACCGTCCCAAAAAATCAAACTCGCGATCTTCCAATTTCAAGATGAGCGTGCTAACCAATGGACCATCAGCTTCTCCTCCGCCTAATACATCAGCCTCCCTCTCTCCTCCACTAAACACAACTTCTTGGCACTAACTTTCCTTTCCTACAATAATAAACTCTAAACTTCCACCTACTCTCTCTCTCTCTCTCTCTCTCTCTCTCTCTCTCTCTCGCTCACACACACACACACAGACACATACATACATACTGTACGTACACACAATAGTGATCACCTCGATAGAACTTCCCGCTCTCTCATTTTGCTCCTATTATTCGCTTTGATTTCCCTTGGCGACCTCTTCAGGGTCCTGGAGAGAGAGAGAGAGAGAGAGAGAGAGAGAGTCCACCATCTGATTCTCTTCATTCATGTCTTCCACCTTCCACACGGCCAATATACAGATAGCAAGAAAAAATTATAGATGTTGCCACTGAAGTGCTTAACAACAATAATGATTTTATATTACAGTTTATTTTCACTACTTACAAACGATTTTATTAAGCCTAAGAAATATTTTTCAAACTACATCGGTAAGGGTTGGCCTTTGTTAACCCCCTTCAGTACTAGGGGGCAGTCAGAATAGGAATACTGTCCCCAGGTTGAACTATTTAGGACTGAAGAAAAGGTGTTGATGAGGGGAGGAGAATAGGACGTTGAAGGACAGAAGGGACGGGGAAGGGACACAAGTAGGGATCGAGTAACTGGAAGAGGAAGGAAGATAAAGAGGAAATAGGAGGAGGACAAGGAAAAGGAAGGAGAGAGACGTGAAAGAAGATAAGGAAAGAGTACCATGTTGAGGGTGGTTGTGGAATTAGCAAGTGAGGTAATGAAGAAAGGAAGAATAAAGGAAGGAAGACAAATGGCGAAGGAGGGAAGACAGAATGGGAATAGGTAAAGAGAAAGAGAGAGAGAGGAAGATCCAAAGGACTAGAAAGAAGGAGAGACGGGTGGAAGACAAGATGGAGAAACGAAAAGCAGAGAGCTGGGGGGAGGGGGAGTGATCGAGGTTTGCAGAGTTGAAGGAGGTGGAACAGATCTAATTTAAATATTTTAGCGAAGAAGAGAAACTTGTAATGGGGGACACTGACCTGATAACAACAGCGGTGAGAGAGAGAGAGAGAGAGAGAGAGAGAGAGAGAGAGAGAGAGAGAGAGAGAGAGAGAGACTAGATGAGACAGACGAGATGCGACGAGCCTTAGAGGGAGGGAAGCAACATTGTGAGGGAAAGAAGGATGTAAGCAGAGAATGAGTCTCAGTGGATGGGTAAGTGTTGGATGGAATAAGAGAGTCAATGAAACAAAAGCATTCGGGGGGGCCTACCCCCTCCCGGACCCCCATGATTCTGGTGTCCTAGTACTGTGTGTCGTATATTGTTGCTATCTCCTGACCAGTATACCCAAGTACGGAGTGATGTTTAGCATTTGTCATTCAAGAAGGTTTTTCCTAGCCTCTTCAGTCTCTCTAGTGTTGGATACGAGTCATCCAAAGGTAGCAAAAACAAAATCAAAATATGCCATACGAGAGAAGTGGTTAGTAACGGCATGGCAGAGTGTAGAATCTCTCTCTCTCTCTCTCTCTCTCTCTCTCACACACACACACAAAGTTTCTAACTATGAAAGGAAAGGGAAAACTATCATCGACTTCTCTGTCTTTACAGGTAGGTCGGGGAGCGTGTCGTGTTTTACTGTCTCTCTTGTTCATTTGTTTCGTTTTTCAAGGTTCCAACATGCTTGCATGCATCGGCCTTGGTCACCTGATGGTGGCTGTCCATGCATTTCGACCTCTGACAGCTTCCTTATTCAGTCCTTTATCCCTGAGCCCACACTCACTGACCTCGTCCCAGGTCTTTTTCGGTCTACCTCCATCAACCCTACCCCCAACATTAACACTTCTCACTTTCTGCACTCAGTTATCACCCCCATCCTCTCCATATGCCCAAACCATCTCAATCTACTTCTATTCATCACAACACCAATACACTCCAGTCCCATCCTACCACTCCACTATTCCATCGTAAACCTAGCCCCCCATACCTCACACTCAGGGACGCACTGCACATCCACCTAATCATTGTCATTTTTGTACTTTTGATCTTGCGAATATCCTCTTCCTTTACTGTCCAGCTCTCACTACTATACAGCATTACACTCCTAACACATGCTGCATACAAAGATTCCTTAGCATGGAGGGAAAGCCCTTTCAATGTAGGAGAGGCAACAGCTCCCTGAACTTCTTCCAACTACTCCTCACTCTAGCCACATAGCTATCTCCAGCCCCATCTCCAGCACATAACATGTCTCCCAAATAACAAAACTCTTCCGCACACAATTAAGAGAGTCACCAGCGAGCTCAATCCTTTCACTCTTGACAATCTCCACCTGCTCTCCCCGACACCCTGCACAACTGAAATCAACATTATACTTTATCTCGCAGTCTACCTCTAATACCACTGCATCTTTTATGCACCCTCTTATCACAACCACTGCACAAGATGGAATTACTTCTCACGCCCTTGAGGCAAATCGCACATGGCTACTCTCCCTCTTCTTTGACAGTACCGCCACCAGCCCAAGATACCATCACTTTTGCTTTATCTGCATTTACGCTGAAACCCTTGTGCCCATACCATCTCTGCACTTCCTAAATTTTTCTTCCGCCTCCCTTTCATTCTCTGCAGTCATCACCAAAACATCAGTATACAACATCTCCCACAGGAGACCATGCCTGAAGTAACGTGAGAGGGTTTCAAGTAGCGTGGGAAACAACAAGGGGCTCAAAATTGACCCTTGGTGCACACCAACATTCACAGAAAACTCATTATATAAAACAAATCCTATTCCATTTCTGGTCTAACTTGGCCTGAAACTGTCATCTCTTCATCCTGAACGCTGAGTTGTAAAAAATAGATTAACACTAGCATGTGATGCAAATGATAAAATGCTATGAAGAGGATGCAGAACCGTACCATTGTCTTATTCTGCCAATGAGCTGTGTGAAATAAGCTGTAAAAAGACGAAGTTATAGGCCAAGTTAAGGTGAAAAGAGTATACCTGTAGTTAATAAAGGTGTTATCCTGATCAGTGACAGCTACGACAAGGATAGTGCAGCAACTTTCCATGCCATTTGTCTTTGTAAATTGAAATCTGATTCACTAGTGAGAAATGATGGTAAGTTTGTTCGTGAGCCTGGGATTATCTGGGCTTACTGATGTGCGGAGTATATACGCGTTTGTTTGCAGGCTGTAAGACCTGTTTATCTGTTTCTGTGTGTAAAGAAAAGTAAACAGATGAAGTATTTTTTATCTGAATGAAACTAAGTCACCTCAGACGGTGTCCTGTCTTACACCAATGTCTGATAAGGGCAACTACGAAATGAACCCAAGAAAATGACATTTTCTTACAAAACAACCGAGACTCACAGCAGGACACATGATGGTTAAACATTCATGGACCTCCGCAGTTGGGGAACCTCCTTCCTGTGGTTGGCCATAATTTGGAGAGCCAGCTGTCTCCCCTCCTCTCTCCTCGTGAGCTTCTCAAAGTCAGTTGCCAGCTTGTCCCCGCGTTCACCACAGTCATTGACTATGCTGACTGACATAACCAGGAGGTGATGCTCCTCGATGTCCTCGAGCTCCATGAGAACTTCCATCTTCAAACACTTGAAGAAGTTTTGTGTTTCGATCGTGACGAAATCAGCAGTTTTCAAGTCCGTGGGGTCTCGCAACACTCAGGGATCCACCCTCCTCCCGCTCACCAATCGAAGAAGTTTCCAGTGAAGGTTGAGGAGCATCTGAGCTTTTTTCGTCTTAAGGTATGAGGTTCAAGAAAAAGCCAAAACAGAGGGATCCTAACTAAGGTACCAGCCATGGTTTTGAAGTTTTTTTGAGCGCTGTGTCACCCACTTTCTCATTGCCCTGGTTCTTGTAGATCTGTAGCGTCTTGAGGAGAGCCAGATCATTTGTGAGTGCATCGATTCCAACCGGCGACGAGTAAAAGCTCGAAGGTACACCGTGACCTAGAAGACGTTGATCCACTTCAGGGTTCGTTCCTCGTGAGGGGTGAGAGGGAACTGGTCCCAGAACAGGTAAATCTTCAGTGAGTAGATCTCCTGCCCCATCCACCTGGCCCTGCTGTATGCTCCTGGATGGCGGAATCCTCTGTCAAAGTGCTTCCTTATTTCGGGAAGTAGATAACTTAGGGAATGGAGCGCAAATTAGAGGTGTTCCCTGTAGTCGTCGCTGTTGTGGACTTCCAGGAGTCTGGCGGCGATGAAGGAAGCCACAGCCTAAGGGTTGTGGATCAGAACTATTGGCCTGAGCTTTGTATGGTTTGAAATCCTGCAGATCGATAGTATCTCAGTGATTCTTGAACCGGCCAAACAGGGGGATTTCCAGGCCAGAGGAGAAGAACGCATCAAAGACCCAGGTGAAGAGAAGCTCATGGACGCGGTTTCCCTATGGCATTCTGGATGATGGTGCAAGCCCCGCTGTGAACACCTGTATTACTTGCGGTAGTATCAAAGCAAAGGCTGGCCACCCACTCTTCTACTTAAAACCACTGCTTCAGGTCGTCCAATACCACTCTCCCAGTAGCCTCTCCCGTCCCAGAACTCATTTTCGGGATAATCAGCAGCTTTTCGATTTGACCTTTACCAGTCACAACGATAGGCTGTCGATTGAATAGTTTCTCATACGGGGAAAAAACATGCATGCCTTTCGGGGTGGGATAGGAACAGGCAGTGTTGCTCATATTTTGCGTGAAGTCATTGCTCGTGAAATGGAACTCAATTAGCATGTCTGCGTGTGCCGAGCAAAATATTTAAAAACTTGAAACACCTTATATCTATCTATCTATGTATCTAAGACGACACATTCCCCATTTACTCATCCATTCAAACACATTCATTCGCATCTTAGCCCCGAAGGGGAAAAGGAACAGATCCTCACCGCACCACACCACACAAGGGTCAACTGCGCAGTGCAATCAGTGACATCCGCAGCAGGGCCCGACAGCTGAGCTGGTTTATCCCTGCCACATCATAATAGACCCATCCCCTTACCCACACCTGACTTGACTGGTATATATATCATCATCATCATCAGCCATTGAGGTCCACTGCAGGACCGGCCTATCCCTCCCGAAGCAGGGACGATACAGCCAATGTATCTCTACCTCGTGGCTTAGGCTTTCTGGTAGAGACTGTATGTAGGGTGAGAAGTCCTTGTGAGTGTGATTGAAGTGGCTTTGGATGTGTGTGTAGTCTGTGAACCAAGTGTAATCGGCCCGCCTTAAGCCGATTGGGTGCAAGCATACTAGTATGCGACACTGGTTCAACCACAGCACCCCTTGTGTCCGCCAAAGTAGCAAGTGGCTTGGTGAACGCTTCCCAAAGTTTTTACAACTCTGGCGGGAGGCGAACCCCCGCTCATCAGCGTGCGAAACGCACACTCTACCACTGTACCACAGAGGCTCCAGTATATATATATATATAACTTGTCCTACTGGATAGCGCTGTCAGACGTACAAAATAATGTGTGCTTGTGTGTAGGTACAGTAATATGCGGATTTTTACCAGTGTTAAGTGCAAAGTTGTTAACATGTATTTATCACCTTTCACCCGGTAGAGTATTTTCTATTTCATTCTTATTTTTTTCAGGTGCATTTATTCAGCTTATATGAGACATTCCCAAGTGGAGAGTATTATGTACCATTTATTATCCCTGTTTACATCAAGGGTGTTCTAATGTGAACAAAGTTGTCTGATAGTAGGTAGAATAAAACACAAATGACGCACTAGAGCTGGAAGGATAAAAGTGTATGAAATCCCTCCACAGAAGACCTGCCTCACACACGTTCAGCCCCTTCCAACACCTGGAAAAGGCCAATGAGGTATAAAATTTGGAAATGACATCAAAAGTGGAATTCACAAACAAGCCTAAGATCCATTCCTTCTGGTAACTTTAATTTATATTTGTAAGAAGGACAAAGGGAAGGCACAGTCTTCTCTTGTCCCTCGTTCTCCCTTCAGATGCTCGTATTAGTTGTTAGACAAAGAAAAATCACTACGAAAAAAAAATATCAACCTACTTTGTTAAACAAGAAGGAAAGTGAAAGGAAGTGCAACATCTTGCCCTGTCTTTAATTCTTCCTGAAAAAATAATGATAATGACTAATAATAATAATAATAATAATAATAACACTAATAATAATACTAATAATGATCACGATGATAGTAATTGTGATTATATATGTTCCTTTTACAGAAGATGAAGAGATAATGGGAAAATAAATTAAATAAAAAAATAATCCATACATCAGATTACAGGTGCTCTAAATTCATAAAAAATCTGTAATAGCTGGACTTGAACTGCTGTAGGTTGATGTTTAGAAGGAACTTTTCTGGGAAAGCGAGTTCCAAAGAAAGGCAGTTCGGGGAATAATAATAATAATAATAATAATAATAATAATAATAATAATAATAATAATAAATAATAATCATCATCATCATCATCATCCTAATCATAATGATAAGAGCACCATAGAATTGTCCAAGTACAATTTTGATTAAGGAAAACTTCCTACAGCATTGGTCAATTAGAGGCCAAGTTATAAAGGGATCTTGAGGTCAAGGTCACTGCTTTTATTCAGGTCACCTTAGGTTATCTCAGTCTATAAGTCCACCAGGTTTGGTGACTCTAGCTTTAATCCTTCATGGAAAATTAGGTGACATCAGGAATATCCGGAGTAGTCTCAGTTTTTTACCCCACGCGATCTCAGAGAATAGTCAACCAACTGGAACCATACTACTTTCCGCAATGTAGCCGCCTTAAGGTTATAACGAAGTATTATTTCAGCTTGCTTGAGAGAGCATCCCAGAATCCTTTTTTTTTTTTTTTTTTTTTTTTTTTTTTTTTACATTGTGAATGATATCCAGTGATCCGGTTGATGGACTGCCATCATATTTGACAAGAAGAAGCCGCCAGCTGGGAGATTAACTCGGCAAACTTTGAAGGCTCTAGGTCAAAGAGCCTCCGAGTAATGGTCATTTACTTTTAAATGGAAAGAATCATAAGAAAATTGGCAAAAACAAGAAAACTTCCACAGGGATATGGGAAATTATAATAATAATAAAAATAACCAATAATAATAATAATAATAATAATAATAATAATAATACCGAGAATTCTGAAATTCCAGATGAAAACACTTTTATCACCGTAGACCTAATACGAGTATTAAGAGACTTTTGGTATGACTCAATTTTTTTTACGGATTCTGACCTGTGGCCTTGAGATCAAGGTCAGGGTCATTCACACTATGCAGATCATATTCACTAGTCATAATCCACTACATTTCCGCCGAGTTTGGTCAACATCGGCCAAATAGTTTCCGATTTAGCACTTTCAAGCATGAGGCGGCCATTTTGGTTTTCCTCCATATCTCAGAAAGTACTTGTTGGAACTCAGTATCAGTACCCAGGTGCACTAGCATATGTTGACGACTACATACTGGAACATTGCCAAAGCAGTCGATTCAGTAGTTTTTGCTGTGTAGGAGAGAGAGAGAGAGAGAGAGAGAGAGAGAGAGAGAGAGAGAGAGAGAGAAAAGAGGGCGCTAGTGAAGCGCAAGTCCTTGGACTTTTTTTTTTCTTTGTGCCAAAAGAAGCCTGTAACCAAGATACATCACACCTGAAGATTTCAAGACTATCTCAAATGGTCTTGGAATACCAGCCTTCTAGATCTCCCTCCCCCCCAAAAAAAAAATAATAATAATAAATAAATAATATCTACAATATAAATAACTGCACAGAATGTGGAGATCTAAATAATATCTACAGTATGAATAAGATCCCCACAGAATGTGGAGTTCTTAACAATGATATTTTACTGTAGGGAACCGATCGTAAATATGTTTGAGAATCCTGTTCCATAAGGGGTTTCGAGATCAAAGTTCCTTGCAATGAAGCCTAACATTTTATTGGCATTGTTACACACTGCTCTGTAATGATTAGATTTCTTCACGCCATTACTGATAATAACTACGAGATTCCTTTCATCTTTGCCTTCTTTCAGTGGCGTATCAAACATTTGGCACCTGTTTTTGATGTGTCTAGGAGCCGTATTGCAGGTGGCATGGGAGGGTTTCAGGGGTCTTGGGGCGGTATTGCAAGCGGCACGGGGGTGTTTGGTGTGTCTAGGGGCCGTATTACAGGTGGCATGGGAATGTTTGAGTTGTCTAGGGGCTGTATTGCAGGTCGCATGGGAGAGTTTGAGGTGTCTACGGGCCGTATTGCAGGTCGCATGGGAGAGTTTGAGATGTCTAGGGGCTGTATTCGTATCATCCTTTCCTCAGCAATTTATTAAACATAATACACCTCTTATACGTTACTGAGGCAGTGTTGATACCAGAAATACACATTTGACGCAAGAAAATGAATGTCTGTGTATGGTATTTGAATAGCTATATGACCCGTGTTTTACAGCGCCGCATGTCGCCCTGTAGTGTGGATTGGACTTGGTGAGAAATAATGAAAATTGTCCACACACCCAACATATCACTCTCTGCAGCTCACGGTATCTTTCTAAATAAAAATGGAACCATCTTCAGCAAGCAGAAGTAAGCAGACAACGCAATAAATAAGTATGTATTAATGAGCCAATAAACATCCTCAAAACAGAGGTATTAAAAAATCACAGGAAACAAAGAAACATCAGCTCCATTCACCTCCCAACAAGTACAACATGTGATCAAAAACACTAAAACCTCCAAAGCTGCAGGTCCTTAGTAGATTTCACACATCTACTTACAACATACCGACCCTGAGCAAGATATGCCCTCATTACAGTTTTCAACTTCTTAGTTTACAATCAAGTCCCAGAAAGCTGAAAGAACGCAACCACCATCCCCGTACTCAGACCGGGAAAACCATCCAACAATCCCCCATCATACTCGTACAGACCAGTATCACTTCTCTGCACATCATCCCAAATCATGGAAAGGTTAGTTTTAAAGAACATCCCTTCCCTATATCTTCTTTCTAACTCCCAATAAGGATTCCAACCCAACCACTCAGCCACCAGCTCTCTCCAAAATTAACTCAATTTATCTTTTGTGAATTGAACAAGAAACAACCACCATTAACCCTTTTACGTCCCGTGTTCCCAGTTTGATACGGAACTGGGCATTTTCAATATTTAATAAAGAAGGGAACCTCAGGGTAGGGTCCTATTAGCTTCGCGACTATGGGCCGACAGGCGGAGGGCGGTACGCCTAGCACCCTTCCAGCAAAATCCCTCACACAAGAACTCTGGGAGCTAAGGGGTTAAACACTGACAAATCTACCTGTTTCATTAACCCCTTTGTGCCCAGTGTCCCCAGGATGGATCAGAACTGGGCATTTTCAAAATTTAATAAAGAAGATAGCCCCGGGGTAGAGATCTATGAGCTTCGCGACTATGAGCTGACAGGTGGAGGGACATACGCCTAGCACCCTTCCAGCAAATACTTCGCACAGGAACTCTGGGGGCTAAGGGGTTATGAACCATCCTAGCAGCTATGGCCATAGGCAAAATTTAAGATGTAATACCAAAACACATCCAAATTAAGAAATTCTCGAACACAAACATGAAAAAAAAAAAAAAAAAAGTGGCTGGTCACCTTCCTCTCACGTAGGCAAGCCCAGTTACTCGATCAAAACCAAAGTTCAGAATTCAGATTATTCTCCACTGGTGTTCCACAGAGTTCATTCCTTTCTCCCTAACTATTTAACGTGTTACTCTACGACCTGCCAGCCTCTCCCTCTTTAGTTACAGTACTGCTCTATGCCAACGCATTGGCAATAGCTTCATAACATTCGAATTCTCAACAAGCAGCAGCCAGCTCTTCATATACTTAAACTCACTAAGAAAATGGCTTAGACAAAACAGAATGACTGACATAGCAGTCAAATCAACCATTACCCCTCTTTACTACAGACATGAATCTCAAATTGCCCAACATGTTTCCCACTTGAACTAACCACCGCATAACGCTCCAAAATTTTAGGGCGTACTTTGGACACACGACCTTTTCTCAGCACGCAAGTAACATCTGTGCAAAGGAATTTCTTTACCTCGATGCCTTGAAAACACTTGCAAACGCTACTTTTCGACAGCTGAAGAAATCCTTGAAAAATGTTTACAAACAAATCGCTAGAAGAGCCGTAAACTCTGCTAGTACAAGATGGGCCACAACCTTAGCCAACACAAATATGGATGAGCTTCAAAAAGCAAAACCTTAAGAATGATAGCAGGGTGCAACAAAGCTATAAATAAAGGTCACTTAAATCAGCAAACAAAAATACCTCCAGTCAAAGACAATATAAATAAGATGGGAACAGAGTTCATTGTTTTAACGCAAGACCCATCCCATCCTGTTAGTTATTGTTCGTGTTGCATCATTCCCGTTCACAAAAAAACAAGAAACGAACAACTGCCCAAAAATACACAGAGTATCTCAGAAACATCCATCCTCCTCCATCCAACACTACAATTCACAGGCATACGAGTATGCATAAACACAGTCGCCCTAACCATTCAAAATCTCCAGCCAAACGCTTAGAGAACCACTACCAGGCATAAACCTCCCAGAAGCTACCCCAACCAGTGAAAAGCGAATACACCTAGTCAAAATGTACTGCGGCCAGCACCATTCCCTGCTACAAAACTAACACAAAATGCATCTCACAAAAAATTACTTTCTCCACATTTCAATGGAGCCTCCCACACCACTTCACAGTTACTTATCATATGCACCACACGACCACAATACAGAGAGTCCTTCAGCAACATATCTCTGGGAGCGAGCAGTCGAAGTCGCTGATTTCCAAGAGTCCATTGGATTCACAAGGAGATGAACCGGGTTGGGACAGCATACAAAATATGGTTTCCATCGTTTCAGGCAATTAACTGTGAAATATCTATGTGGTCTAAATGTGCAAGTACCAATTTTATCTTCTCATTAGTTTCTTGTACCATTTCTAGGTTTGCTAAGCAGTGTCATAACCTTCTCTGATATTAATACTAATACAGGTAACTAGTCCAGGGCTAGTGGTCAATGTATGTGTGTAGTGTATTGGCTAAAAAAAATCCATATTTTCTTGCATTCGTCAAAGATTAGCTGGTCATTTCCCTTAATA
>NC_137028.1:27921216-27923716 GCF_032717465.1 Coenobita brevimanus | reverse complement strand
CCGAAGGATTAAGAAGTGTTTGTGGTGGGTGGTATGAGCGGGAGAAATGACACAGATGTAATATGTGATACACTGTAATTGATTGTTCTGGAATAACAGGTAGACCCATAATGGAAGGTGACTAAAAGACACGTCAGAAACGAGTTCATGCATTTAGAATACTTATTTTGAGCACAAATTACATACAACTTCACACAGCGCTCAGGGAACAGAAAGCGTTCTTAAAGGAGTCTGACTGATTATTTGTTTTTAGACAGAAATATGCTTAGTTGTGTTGTCGATAAAAAAGCTGTGAGAGGAGAATGCGGAGGATTATCTTATCATATGATTGTGGTATCCAGGCTGAGAGGCGCAGGGTGCATAGAGAGCGGAGCAACAAGAGTGAAAGACTGAAAATGAAGGAATGGAGAAAGAGAGAAGCTGCAATTGAAGTCGGTGAAATGGGAGCAAATTGATCTAGGCAGCTTGGTGAATGGTTAATTACAGAAAGTTTACCTAGGAATTCCAAGGTGATATGTGGTATTGTGAGGTTAGCAACTGAAAAGAAAGGTAGCTTACTTGATGGAGTGCAAAGGTTGAGTGGGCAGTGGAGGAAAGAGGAAGAAGTGGCTACGGTGGATGATGGAAGGGCACTCAAAAGGGAATACTTTCAGAGTATAGTATCATACTAAGAGACTTGTACGGAGGAAAAAACAGGAAGGAAAAGATTATCTTGGTAACAAAACTGAATCCAAGTTACTCTGAAAGGAAGCTATCCTGCAAAGACTAGAAATGGAGGTGGAAAGAAGCAAGTGTGTAAGTGTGAGATATGATAGCGGAAGAATACTAAAAAATATAGTCGAAGTAAGGAGTTAACAGAGAGAATATTTTGAAAGGATGATGAATGGAAATGACAGCAGAACGGTTGTAAACGTGATTGGTTTTGGTGGTGTGCATAGAAGCAATGTAGTAACAGGAAACGTGATTTTGGTAGAAGTGAAGAATGCTGTGGTGCGGCTGAAGAAAGCAAAAGGAACAGATGTTAATGAGTTATGCAGAGACGGAGAGAGTGGAATGAAATGCTTGTTCGAGACGTGTAAGAAAGCCTCGATGAATGAAAATGTACCAGAGGAATGGAAAAAGACAGTTATTTTTTCCCCTGTTCAAGAATAAAGGTGAGTAAAATGAGTGCATAGCTATTGTGGCATAAGTCTCTTGAGGACTGTAGAAAGGTGTGTGAAAGAATTATCATTAAAAAAGGAAGTGAGATATAAGAGGTCCTGGTGGGTGACGAACAGGGTGGCTGTGCTCGTAGTTGCAGTAGTAGAGGATGTATGGATCAAAGGTTTGCAATGAGGCTAGGAATTCAGAAGGATTATGAGAAGAATAATTATAAGGTCTTTACCACATTCACGTATCTGGAAGAGGAATGAAACAAAGTATGCAGAGAGGGATTATGGGGGATTATGCTTATGCATGTTGTGTGTTTGAACTACTGAATATCATGAAGTTTTTTACGATGGTCCTGAAACATGTGTAAGGGTAGGTGGACATTTCAGTGAACAGTTGATCAGTTTTGAAGTGAGACAGTGTCGTGTGATGTCCCCATGGCTGCTGTTTTATCTACCTATCTATCTGTCTATGTATGTATGTGTGTGTGTATGTACGTATGTATCTATCGATATGGAAATGTGAGAGGTAGCCTAAAAACACGAGATATGGAGAGATTGATGGCCCTGGTAATGAATGGTAATGGATGAAGTATGTCAAATCCGACGTACTGGAATGATGCAAAGCTGTTTATCATTAATGGGCAAGAGCTTTGTAGTCTTGTGCAGATTTATAGATACCTGTGAGCGTCCTGTCTTGAAAGTAAATGTAAATAAAACTGATGGTTGTTTAGAGAGAAAAATGACTCCCAGTGTGGTGGTGCGACATAATAAGAAGGACATGCATTGGTGAGAGTGAAAGCTACCTGGACGCGGTACAAAAGAAGTGGAAAGGAGAGTGGCACAGGAAAGAAAGTTGGATGGTTCTATTATATGAAAGTCTTGATAAGAAACAGAGGTTTGAGTGTGGCGGATGCAAAAAAAAACTTGCATGAAGGAGTTTTAGTACCTACATAAATACACGGGTGTGATCCTATGGTGTGGCTTGAAAATGAAACGTCAAGAATAAAAACTCTGAAAAACAGAGCTGTTGTGTATTGTTTCTGACATGTGGAGAGTGAACAGGATGAAGAATATTGTCATTCACGAAAGATAAGGAGCAAGGATGTCGGTGAACACCAGAGATGAAGAGTGTATGCTTATATAGTATGCTCTTGTGGAGAGAATAGGTGTGAATAGAGTGATGAAAAAGGTATATCCGGGCAACTATGAAGGTGGAAGAGGCATAGTAAACTAGGAAAACGTTGGATAGATGTGACAGAGTGTGCTCGAAAGTGAGGAATGCAGAATGGTAGAGATACTGAAGAGACAGCAAGTATAGATGTTTGGAAGAATTTTTGTATGGAGGACTG
>NC_137028.1:27901216-27916216 GCF_032717465.1 Coenobita brevimanus | reverse complement strand
TCTGGTTCTGTTACA
Organism: Coenobita brevimanus; assembly: GCF_032717465.1. Taxonomy (NCBI): domain Eukaryota; kingdom Metazoa; phylum Arthropoda; class Malacostraca; order Decapoda; family Coenobitidae; genus Coenobita; species Coenobita brevimanus. Next base: position 27,916,201 of record NC_137028.1, on the reverse strand, counting down.
GAAAAACCCACATCGTCTGGCGACTTCATCTATGATCTCTTTTCCTTTATACTGTACGCGTTAGTGATGAAAGGTTAATTAGCAAAAATATGCTGTTGTAAGTGATAACAGCACGTCAAGAGCACAGTCTTAGATAGTTGGATATCCTCATTGTAGCTCTACCCAAAATATACTTGTATCTAAGGTTACTTCATTGAATTATGTTTGAGATTCCACCACTGTTGATATTCACAAGTTTCTTTCGTGCCTTCAAAGAGCCATAACAGACTGATGCTTCAATAGTTGAAGCAAAAGGATGACTAACCAAGTTACATTGTTCTGTATAACATAAGAGTTTTCTATTACGATATTCTTTCCAAATGAACAGTTGAATGTCAGAGTAAACTCTGACAATAATAGCACTAAAACACCTGCAGCCAATGTTTTGACATGTGCAAACGTCTTAGTGTCCAGGGTGGATCACATCGAATGATTCAAGCATGCATTCCAAAATGTTTTACCTACGTCTGAATGACAGGTGACGATTTCGTAAGTAGCCTGCTCGTATTACAGGAATATATGAAACAATATTAACTTATATCATTTTTATTTATATAATATTTATTTCCCGTATTTGTTATAGTACTGTGTGAAACTAGGGGGAGGGAAATGTATCACGGCACACCAGCCGCAGCACCCTGGATGCGGAGCACTGCTATATTATAACCCCATCATTAAATCTGGGTCTTTAAAATGTGGATAGAAGTGACGGCAGAGAGCAAATATAGACTATGAAATTCATCGTTAGAATAAAGGGGCTGAGATATTATTCAGCTTTGGAATGACCTGTAGAGAATGGGTTGCTGGAGGCTGTAAATAACCCACCGATTTCCAAAGGTCTCCCTTAAGCTGGATAAAATCATCCGGAGGTAGCAAGAAAAAGATGAAATTACGTCATCGAACTAAGAGTGGCCTTGATGTCCGTAAATCATATCATTTTCATTATCTCATCAGTATAACCATCATCATACTCATCATCATCACCATTATCATCATTAACATCATCACCACCATCGCTACAACCACCACCACCATCATTGCCCTAATCACGATATTGTCATGATTATAATCATGATCATCATGTTAGATGTGAACATGCTGCACCTCATATTATAGAGCGCAGTCATTATTGACACATAAATGTAAAAATTGTTGAAACATCATTACTTGTTCCACATAATACCGTCTTATTTGGATTTGGCCACATCCTGCCCTCTAATTATTTTTTATATGGTCCCACGATTTTTCAAAAGGGGAGGCTGAAGGAGATAGCAAAATCGAAAAGGTGAGGTGCACTTTGGTGTGTCCCACCTACGCGCTTGCAGATTTTAAAAAGTAAATGATAAACACTCAATTGTGTATGCTTTCTCATCCTGGCGGAGGGCCAATCAGATGTGGTGAAGGATAGGGTCAGGCCCCCTCGTCACCCCTCTGGCTTCGTCACTGGTTGTGACGATTAAAACTCTCGTCATTTGTAGCAAGGTGGTTGTGTTGGTGGTGATAGTGTGTGTACAAATGAGGACAGTGTTGACATTCCTCTCGCCCTTACCCTTACCCCTTACTAACCCGCCCTTGCCCTAACCCTCGCCTCACCTTCCCTCTCCATCACTCTCAGCCTTACTTCATCCTCCCTTCCCCTCACCCTCCCTGTCTCTCACCATCCTTTGCCATCATCCTCATCAATACTTCATCCTTCCTTCCATTCGCCCTCTATACATCTCACTCTCCCTTACCTTCACCATTACCTAGTTCCCACTCTTCTTTGTTCATGACTCACCCTTATTCCCCCTTCATCCTGCTGGAGACAGACACGTTCATACAGTTGCACTAAAATAGCCTGGGAATTATGATTCTCAGTTACACAAATATCTCTCCAGAGAAAAAGATTGTAGACTGAGAAAGAAGGGCTACATTATTCTGCAGTCCACCAGTTCACATTGTCAGAAGTACGTAGGATTACAGCTGCTACTGCGGCTGCCCTACCTCTTTCCTTCCTCTTATGTCTCACCGTTCCCTTTCTACATCGTTATCTCTCCTCTTCACCCTACTTACCTATCCTTCTACCTACCCTCTATTACTCTTACTCTCCCTTCTCTCCTCTTGTGCATACCTCCTCCTCCACCCTCACTCTACCCCTCATCCTAACGCCATCCCTTACTCTACCCTTTATTCTTACCTTTACCCCACCTGTCACACCCATCCTACATGCTACACTTCCCTCCTTCCTTTCTCCTTTATCACTCCAACATGACGACGCGTCTTTGCGTTTTATTGTTGCTGCTATTAACCTCGTTAGCGAAGGGGTTATTGAAGATTACATTACATCTAATTCCTCTAGTTCAAAGAGTCTCTGCTATGAGGAATATAATCATCTACAACAACTAAGAATTTAATAAAGGCCATGCCCTTGAGCTAACGTCGTTACCCTTCACTCACTCTCGTTCTCTTCCTCCCTTCCCTTTCCCTTCACCCTTCCCCTCACCCTCATACCAATTATACCAAACTGCTGTTGTTATGAGACACCTACAGCTTGTCCCAAATTATCAAATGTTTCCCATATGTTCAGGGATAACAGTATGTTTTTTTCATTAATTATTTTTGTGTATACTGATGATAAAGCTATTTCTGCTAGGCTCTGATGATAGTATTTTGCACTTCATTTACAAATCTGTTTCTGTCTATTTACTTGCCTTTTATCTATCCATCAGTTCTACTGTCCATTCCTCCCCCTCTCATGAGTTCGGTAACGTTATCTGTTCCATATTTTTTAAACACTGAACAATTTGATAAGTTCCCCACTTTCACAAGCACAGGTCGCACGGAATTTAACAAAGTAGCATTACACATGGAAGAGTCAGACTGGAAAGACGCTATTAGTGGAGTGCCAGAGTTCAATACTGGGTGCTGTAGTGTCTTTAATATAATGAAAATGATGCAGTACTGTGTTGTAGAACATCCACCTTTACTAATGATAGAAAATTAGAAACAGAGCGGATCCTTTTTCAAGTTTGATTATTCAGGGCAATCTTCATTAACTGATTAACGGTGGCGTTGGGCCGAGACATGGCATTTGGATTTCGGCATTGGGAAATGCAAAGCGCTTCACAGTCTCAAAGGATATGAATAAGGACTGCCAAACTGTTTGTTGTCGAAATCTTGAGGACTCAGCCCCCCTCCCCCCCCTAATAAAAAGAAACGAGAAGGGCTAATGGTTACTTTGAAAGGGTAATTTTATGAACTCTGCTTCGTATTCATTCAGAATCTTAGAATATTTATCAAAATTCTTAGCTTTAGAATCTTTGCGAATGTAACCCACACTTCTTGAAATTAGGGTGGCATGCAGTTAGCCACAAGGATGATTGCTGGATCCGCCCGAGGGGCTCCAATCTGGCTTAGTTCTCTCCCTGTTACAAGTGATTTTCTCTTAGTTACAAAGTGTGGTTTCAGAGACTAATTAGGTAGGTGGCCGGCAAAAAACTAGGAACACTATGATGCAAAAAAAAAAAAAAAAATCGAAAATCTATATACAAGTAAACTACTGCCCATACAACAGTGCAAAGATGATATTATCACCATTAAATTATCTAGAATCATAGGCAGAGCATTCAAATCAACCGGAATATATATTTTTCACCCTGCACAGTATTTTGGTATACCCACGCCTGAATACTAATATATACATATATATATATATATATATATATACTGTATATTCGAAGGCGGACTGTATTGTCGTGGCGAAAAAGCTTGTGCATCCCATTGATCAGTGGAGCTATATTAGTCTGGCTCAACCATAGTAGGCAGGTTCACTGTAAGAGATCAAGTGAAAAGTGTTCCGTTGCTGTAACTAACTGAGCAAGAATTGCGAGGGAGCAGATCAAACCTCATTTTAAAACCACTATGATTTGTTTTACCAGTCCATGGCCCCTAGCACCCAGCAGTAAAGGAACTTATGACCGTGGTGGGGGTCAGACCTGCTTCAAACCAAGGGGTGCTAAGGAACTCCCTTAGTGGAAAGCTAACCGCCTTGGGAAACTGAATCTTGGGACATTCAACTCTTACTAGTGAAGCTAACATTGTTATTCTTCTCAAGAACAGAAAAATGTAAAAGTTGGGATAGCATAGGCCTTTGCGATGTTAGTAGTCCAGATGAGGCATTCACAGAAATGTCTGATGGTCTTATACTGTGCTACAAAGGCAAACAAGAAATGAAGAGGCATGGTGTAGGATTTCTGATCAACAAATACTTGAGTGGCAACGCGGAATAATTCTTTAGTATAAATGAGAGAGTAGCAGGTCAAATAATAATACTAAACAAATGATGCAAGATGAAGCAAATGCATAGGTGTATCTGTTCACCAGCATCAGCTTAAAATGATGAAGAAGTAAAATAATTCTACGAAGATGTAAAAAAAGCAATGAATAAACACAACATCCAGTATACATTTGTGATGAGAAACTTGTGCTAATGGAGGCAAGTATTTTGGAATAGGTATTAGGAATGTGGGTGGCAAAATGCTAGTGCAATTAGCTGAAAGGAACAATCTGAGATTGATAAACACATTCTTTCAAAAGAAACAAAGTAGGAACTGGACTTGGAAGGGGCCAAATGGTGGGAAAAAAAAAAAAAAAAAAAAAAAAAAATGGTGATTGATTTCATCCTCACCAACAAATTACATGCCCGTACAGTGAAAAACGTAAATGAACCGAACAAAGTAAATTCAGGAAGCGAACAAAGAATGGCATGTATATTTTAGTTGAGAAAGGCTAACATAACGAAAACAACCGTGCTGCAGTGAGGGAGAAGGTAGCATAATTTAGCTTAATTTAAAAAATCCTTACAGTTGATGGATAAAGAAAGTATCAACTCAACGTAAATTAATGGAAAATTCACGAGAATAATAAATGAATCAGCTCTAGAATACAGGGTGGGTCCTGTAGAATATGAGGCAGGTGTCGTATGCACGAAGTGACTTATGCTGGAAGTCACCGTTCCGCTCAGTGCGCCTGCGCCGAGTGGCCGTTCAGCTTCCGCATGTTATCTCAAATTTTGTGCCATTTATCAACAACATTGTATGAAATACATGTGTCAGGAAGATAGCTGGATCTCTTATCGACCTGTAGGTAACCATAGGTCGATATATGGTTGCACTTAAAGAAGGATATATATAGGTATGTTACAGGCAGATTGTGAAATCAGTCATTTCGTGACTTAAGATTAGTTTATTTTAGGTTTATTTGGGTTAGGTGATCTAGGATAAGGTTAGGTTAAGGTTAAGTTAGGTTTGGTTAGGTTAGGTTAATTTAGGCCTAATAGAGAAGGGAACAGTAACTTCCAGCATAAAGTCACTCCGTGCATATGACAGGACACCACGAAACAACACGATCTCACAGAGTACACAGGAACTAGCAAAGAAGAGAAGGAACATGACTGAATGGACAAGAAGAATCACACTGAAACAGTCAAACTAATGAAAACTATTAACAAGAGGAAAAACAAAAATATTCGAAAGCTAAATTTTACAAGAATTAAACACTAAGGAATGAAGGAATCATGAAGGCAGCCAAGCAGTCTTCGTTTGCAAAATTTTACAAAGGCAATAATGTGGTCGAACAGTCAGTTCAGCATTGAGAAATGGTGGACAAAGTCATCTCCATCATTACACTAGATGTAGTAAAGAACACTTTGAGAAGAATGAAGAGGGGTAAAGCAGCTGCTGATTGTGGTATCACTGATGATCTTATTAAAGATTCAGGCGAGTTTTCATTAAACGAACTACCAAAGCAAGTTATAATTTTTTTTTTTTTCAGAAATCAAAGCATTACCCTGGTCTTGGAGGAAAAAAAAAAAATGTCTGTTATTCTGCTTCACATCAGTGTTCACACCAAAGTCCTAAACAGCTACCATCCAATTAGCCTCTATCTGTTGAGTACAAACTTCTCACAACAGTCGTAACAAACGGACCTGGTCCTACCTTAGCTGCACACCAGCAAAAGGAAGAGGCAGTTGGCCACAATATATAAAAGTCATGTGCGTTCTACTGTTCGCCACTGTGGAGTGGATGTGGAACGGTTGCACTGGGGCAGTTGGACAAAATTCAAAATAAAGCCATTATATTAATCAATAATCCTGCCATTACACAGGACCTTCTTCCATTTTCTGTACGTAGATATGTTGCATCTTTAGCATTATTTTACCGATATTTTTACCGCAAGTGCTCTGACGAACTACCTTCACACCGGCTTTCCAAGAGAGTGTGCCGACGGCTTCAACTGACATGCTCCACTATGAAATCGAATTAAAAAGGATTTCCTGTTGTAACACTATGCTTTCTTGCATGAATTCTGACAACTAAATATCGGATATTAGCTCATGATTTAGCATGAAGGTTTGTTTCTTTGTTTAGCAGTTGGAAAATCAGCAAGGGTAATCGCCCCATTTGTGGGTTTTATCATTTGATCAACAGCCAAGCATTTACCGATGCAGTTCGTTGACATGGCAAGTCGGGAGCAGAGAACAGAACATTGCGGGTGTGATAAATGAACTGGCTCCTTGCTATATGCACATCCAAAGGGAAAACGTGAGAAAGCAAATATTTTAGCTCAATTATTCTTCTGTTATTTTTCAACTATCCCACCAGAAATGTTAAAAGTTGACACCAAGATGAAATTATGATGATAGACGTATGTACAAACGCTAGCTCGCTCATCACGCACTCACAAAGTGCACATTGCCGGTGTTAAAGTTCTAAAAGATATTTATATAGATAGCGCGGCCATCATAAAACTCCAAAATGACAGTCAGAAAATACCAAAAAAGACTGGTGTTCAACACTGAAAAAAAAAAAAATTCAACCAGGTTATTCACCTCATGCCAAAAGGACATTATCAGACATTTAGGTTGGGATGGCAAAGGCTTTTACATAAATTGTGAAAGACTGATCAATTTTAGATCTATAGACGACATAGTCCTTTTCATTAAATCAGGGGACAAACTACAGTAAATACAGGTGATCTAAACTGGGACTCTGGAAGTAGGCTTGAAAATGAAGAAGAGAATGAATATGTTCAAGGGACTCGTTTGTCCCTGTCCATTTGAAATAGGAGAAAAGAACTAAAATGTGTTGAGGAAAACCACTACACCATGGCGTGGTAACAGTGCCTGACGCTATCTAGAGGTTTCGGGTTCGATTCCTGACTGGAGCTTAAAAAACTTTCCACATACTGTACATATGCACGTGTAGTGTGTGTTTCTCTAACATGTACAGGAGAACGCTTGTATACTGACTGAGACATTAAATCTGCTTTGTCACTTTCCCAGTGGCGTGGGGCTACGCAAAAATCCTGATGTTTCTGAAATATGTATCATCTTATGGGTTAGGATTGAAAAAATACCCTCCCATAACGGATTTACCTGGTTCGTCGTTGAATTCAAGTGGCTTGGTGCTTATCACGCCTTGGTGTAGTGGTAACAGTGCCTAACTTCTGACTAGAGGTTTCGTGTTCGATTCCCGACTGGATTGTACGAGTACAAAACTTTCCACATATGTATGCACGTGTAATGTGTGTTTGTCAAACACACACGCACACACACACACACACACACATATCTATGTATGTATGTATATATATATATATATATATATATATATATACCAGGCAGATCAAGTCCAGTGAAAGCAAACGAAGAACTGAAATAGAATGTAGGGTTTTCGGCAAAGTAAGCAACTACGTGAAGAATAAAAAATGACCACTATACCATCAGAAAAGATTTTACTGTCAGTGTGTCCATCCAGTACTAACTTATGGAAGAGAATTGTGGAACAGAAAATCGTTAGGAGGTTAATTTACGAGTGCTCTGAGGGGAATGGAAAGGATAATGTTAGGGGTCACATGAAGAGATAAAAAGAAAACGTCATTGATATAATCGCTACAACCAAAAAGTATAAATGGATGTGGGAAGGTCAAGTCCTTTGCAGAACAGAGAAAGACAACCAAAGTATACGAGAGACTTCCCAGAGATGAACTGAGAGGGAGAGATAGTTACGGGGCAAGGTGGCAAGATGAGATTCGGAAATTCGTTGGGACTGGACGAAACAGGTTAAGTGCCAACCGGTCAGAGTGGAAAAATACTGGAGAGAGGCCTTTGTCCTGCTGTGTGCAAAAACAAACTCATGATGATTGTAGCAGGGTATATATATATATATATATATATATATATATATATATATATATATATATATATATATATATATATATATATATATATATATATATAGGTACATGGAATGTAAGAGGAGCGAATGATGAGGTGAAAGAGAGAGAGATTGTCCAGGTGCTTGAGGGTGCGAAAGTGGATGTATGTGGAATAACTGAAACAAAATGGAGAGGAGAAAGGGTGAGTGAATGGGAGTATGGATGGGGTATATGTGCAGGAGTAGTTGAGAATGAGAGGGCAAAGGAAGGAGTATGTATAGTTGTGAGTAAAAGATGGAAGAAGAGCAAAAGACAGTATGGATCAGTTGGGTCAAGGACTGTGTTGGTAAAGTTGAAAGTTGGAATACAAATGTGGGCGATTGTGTGTGTGTATGCGTCAACGCAAGATCGTGCTAGAAGAGTGAGAGAAGAGTTCTGGACAAATGTAGAAGTGTGCATGGAAAAATTTGGAAGGAATGAGAGAGTGTTTTTGATCGGTGATATGAATGGTAAAGTTGGGAATGTGAAGGTGGATGGAATAGTTGGTGAGTGGGGTGTGCCTGCTGAGATAGATGAGAATGGGAGTGCGTTAGTGGACATTTGTGCTGGGAGGGGGTTGGTGATAGCCAATACCCTCTTCAGGCATAAAATGATCCACAGGTATACATGGCGAGTGATGAGAATGGTGGGTGGTGAACTGAATGAAAGGAATGCAATGATTGATTATGTGTGTGGATGAAAGGATGCGAAGATGTGTAATGGATGCAAGAGCTTATAGAGATTGGGGGAGTGGACTTTCTGACCACTACTTGGTGGTGGCCAGAATTAGGATTCAAGTAAGATGGAGGAATAGAAGAAGGGAAAGACGAGAGGAAGGAGTAGTTGCAAGGAGATTGGAAAGGTTACAAGAGGATGAGAAAACGGCAGAGTATAAGAGAGAAGTGGAGGAACGATTGGGCAAATATGAATTGGAGCAGATGGGAGACGTGGAAGGTGTGTTTAGGATATTTACAGAAGAAATATGTGCAGCATGTGATGTGTTGTCTGGAAGGAAGAGAAGACGGAGTGGAGTGCAAGGAACAGCGTGGTGGACTGAAGAGGTGAAACAGGCTGTGGCACAAAAGAAGAAAGCATACAATGAATGGATGAGAAATAGGGGCGTGGAAGAAGTTGAGAGGCGGAAGAGAGAGTAATATGTAGAAAGAAAGAGAGAGGTGAAAAGATTAGTAAGAAGAGAGTGGATGAGGAATTTGGAAGGAATTTGAGTGTAAAGTGGAGGGACTGTAAGAAAATGTTCTGGAAAGAGGTGAAAAGAGTAAGACAGGGTGGAAGTGAAGTTAGCAGGGGAGTGAAAGATAAAAATGGTAGATTACTAGTGGAGAAGGGAGAAAAAATGAGCAGATGGAGAGAACACTTAAAGGAATTGTTGAACATAGAGGATGGAAGTAATGCAAGTATAAGTGGCTGGGAAATGGCAGGGAGGAGGAGGGAGGTGAGAAGACAGGAAAAAATCAGTAGGATAGAAGTCGTGGAAGCAATGAAGAAAGTTAAATTGGGGAAAGCCCCAGGAATTGATGGAGTGTGTGGTGAAATGCTGAAGCATGGGGGAGAGATGGTAGTAGAATGGATGTGGAAGATGTGCAGATTGGCCTGGGAGGAAGGTAGAGTCCCGGAGGATTGGAAGTCAGGTATAATTATTCCCTTGTACAAAGGAAAAGGGGAAAAAGAAGTGTGTGGTAATCATAGGGGCATTTGTCTTCTTAGTATAATAGGAAAAGTGTATGGTAGGATACTTATTGACAGAGTTATGGAAAAAACAGAGAAATTAGTTGGAGAAGAACAGGGAGGCTTTAGGAAGGGAAGAGGTTGTGTAGATCAGATATTCATTCTTAGATCTTTAGTGGAAAAGTTTCTAGAGAAGGGAAAGAAGTTGTATGCGGCTTTCATGGATTTGGAGAAAGCATATGACAGGGTGGATAGACAAGGATTGTGGAAAGTGTTAAGAATATATGGAGTAGATGGGAAGTTGTTGAATGCTGTGAAGAGTATGTACGATGGTGCGAAGGCTGCAGTGCGTGTGGATGGTGAACTTAGTGAATTTTTCTCTTTGAAAGTTGGGTTGAAACAAGGATGTGTCATGTCTCCATGGTTGTTCAATCTGTACATGGATGGGGTAATAAAAGAGGTACAAGGTAGGGTAGTGGATGTTGGAGTGGCCCTGGTGAGAGAGGATAGTGTTTGGAAACTCCCTGTACTGTTGTTTGCAGATGATACTGTGTTGTTGAGTAAAGACGAAGGGGAGCTGCAAGGCTTGGTGGATGAGTTTGGGAGAGTGTGCAAGAAACGGAATCTAAAGGTGAATGTAGGGAAGGGTAAAGTGATGGTCTTTGAGAGGGGTGAAGTCAGTGAATGTACAGCGAGGTTGGATGGTGAGGAATTGGAAAATGTGAGTACGTTTAAGTACTTGGCTAGTGTGATGAGTAAGGATGGAGGTTTGGAGGGTGAAGTGCTTGAAAGGGTACAGCAGGGAAGAAAGGTTGCTGGTTCTTTGAAAGCAGTGATAAGAAACAGGGAAGTGAGCATGGAAGTGAAAAAGTTTCTACATGACAGTATTGTGATACTAACTCTAACGTATGGAAGTGAAGCTTGGACGTTGTTGGAAGGACACAAGTCAAGAGTGAGAGCAGTGGAAATGAGTTATTTAAGAGGAGCCTGTGGAGTCACATGGAGAGACAGGCTGACGAATGAGGATAAAGAGGAGCGTTGTGGTGTGGATGTGGATGTGATAGGAAGCGTTATGAGGAACACACTGAGGTAGTTTGGCCATGTGGAGAGGATGGAAGGTGAAAGACTGACGAAGAGAGTGTATGTGAGTGAGGTGGAGGGGGGAAGAGGGAGGGGGAGGCCGAGGATGAGATGGAGGGATGGGGTGGAGAGGTATATGAGAGAGGGGTGTGTGAGTTGGGAGCAGGGCAGTGAAATGGCGGGGGACAGGGCGACTTGGATGCGATTTGTTTGTGGCCACCCCAAACGGGATTTAGGCGTCTGGCAATATATATATATATATATATATATATATACATTATATATATATATATATTTATAATATATATATATATATATATATAGATATATATATATATATATATATATATATATAGAGAGAGAGAGAGAGAGAGAGAGAGAGAAAGAGACTTAAGGGAGACTAGAAGGGATATCCGGCGTTGCCCGGGTAAAACCCCCTGGATGACCACTCCTTGTGCGAGAAGACCTTTGGGTTCTCATTTTATCCTTGAGCCCATTTTCCCATGGTTATATTCTCCATGGACGTGTTTTCCCACAATCCACCCACCCACCAACCCTGCCCACCCATCCCACCAATACGTCTACCCATCCGACCCGCTGTAGCAAATAATATGGTTATAGAAGTAAAAAATTCTGTGGTAATTGGCTACCATCTTTCCAACATGCTGCCTTGAGTATTTCTGATTAATTATAATCTTGGCATCAGAGGAGCCAGTTTAGCTTATGTAATGGACACATTTAAAACTTTTTTTTTTTCGTCGTAAGAAGTAACACCTATCACAGCTGTTAAAAGAGTTCTATACGCATCTCCCTTGATTTCCATAGAGGACAGGCAGACAAACTCTCTCTCTCTCTCTCTCTCTGCAGAAACATTAAATTCCACCAAAAAGCCCCGCCGCAATTACAGCATAATGTTAGATATGGAAGTGAGTTATTTAAAAACACTTTTGGTAACCGGAGGCCGAGTGCATCCGGCTTTTTTACACATTCTTTAAGTCTCTCTCTCTCTCTCTCTCTCTCTCTCTCTCTCTCTCTCTATTATACTGTATATATATGTACAGTATATGCAGACATGAAACTCAACGGAAATGCCCCATCGCATTTACCAGGTAATATAAGATATGGACGTGTGTTAATTAACAAAATTTTTAGTAACTGAGGCCGATTGCACCCGGTTTTTTACGCACTCTTTAAGTTAGCGCATTTTAGGTACGTTGATAGAAAATTGTTGCGCTGTAATGCATCGTTATGGCTGTTTTCACTGTACAAACAAACAGATAAACAGAATGCAGTTTTAGTAGCACGTAGATTGTAAAGATGGAAAGTGAAGGAAGGAAAGAGTGTGGGAGGGGGAGGGGAAGGGAGAAAAGGAGTGAGGTAAACTGAGAAGCAAGGAGGCAAGAAGAGTGACAGGAATGAGAAAAGGGGACGAAAAGAGGGACAGAGTGTGAGAGGTAAGGGAAGATATAGCTGGAGGTGAAGTGACTGAAGGCAAAGAGAAGGAGAAGATGAGGGAAAAGAGAGAAGCATAAGAGAGAAGGGTATGAGAGGGAGGAAGGAAAGGGAGAAATAGCCACGGTAAGTGACAATCAGTGAGTTAACAAGTGTATAAAAAATTCAATCATTTCAAGCCTTTTCAACTCGGAGTGTTGTGAGAGTGGGTAAACAGAGATCAGGGTGAATGTACGATAATGATAGATTGAGAGAGAGAGAGAGAGAGAGAGAGAGAGAGAGAGTGTTTGGAAAGAAAGATGAGAACGAGAATATGAATTAGAAAAAAAGAAAATGCAAATAAATGTCTCACATTTCCCAGCGTTTGCTTCATTTACGCAAATATAGGAAATTATTTGTCTTATAAAACAACAAAATTGGAAGTTGCTAAATTATATGTAGTGGTTGCCAAGGTGCTTATAGCTGTCGTATGAGGGCGTACGGGCTCCAGTTCGTGTGGGAAGTGAATTAAGTGAGTTTCTGGATTTGAATTTTGAGCTGAAGTAGGGACGTGTCATGTCTCCATGGTTCTTTAGTATGTAAATACTGATGTTGTTATAGAAGAAATGCAAGGTAAGGCGGTGGACTCGTGAGCGTCTTTGGTGAGAGATGGTGGGATACGGAAACTGCTTGCGCTGTTGTTTGCTCATGGTACTGTAATGTTATGAGATAATTGTGAGTTGCATAGCTTGGTGAATGAGTGTCGAAATGTAAGTAAGAAAGGAAAGATTTCTAAAACTGAAAGCAGTTAGGAATAAAGATACTGTCTTTGAGAGCAATGAATCATGGAGTGGAAAGTCAGGCTTGGTGGTCTAGATATGGAGAATGTGAGTGCCTTCAAAAACATTAGTAAGAATGGAAATTTCGAAGATGAACGAAATGGAAGGGTGCAACGGGGAAGAAAGGTTGCTGGTTCACTAACAGCAACAATGAGGAATAGGAATATAATTAGGAAAGTCTCCCTGCATGACAGTATTGTGAACCCCACCTTAACTTCTGAAAGTGAAGCTTGGACCTTGTTGAAAGGACACAAGATAAGTAACAATGGAAATGAGATACCTGAAGGTGGCATGTGGGGTTACTTGGAGAGACAAATAAACGAGGGAGTGAAGGAGAATTGTTGTGTTGATGTAACTGTGTTAGAAAACATTGAGAAATTCTCATTGATGGTTTGGTCATGTGCAGGGGATGGCAAATAACAGACTGACATGGAGAGGGTATGTGAGTGAGGTGGAGTGGGGGAGGGAGAGGGGTAGATCAAGGATGAGATAACTGGATGGGGTGCAGAGGTGTATAGTGGAAGAGTGTGTGGGTCTTTGGTCACTCCTTTCGGAATTAAGGTGTCTGGCAATAACAGACAGATAGTAATGCGTATGAAAGAATGACAGTGCAAGCAGACTAGAGGGCTCGTTCAAAGCAAACTACCCCCGTAACGAAAATCGTGTTGGATGCGGAACAAAACACATGCCTTGATCTTGATGGTTTCTTGTGCCTCTTTTGGTTACACGCCAGTCATTTGGTGGTGCCGTTTGCATATATTTACACTTTTTATTTTTGTGCAACAGTAACAGATTTTATTAAAGGCAAAACCAAAGGTTTAAGAAGGTGACATACAGAAATACCAGGTCCAGGCACACTACTTGCTGAAATACAGCCATGAGGCTGCAGCAACGACTTATAGTAAGAAGAACAAAAAAAAAATCTCTATACAAGATATAGTAATCGAAAAGGAAAGGAGAAACTAAGACCGGAGACAGAAGAAGGAGAGGAAAAAAAGGGACTACAGAGGAGAAACGGAAGACTGAGGAGGGAGAAGCATAGGTTTAAGTAAAAGACGATAAATGAGAGAGAGAGAGAGAGAGAGAGAGAGAGAGAGAGAGAGAGAGAGAGAGAGAGAGAGAGAGCAAACAGACAGACAGACAGACAGAGACAGAGGGATGACGACTAGGCTAAGAGTGTGTGAGAGAAAGGATTTTACGGCCTGTTTATAAGCGAATGAAAGAAAGAGGGTAAAGGGAGAATGCATGAGGGTGCGAGTGAGGGTGCGTGAGTATGAGAGAACGTGTAACACAATGTCTAAACACAAGAGTGATTAGGGAAGACGCCTTGGAACCGTGTGTCTCTGCTTCACACCATCTGCACATAAAACTGGAGTAAAAAAAAAAAAAAGAAAAAAAGGACCTGGCCTGCAAACCCTATGGTAGCTTGTAGTAATCTGGCGGATACAATGGAAGAGTGTACAAGTAAATGAAAGTTGAAGGCAATGTGAATGAGAAAGAGAGTAAAACTGTGAGTATATTAGTAAATGAAAGTATGAGATACAGTGAGTGAGAAGGTGAACGTGTGAGGAGGAGAGAGAATGAATGAGTGTTAGAGAAGACTGTTAGTATAATTGTTTGAGAGTGAGTCTGAGAGAAAACTTGGTAATGTATGATCCATATTAATATCAATAAT
>NC_137028.1:27836216-27896216 GCF_032717465.1 Coenobita brevimanus | reverse complement strand
CACCTTCTTTTTCCCTCTTCTTACTTTTTTCTTCTCCTCCTCCTGTCCTCTCCTCTCCTTTCCTTCCCTATTTCTCTCCTTTCCTCTCTTTTGTTATCTCTGGTTTCCCTATCTTTCTCTGCTCGCTCTCCCTGTTTCTCCGCTCCAAATCCCTTTCTTCTGTCTCTCATCCTCCCCACTGTTTCTCACATTCTTTCCCCCCCTCCTCTCTCTCTCTCTCTCTCTCTCTCTCTCTCTCTCTCTCTCTCTCTCTCTCTCTCTCTCCTTTGGTTCTTTTTGTTTTTTATTCCTCTCTCCCCCCTCACTAATTTCTTTTTTTTCTTTCTCTTCTGCTATTTTATCTCGACCGTCCTCTCCTCTGTCCTCTCTCCCTTCTACTCTCCTTCTTCCACTCATCACAGCTTTCCTTTCCATCTCCCTCTTTCTTACTCTCCTATTCTTCTTCCTGTCTTCTTTCTCCCTCTTCCCCCACCTCCTCCTTCCCTGTCGCTCTTCCTATCTTCTCCCTGTATCTTTGTTTCATCTTCTCTGTCTTCTTCTCTCTCTCTCTCTCTCTCTCTCTCTCTCTCTCTCTCTCTCTCTCTCTCACTAGTCAACTTATTTCCAACCATTTCTATGCCTTATAAATATCTTGGTATATCTTTTTTATTGTCACATTCCCCCTCGCTCTCCCCCTCTGTCGTATTTATTCCTTACCGTCTCCTTTTAATCCATACATTCCTATTCATGCCTCCCTAAATCTTGTGACAACCCACGCTCTAACAGAGAAAGAGAGACAGAGACAGAGACAGAGACAGAAGACAGACAGACAGAGAGCGCAGTTGGAAAAATGTATCCCCAAGATTTAAAACTTCGGCCATAAGAAGAGAATAAAGCATTATGAATCACATGATGAGACCTGGTGGATGGGACTGGTTTGTGGTGATATTGGTGGAATTGATGGAGACGGATTCTGATCCCTTCACTGAGAGGTTCCCTTTTCCCCCCATAAATATAACCGCCTGGCGTTGAAAGGACAATGCATTAAAACACACCAGTTCACAGAAACAGTGAAAATAGAACACAATATTATCTCTTGACTCCTGCAGTCTTGAAGAATGCCTTAGGGATTCTTACAGAAAGTGTAGAAAATAATGTCTTCTTGAAACTGTATCACCTGTGTTTCGTGTTATTGTATGTCACCTCTCCGTTACCAAGCCCAGGTATTTAGCAATATAATTTAAATTACTGTTACGGTAACTCTTAAATACAATTACTATAAAAGCTTACTAAATATCAAGTCACTGTTTCAAAATAACATTGACAAATACCGATTATAAGGTTCAGAAGATTACTTTGTGTGCTCTCATTTTCCCCAATACCCAACGTGCATTTTCCATTATTGTTAGGGTCTCTTCTCGATTCAGCGTTTGTGTTTATAAAAGTGCTACACATACCCCTCTTACATAGTCCTTCTTGCTAAAAATTTTCTCCCAAAATTTGGTTTGTGAAGCCTTAACGAGCAACATTGTTATTTAAAGTGAGTGACGGGACAGGAGGAGGAAAAACGAAGGGTATTGTGGAGGAAAGAGGGAAGGGCTGAGGGAAATGGAAATGAGGGATGCAGGAAAATGGAGGATATTTGAAAGAATACACACACACACACACACACACACACACACACACACACACACACACACACACACACACACACACACACACACACACACACACACACACACACACACACCTATATCTATCTGTTTATCTCTCTACCTCTCTGTTAACTATTTATCTATTTATCTATATAAAGTATATGAAAGAGAGAGAGAGAGAGAGAGAGAGAGAGAGAGAGAGAGAGAGAGAGAGAGAGAGAGAGACAGACAGACAGACAGACAGACAGACAAAGATAAAGTGAGAGGGGGGGGAGAAAGGATGGAGTAAGAAGAGCCTCGGTAACGAGGGGGGAGGGACAGTTTGCGCCCTGAGTGTGGCCATAAATACAGACCCACCCCTCCATACTGAGAGAGAGAGAGAGAGAGAGAGAGAGAGAGAGAGAGAGAGAGAGTTTCAAGGACAAATAGCACCTCAAAAGTTCTTACGACATTTACCGAAGAGGTACCTTACTGTATATGAAGTTGCCAGGTATACATTGCAACTCCTCTGCTCGTGACAGAAAAACAAGGGAAGGATAAAGGCTCTCTCCACTCAATTTCCACCCACAAAAAGAACATGGAAAACAAAGTGCTCATAAACCGAGGGAAAGGCCCTGCTAAGAATAATTTTGCAAGAATGCAGGAGTGTGTTCAAACACTAAGTTAGGTCTAACACAAATTTGTCTAACCTAGCTCTGAACTGCTTTACCGAGGAACTGTAAACTATCAGATTCTGCTGGTAGCCGTTTCGAGTAGCTGCAAATGCTTACATGAGAGGAAACTGCCTAATGTATCAATGTGGCAGTCTTCAGGTCAAGCTTCCATCTATGGTTTTTCGTCGAGTTGGTTTTTAGACTCAGTGTATTCTGTAGTTCTTATGTTTTCAGATTCACGTGTGATTTTGAAAACTCTATTAGGAGTCCACGCAAACGGCGCTCAATCGGTAGAGAGTTGGCCTGCAGTCCTGACGGACCCGGGTTCAAATCCCGCTGGGGCAGGGAACAGTTTAAGGATTTGAATTTCATAAAATCAGACTTTACTTATCTACCACATGACCCGCCGACATGTCGTAAAAACACCCCCGCTAATACCAATACATCAGTCCTATATGAGACAGCCCTAGCATGTATTCAGTATGGACGATGGGTGTTAGCGCCGAAGTGGTGACATGTAGAGGTGTGCGGTACGTAGGAGGACTACTGGGCCTTGAAATCAGGCTGTGAAGCCTATGCCTAGAGTCGGTCACAAAAAAAAAAAAAAAAAAAAAAAAAAAAACGGTTAGTTTCTAAAGAAGAAAGATCCAGAGCCTGCAGCCTTCTCTGGTATCCCATGAAGTTTATGAATGGGATCAGTTTAGTAGTCCACGCCTGGACCCTCTGAAGCTTTGCAATATTCTTAGCGATTGGCGTCCAGAAATGCACTGAATATTCCAGATGTGACAGTATAACAGAATTGGAGAGAGAGAGAGAGAGAGAGAGAGAGAGAGAGAGAGAGAGAGAGAGAGAGAGAGAGGGTCGTATTCTCAGTGATTAGAGAAGCTGCCTAACATCTTTTCCGCATCGATTTATTTTCCATACTACATTTTGCTGCTCCCTTCTATGCTGTCTATATCATTTACCATCAATGGAATACAAAAACAACACATAAAGGATTAATAACGGGAGATACGCAAAATATAAACCGGTAAGGAACAGGTGCTTGGGAGTCTCCTTAACCGACGAGAATCTGACCTTACGCGCAAAAGAGTAGGAATCATTACAAAAAAAAAAAAAAAAAAAAAAAAAAATCCTTACTTGATCAAGGAATTATTAACGTGGATAAAATTTTCAAATTGTTCTTCAATTATTTCTTTCTGTTGTGGCAGAGATGCTTCCTAGTGTCTAAAATTTACTACTGAATCAAAAGTATTTCTCTTATGAACTCTACATGAACACCGATCACCTGAGTATGAAAATTTTGTACATTCATTGTCTAGTGGTGGAGAAAAACGTCAATTGATATTTTCGTCGAACAGCTTTGAAACAATGTATACAATATTCCGAGAAGTTTATTGGCCTTTGACAATCACATCACTGCGTTTAGAAAGACAGTGTTTACTCATACATTGTCGTTGTTTATCGTAATGAAGTAAATGGATGTTTATGTCCGAAGCAGTACATTTACAGGAAACATTTGTTGAACTCAATTAAAGTATTCAGTAGACGCATAAACACACTAACTGAGCATTATACCCTGCAGCTAGTGGACTTAATTTTCATTATATTTTTTCTCTTCTCTTAAGCTGAGGATATAAATTTCAGAATGAAAGTGTCATATATTGCTTCTATTACTCCCTTCACTTGCAAAGAGCTCTACTAGGTCGAAAAAAATTCCATGAGTAGGGCAAGAAAGAAAGAAATGCGTTAGAAGACGGAATGTGGATCATTCCCTTGGCATTAGGAAGATTCCCCGCACTACATTCTTAGCCATTCATTTTGAATAATAATTAGGTTCTAACTACCGCACAATAATGATGTGCTCTGTAATTCATTATAACTACCTCCAAGCAATATATTTCTTTTTTTAGCAAAGGAGACGTTGTGTCCCTACTTAGCACTGATTCTCGTCTCCTCCAACAACGCAGTCTTCACTTAACATATACAAAAGCTCTATGCAAACCATAAACCCACAATTGATATTAAAGTAGCCTCAGTAAACTGCGTTAAGTATTTCTTTGTAAACCAGCTGGCTTTTTGGCCATGAGAGATTTATCAAGAAAACTCATCCTGATGTGTGTACAGTTGAGTGAAGTGTTCTGAAACACTGTTTCTGTGATGATGTCACAAATACATTCATCCTGATCCGTGTATACAGCAGCGGCTAACTGTTCTGCAACACTGTCTTACAGATAATGCAGTTTTACGTCTACACTCCCTTCTTGCAATAGCTACGACATGCTCTAAAGCAGAGGACTTTCATAAGAGCATGTATCACTTTGCGACCAGAAGTTCTTTCAAAACCAAACATTGGCCCTTAATTAGAACCGAATGCTCCACACTTCGAAAGCACGTGCTCTGATCCTGTAATTAACAATGGCAATCCCATCGCGGTGCCTCGGAGCGGTGTCAGAAGCCTAGAGAGATCTTTGTAAATGTTCAGCAACTGTCAGGTGTGCTGGACTCTCGCTTCATGAACTTGGAAACTACAGTAAGATGTGTATTGAAGTATTTGGTATAACGAGGTCCACTGAAGAATTCAACCGTATCTTCAGAGTAAGAGTGGTTGCCAGAATAATCTTATTATAATGCTGGAAAATAACAGTGTGAAAAGGATGTCTAAATTTGGTGCTTCATGTGAAAATGAAAGTGTTGAGACGGCAATGGTTGTTTATATCATCGGTAAGAACCACTAGTGTGCAAAGACTGTGAATCATACTACCAACACCCACTTCAAATGACCACCATAACAGTGGATATTGAACCCTGAGCTCAGAGTGCATGCAGTGAGAGACAATTACGCTAACCAATAAACCAACACAGTTACAGTACGTACACACCCGCACACGCGATCACACACGTGCTCTCACACATACACCCACACGCACGCCCACATACACGCGAGTGTGTGTGCGCTCACACACACACACACACACACACACACACACACACACACACACACACACACACATACCCGGGCGCACACACACATACACACGTACGCGCATACACGTGCACACACGTGAGCAAAAATATGCCTACGCTCACACACATGCACATAGCAGCTATAAAAAATGCGTGCAGACAAGCGCACACATGGGCGCACACACACGTGCACATGCACAGGTGCACACACACACACACACACACACACACACACACACACACACACACACACACACACACACACACACACACACACACACACACACACACACGCACGCACAGCCGACAGGGTCAGCTGTTTAACTGCCCCTTACCCCCATCTCGTTACTGGGAACACTTCGCTATAACTAAACACTGTTTTGGAAGTGAATAACAAGTGAATGTGGACGCGTGAATTTTGTCTGACTAAATGAAGTGCAGTTAGTGAACCAAACAGTGAAAGTGGGAATCAGAAATTGTCTGGCAGAGTCTAGGTTCAAGTACTGACCACAGGGTGAGCTAAGAGTCCCACAACTTACACCAGAACTCTGCCCTATCATAAGAAAAAAACAAGTTGGCTGGCCATATGCAGACGTTTGTGGTAAGTTAAAGTCTTTAAACAACTTTCTCTCCAGTGGCTCGAGAAGGCAGCAGAAAATAAGAGTGATATAAACAGTGGTAAGAAAAAGTGGTGGAAAAAACAGAAAAATTAAAAAGCCAACAAATACTTTGAGGTGCTAAGGACGTAGTATGACCTGCCAATCCTCCTACTATCGAATGTCACCTCATTGCCCGACAGAATGAAGGAGCTAATGGTCGCTGCTGAGTTATTCAACAGTCAGGTGATTGCTGTAACAAAGGCTTGGTAAACTGCACCATGACTGATTACCTTCTGTTCCACCATCTCTGGATATCAAAAAGTGAAGAAGGTGTAGTAATGTTTTGCTACAATTCATTACGTCCAATGCAGCAGTCAATTTAAGTGTCTGAGGGGACAGAGACGTTATGGGTGAGAGCCACACCACATCATCACTCACCACAGTCTGCTGCCTCCATAATTTACTGCTTGGTTTGCCATTCTCCGAGCTCCCTCAACGTAGGCCTGCTCTTACAATGTCTTCCTGACACCACAGACACACTCAGAATGAGATATGTGAGGCCCTTAATTGAGAATGATGTCACATCCATCCAGGAACAACTGACCTTGACCCAAATTGCTGATTTTCCCATGCATGGGCAAAACACCTTTGACGTCATTCTTAACCACTTGGCTGATCACTGCCTACCATCCAATCCCTCCCCCCCTCGGTTGGTAAGAGTCCTCACGTCTCACTCTTTTGGCTTCCCTCCCCAACCATCTCACGGGCAGTGAGAAGTGATTTCAAGTCTTATCGCCCACTACCTAACTCATCAATTTGTCACTTCAGTCACACAGATGGACTGGAGGGAGATGGCTGACAGTGATGGTGGAAAGCAGATAAGTGTAGATATGTGTAGATAACTACACAAGCTTACCATATTTCTTTCCCACAAAATGCAGCAGTAAAACCGTGCATTTAATCAGCAATACTATGACCTCTACAGGAAACTATGCAACAGGATTCAACAGAAAATAGAGCAACAAAGAATGTTTACTGCCCCTTCAAAATTCAGAATCTGAAACAAACCAACATCAACCAATGTTTTGATAAAGCTAGACAAATAATTGGTTACAGCACACAAAAACTCTCCTCCTTCCTTTGCGTTGATCTTAGTAACAAAGAAGCTACACACAAAATTAATAGTCACTTTGCTGGTATATGCCAGCGGCTGTCAGTTTTTGACCACAACTCTGTACCAGAATACCTCTTTGCTCCCTTTCCCCACGGCACAGTGTAGAAGTATCAAGTTACAAGGTGCCTCAAGTTGCTAAATGCAAACACTCAACCACACCAATTGATCTACCAATAACACTGTACAAAGAATTTGCACTTGAACTAACCACTATCTATCTATCTATCTATAGCCCGACGCCCTAATCCCGCAAAGGGTGGCCGCAGACATATCGCCTCCAAGTCGCTCTGTCAACCACCATTTGACTACCCTCCCCCCAACTCACCCCCCCTCTCCCTCATATACCTCTCACTCCATCCCTCCACCTCATCCTCGGTCTACCTCTCCCACTCCATCCCTCCACCTCACCTACATACACCCTCTTAGTCAGTCTTTCATTCTCCATTCTCTTCACATGTCCAAACCACCTCAGTGTATTCCTAATCTTCTCAACCACATCCACATCCACCCCACAGCATTCCTTCACTTCTTCATTCGTCAACCTGTCCCTCCACGTCACTCCACATGCTCCTCTCAAGTAACTCATTTCCACTGCTCTCACTCTTGACTTGTTCCCCTCTTGCAAGGTCCATGCCTCGCTTCCATACGTCAGGGTAGGGATCACAATACTATCATGCAGTGACTTCTTAACTTCCATACTCACCTCCCTATTTCTCATCACTGCTTTCAGTGTACCAACAACCTTCCTTCCCTGCTGTACCCTTTCACGCACTTCATCCCCCAAAGTTTCATCCCTACTCATCACACTACCCAAGTACTTGAATGCACTCACATTCTCCATATCCTCACCATCCAACCTCACTGCACACTCTATGACTTCATTCCTCTCAAACACCATAACTTTACTTTTGTTTACATTAACTTTCAGATTCCTCCTCCTACACACTGTCCCAAATTCATTCACCAAACCTTGCAACTCCCATTCATCTTCACTCAACAGTACTGTATCATCAGCAAACAGCAACACCAGAAGCTTCCAAATCTCACCCTCATTCATTAGAGCCACCCACACATCCACTGCCCTACCCTGCACCTCCTTCACAACCCCATCCATGTATATATTAAACAGCCATGGAGACATCACACAACCCTGTTTCAGTCCCACATTGAGATCAAAGAACTCACTCAGCTCACCATCCACTCGCACCGCAGCCCTAGCTCCCTCGTACATACTCTTCACAGCACTCAACAATTTCCCCTCCACTCCATATATTCTTAATACCTTCCACATACCTTGCCTATCTATTCTGTCATAAGCTTTCTCCAAGTCCATGAAGGCAGCATACACTTTCCTTCCCTTCTCTAGATACTTCTCCACTAAACATCTTAGAACAAATATCTGATCTACACACCCTTTTCCCTTCATAAATCCCCCTTGTTCTTCTCCAATTAGCTCCTCTGTCATATGCCTAACCCTATCAATGAGTATTCTACCATATATTTAACCAGTCACACTAAGTAGGCAAATACCCCTATGGTTACCACATACTTCTCTCTCCCCTTTTCCTTTGTATAAAGGAACAATTATATCTGATTTCCAGTCCACTGGAACCCTTCCCTCTTCCCAAGCCAATCTACACAACTTCCATATCCACTCCACAACAATCTCACCTCCATACCTAAGCATTTCACCACACACTCCATCAATTCCTGGGGCCTTTCCCAACTTAATATTCTTCATCGCTTCCACTACTTCCGCCCTACTGATCTCTTCCTCCCTCCTCTCATCTCTTCTTCTCCCAGCCATTCCCCAACCACTTATACTCGCACTGCTCTCACTCTCTACATTCAACCAATCCTCAAAGTGCTCCTTCCATCTCCTGTTTCTCTCTCTTCTCCACCAACAATCTATTATTCTTATCTTTCACTCCCCTACTATTTCCCCTTTCACACTGCCTTACTTTCTTTACCTCCTTCCAAAACAATTTCTTATTCTCCCTCCATTTCACACCCAGATTCCTCCCAAACTCTTCATCCACTTTCTTTTTACTCTCCTTCACCAGTCTCTTAACCTCCCTTCTCCTGCTCACATATACCTCTCTTGTCTCTCTCTCATGTTCTCCCCTACCTCTACGCGCTAACCATTCACTATATGCCTTCTTCTTTTGTTCCACAGCTCCTTTCACCTCATCATTCCACCATGCTGTCCCGTGCACACCCTTGCATCTCCTCCTCACTCCACAAACCGCCTCACACGCTGTGCCTATCTCTTCCGTGAATATCTTACATACGTCTTCCACCCCTTCCATCTGCTCTAGCTCATACCTTCCCAATCTTTCTTCCACTATACTCTTATACTCTGTCATTTTCTCACTATCTTGCAATATCTCCACTCTTCTCACAGGAGTTGCTTCCTCCTGTCTTCCCCTTCGTCTCCTCAACCACTTTCTTTGCAGCTCTACCTCCATTCCCCCACCCTCCCCACACTCTTTGCATCCAACACTTGTCTTCTCATTCGCTCATCCACACACACGTAGTCTATCATTGCCTTTCGTTCAACAAGTTCACCATCCATCCTCCTCATTACTCTCCATGTGTACTGGTGGATCATCTTATGCCGAAAGTAGGTGTTGGCTATTGCCAACACCTTTCCAGCACAGATGTCCACCAAAGCACTTCCATTCCCATCTACGTCAGCTGGCACACCCCAGTGACCAACCACTCCATCCACTCGTACATTCCCAACTTTGCCATTCATGTCTCCAATCAACAGCACTCTCTCACTCCTCTCAAACTTGTCCATACACGCTTCTACAGTTGCCCAAAACTCATCTTTCACTCTTGCCACTCGATCCTCTGTCGGGGCATACACACACCTCATATTTAACCCACCCTGTGCCAACGACATACATTTACGTCGGCCTGTATGTGTGTGGACAGTGCCATTGATGTACACGTACGTCGCCAATTTGATATATTTGCCAAAAGTCGGAAATTCATATTAGGCGCCAAAAAATTGGCTGGGATATTTCCGTGCCTCTCTAGGCTTCCCTATATCATCTATATACCCAACAAGAGCATTTTTGGCTCAAATAGCATAGTTACCGATAAAGAAAACGAAGATCTACCTGAACTCAATGGGTGTCAGAGGCGGCCTATAAAGTCTATAGGCATTACTCCAAATTCTTCAGCCACCTGGGGAGGGAGAGTTGACCTCAAAATCAAGGTAAATGGCATCTGTGAGTATTTTTATGGTTGTTCTACATGTTTTCTCATCATTTTTAACTGATCTATCAAGAAAAAGTCGAAAATTGGCTGGCACCACGGCTCCATAAGGGTTCAAAGTCTGCTGGCACTCGGTGGGTTATTGCCTCACATAGACAATACAAATGCCCCAATGCATGGAAGACAGCATACATGATTCCAATTCCAGAATCATCAAATCTAGAATCCTTTGATAAACTGTGCCCCATGGATATAATGCACATACCAGTCTTATTTATGAAGAGTTTGTATTTGAATGGGCCTACATGGACACTGCTGACTCAGTGGATTCTCAGCAACTTGAAAATGTGAAGTCCTCTTCTACTGCACATTGCCTTGTTAGTTTCCTGGACTTCATTTATAGGAGTCTGGAACAACACAAAACCTCACTAGCATTGACATTTGTGATAATCTCCAAACTGTTCAACCTGGTCAACCACAACATTCCTGTAATCATAAAGAGTGCTGTGAACTTGAGGCTCTGGGGGGAGCCTGGTTACTTGGTTGACTTACCTCCTGTCGGATCGTTAGCAGGCGAACAGATTATAAGGCTGCCACCTCTATCTCAGTCCCCCTCTCTTGCAGTGTACCACAGGGCACCCAAAAAGGTACACTGCTTTTTCTTGCTCATTATTGATGCCCTGAGGGCCACAGTTGACAACACGTCCCCTGATTTGGCTGCACTCTAGGATGTCATGTACAATCTATGAGACTGGACTGCCAAAAACTATGTCACAATCAACCTTACCAAGACAGTCGTGATGCATATCAGCTAGGGACAAACAGCATTCCACCTCCTGACATCACACTGGGTCCTTGTGTCCTTCGAGTGATCAAAGTCGTCAAGGTCTTTTGCATTACCATATATAACAATTTGACCTGAAAGTGTCATGTCAGCAAGGTCAAAAAAGCCGCATTATTCCGCCCCTACCTGCTGCCACGACTAAAATCGCTGTGAGTCCCACCAAACGAACTCAAGAATGTGTACAACATATTCATCTTATCAAAGCTGACCTACTCATGTCCAGTCAGGGCGCCATCCCTTACGGCTACACCGATGCAGTTATTTGAAAAAGCGCAGCAAAGAGCGTGCAAAATCATTCTCGATCACACCCACAACACCCCCCCCTCCACACACACACACTGCGGGCTTCGGGCACTGGAAGTGGTAACGTAAAAAAATAAATAAATATTAAAGTACATATGAATGAACTAAAAATATTTATATACTTCATAGATAACTGAATTTTAGGTGATTTTCACTGTAATTTGTGAATGATTAATACAAGTACATAATGAAAAGTGTGGAATCTTCACGTAATAGACAAAAGTAATTTTACGCTGTTACACATGAATTAGTACCATTTAAAATATCCAGTAAAATTTGTTGCTGTGAATACGTGATCACTAAAATATTATTCAATCCTAGTTGTTGTACACGACTTCATTGTGCAATGCTTGACTTAGGAGTGTTTGCTAATTTGGTAGGAAATATTAGTGTCCCCTAACACCCATGGAAATGTCGGAACATTTCAGAATAAGACACCATTTTTTTTTTTTTTTTCGATGAATATGATCGTTTCACAGTGGAAACGTGTATTCTGAGACAGTTGAATTTTGGCCTAAACCAACTCTGTGTCCTACATTGATGTCAGAATGTCCTCGGCATTACGGATTATCATCTTTGTGCCCAAGCGTCAGGGGGCTGCCTCATCACCTTCAGGCCAGCAGTGTGGGTCGGGGAAACTTGACACATCTTAGTGCCTTACAAAGGAAGCTTTGACTTAATTGTTGTGCAATGTAAAGCTACTAGAATGTCATCGAATGGTCCGGGGTTCGACTCGTGGCACACTATGGGTGAATAAATGTTAGTTTACATTTCATGAGGAGCTGCAGCTTTCCTAGATCATGCATTACCAGAAAAAGGGGATTAATCCCCGAGCTAGACCTCATCAGATCATATAGCCCTGCTAGGGTTACAGGAGAGCGCTACCCCTCCCAGCACGGCAGCCACCGGGCGGGGCGCGAACTCGCAACCTCACGATTACGAGCCCGACACCCTACCACCGAGCTACCGCACTCCCCCATTACCAGAAAAGTAACGCTGATGCACAAAAAAGACTGGTTGTGTTTCACATTTCAGAGAACCTCCTGTGGGCTAGAGACAGATAAGGGGTGTAGTCACATTTTGCCTAACCAAACTCAACCTAACATAGTGAACCCCAACAAATTAACCTGACATTGTTGTTGTTGTTGTTGTTGTTCTTGTTCTTGTTGCTGCTGCTGCTGCTACTTGACATATGTCTGGCTGGCTGAGCAGACCCTTCGACCACAGGCTCTGCTTCTGTTGGGCCGTCATAAAGACAGTACAGTAGGCTACATACATTGTGTAGGGATCCAGTGCCCCCATGTCGTAGACAACTCATTACCAGGGTCGCGATATGCAAGGAAAAATGAGGAAGCTTTCGGGGGAACCCCGCAGTTGCTGCACCCACGGTGGACAGCACCACCATCAGCGCCGCTTAACCCGCCCCGTCCCGACCACTTTCTCACCACTGGTACCCCCCAATCCCGATCATTTTTGGACCCAAATTTTTTTTTGCTAAAACTTTCACTTTTGGTCAGAAACAATGGTCAGTCACGAAGAAATTGTTCCCCGGGGTCCATAATTGCCCTAAACAGGTATGCCTTGGTCACACCTGGCACCGTGTTCTCTGTAGGTGGTCTGAGCCTCTAACGTTTTCTATGGTATTATAAGTCTGGGAAACCAATGAAAGTAAGTATATATGTATTTATTACAAACATATAAACATGTGATAAAAGAGTAAATTGGATTTTATACAAAAATAGAGCTGAAATAAGCATTGTACCATCGTGCGAAACGAGCAAAATCGGGCAGACTGGTCACGATGAATCGCTAACATTCCAGAATCATGATACATATCATTTTTTCTACTTACATAATACTTCTACAATAATATTATACCATTTTACATTTTATTGAACTGTTTTTACGTATTCACAGGCCTTTCGATAACATTTAGCGTAATGTTAGCGCTTGTTTACGTAGTGAGTGAACTCGCTGTGACTGTGGTTTCAACTCGTATTGTGTTTTTTCTACTTACATAATACTTTCCTAATAACATTATACACTTTTCAACTTTAGAGAACTGTTTTGAGATAGTTTCAGGCCTTACGTAAATATTTAGCGTAATAATAGCGCATAATAACACACACGGTGAAGTCGCTATGACTACTGTTTCAACTTACAACCTATTTTTGTACTTATATAATAATTCTCCACTAACATTGCACATGTTTACACTTGATATAATTGATATCACATAATTTCAGACCTTACGATTCTACTGAGCATCATATTATCGCGTACTTACACAGTGAGTGTTATCGCGATATCATTTGTTTCATCTTACACTAGTATTCAACTTATAAATTACCTTACTACTAACATTACAACCTTTTCCACTTTATATAATTCCTATCACATACTTACTGACCAGAATGTTCTACTGAGCGTAATATTTTCGCAGATTTACACAGTGGTTGTACTCGTGACATCAATTGTTACAACTTACACTATTTTTCAACTTATACGTTTTATTCATGCTAACATTACACCCGTTTCCACTTTATATTCTTGCTATCACATATTTACTGACCAGAGTGTTATACTGAGCGTCATATTTTCACAGATTTATACAGTGGGTGTAGTTTTCATATCACTTCGTTCAACTTACACTATTTCTCAACTTATACATTACTTTCCTGCAAACATTACACCCATTTCAAGTTTATATAAGACTTAGCACATACTGACTGGCCTTACCATTATACTGAGCGTCATATCGCCATCCCACACTGTTTCAGTAGTGTAGGAAGTTATGGTACTCTCTAAAACATGGTTGAAGGCACAACGCAACATTGGTGGTGGTGGGGGAGGTGGAGAGCGGCACCTTTCATCACTCGCACTTCTCTTCCCTCTCCCTTTTCCTTTACCCTTTCCCTTTCCTTTCCTTCCTTTCCCCACATCCTGGGGCTGTGTGGAGGAAGTTTGGGAATATTGTATGGCGAAAGACGTGCTGGGGAGTGGCTCCACCTCCTCTCCCCTAGGCCTACGTGCACCACGTGCTCGTGCTGCCTCCCTCACACCACTTTCCCTTTCACCCCGCACTCCCACCACACCACTTTCGCCTTC
Source organism: Coenobita brevimanus (assembly GCF_032717465.1). NCBI lineage: Eukaryota > Metazoa > Arthropoda > Malacostraca > Decapoda > Coenobitidae > Coenobita > Coenobita brevimanus. The sequence continues at coordinate 27,881,709 of NC_137028.1, read as the reverse complement.
CCCAGACAAAACACGAGGCCATACTTTATTTGCCTTCTCGCCCCACCTTCTGATCCTCGGGGTGAGATTTTTTCCTTCCCCAACCACGAGGCAACATCACGTCCTAAGCCGTCGTCATCGTCATCGTCCTCATCCTCGTCCTCATCAGAATCTCTCTCTAGGGGATGGAGAGAGGTCCATGGAGGTGTTTTGGGTGCAGGCTGGCCTTCCCTTGCCTTACAATACGTGACATACCGCTTTTTCCGGGGCGAAGGGACCTCCTCATCACTGCTTGTTATTTCCTCCTCAGGCTGCACATAATCTCGATCCACCACATCATCATCAAGTGGAGAATCATTATCTCCAGTGAAGGCATCCAGGGCGGATTGTATTTCGTCGTCTGAGAGACCTTTACACGCCATGTCTGACCTGGGTCACTGCTAACAGGTGAGTGACCGAGACAAGGGCGAGCACAGGTAACGCGGGGTCTGGGATGCTGCCTGCCTGGCGGCAGGTAGGGGAGGCTTGGGTAGGTGGGTGAATCAAAAATCTCGCGCGAATTTTGAAAATTGTGGAAATTATGAACTTTGCAATTGCAGGACGTTGAAGTACGTCAACGGGATTGGCAGTGACAAAACGTGAGGACGTGGAAGTACGTCAATGGGACGCCGTGAGTTAACCTAACCTAACGTAACCCAACCCAACTCAACTTGACCCTAACATCATAAACTAACTCAAACTTACCCTAACATCTATATCAAACCTAACCTTAAACTAAACCAAAAACATAGCCCTAATACTCCAGCCTATGTTAACCTAACGTAGCTTAACGTGACTTCACCCACAAAGCCTAACGAAACCAAAATTCATCTAAACCTAGTCAGTATAACCCATCTAAGCCCAAACCAGCCAAACCATGCTTCGTCAGACCAGCCACAGCTAGTTCACACTATCCTTATCTAATGTAATTTAATGGAACCTAACCTAATCTTACCTAAAATAGCAAAACTAAAAAAACTAACTAAACCTCCCCGATCTACTCATTCATGTGTGCAGCTAGTATGCTCTGCAGCAATTTTCCTCGGTCTGCCTTTCTCACTGGCTATAATTTGCAGTCATTAAAATGCAGTGACTTCACGCATCTGAAAATGAAGCGATTATAAATGTCTTTCGTATTTGTCCAGTTTTCGTTAAGGAGGTTATTTTACTAGATCTGAACCATAGGGCAATTTTTAACACAGTCTATCATAACATAATAATGGCCTTACCTACCCTAACTTTATCAATTTTGAATTTTGCTTTCATTTTTGTCAAGTTTCAATGGAGAGAATTTGCTTCCGTTCATCATAGGGTTCTTTTTATGTTTTTTCATAAAGTCTAATATAGTCTAATCTACCACCAGCTAAGCTACTGCAGTCTAAACCGATCTAACCTCGGTACACCCTCCAGAGCAAGACAAGAAAACATACCGCCTCACTTGAAGCACTATCGAAATTTCTGCCCGAGGAAGGGACGGACGGGGTTGAAAAATTGTGTACATGAAACGTCAGTCGCTGAGTGTACTAAAATCACGTGATGAGGTAAATACACACACACACACACCACACACACACACACACACACACACACACACACACACACACGCACACACACGCACACACACACACACACACACACACACACACACACACACACACACACACACACACACACACACACACAGACTTCGATGAGTGGTATGGCTGGGGTGAGAGGAGGAGAGTAATATCAGAGGAGGGAGGAAGCAGGAGAGGGGTAGAGACAGGGAGAAAAAGGAGGAGGAGATGGGACAGGGTAAAAAGTGAGGGAAGGGGAGAGGAAAGAGAAGAGGAAGAGTGGATGGAAAGCGAAAATAGAGAGAGGGAGGGAGGGCAGGAGAAGAAGAGTTGGGGAGCAGAGAACAACATGGAAAGGGGGAGGGAGAGAGCTGATGAGGGTGGGAGGAATAAAAAGTGGGGTAAGGGAATGGCAGAGAAAGAAATAAAGTTAAAGTCAAGGAAGCGAGAGACAAGAATGGAGGGAATCTGGGAGGAAGGAGAATGGTAGTCGAGGATGGAAATGAAAAAGTAAGCAACAGGTATGGGTTATCATAATCATCATCCTATTCTCCTAGTTTATCATCATCATAATTATCATCATCATCATCATCATCATCATTATCCTGTTCATTCCCAATTCCTTCTCCTCCTCCTCCTCCTCCTCCTCCTCCTCCTCCTCCACATCATTGGCATTACAGAGTCCTGGATTTACACATCTGACCGTGACTTTCTAGCGGAATACTCATTAACAGGGTACAATATTTACAGCTGTGAGCGACCACATCGAGCTGGTGGCGGTGTTTTACTATATGTGAAAACTAGCCTCCATCCCCTTGTGCTATCCAAACCCAGTATTACCAACATAGATGCCAGTTATGTTCAGCTAAGTATTAATTCACACAAAATAAATATATGTCTCATCTATCGTCCTCCAGCACAGTCAACTGAGACAGATGAAAAACTTTATGATCAAATTGTGGAAATTTGTTGTCAAGAGGATAGCGTAATTTTTGGAGACTTTAATCTACTGGTAACAAAGTGGGGTGAACCACTGACGGCACACTCAGGACAAGAGCTTTATACGAATCTTCAAGAAAGCGCCCTTTCCCAACACGTAGAGTACCCAACGAGAGGAAACAATATCCTAGACATCATCTTGACTACAAATGATAACCTAGTCAACAACGTTGAAATAGGACCTGAGTTTAGTTCCAGTGATCATCGAACTATACAGTTTAATACTACTACTGAAAAAGTAAAAGAAACGGAGAGCAAAGAAGGGGTCCCAGATTATCATAGAGCTAATTTCAGCAGGCTCAGAGCGCTACTTGCAACTACAGATTGGAATCAAATGTCTGAAACCGATGACATAAACCAAGCATGGGAAATATTCACCACAAAATTTAATGAAGTGGTAAAGTCATGTGTGCCACTACGTAACAGACGTCAAGCTGGAAATAGTAAACCAAAGTGGTGGTCCAGTGAAATAAAAAGTAACTTAATAGCCAAAAAACAGGCATTCCATAAATATAAAGCTACACAAAATAATGATGATAAATTACAGTACGATAATCTACACCGCATATCGAAAAGACTTATTAAACAAAGCAAAACAGCACTAGAGATCCACATTGCTAATACGTGCAAATCAAATCCTAAAGAATTTGACAGTTACATTAGAAAGAAAAAGGTTATGACTACATCAATAGGTCCTCTAGAAACAAACAATGGCAAACATACTGAAAATGAGGTCGAAATGGCAAACATTCTTAACGATTACTTTGCGTCTGTTTTTACAGTAGAAAACACCACCAGAAACCTACTGTTACCCACAAACCAAGCAAATAGCACAGTCCTTAGTAACTATGCTATCCATAATAACGATATCCTTTCAGCCATAAATAGTACGAACATAAACAAAACCCCTGGCCCCGATAAAATATCACCGAGAATTCTCAAAGAAGCAAAACATGAGTTACTGCTGCCACTCTCTGTCTTATTCAAAAAATCATTAAGTACTGAGAAAGTTCCACTCGAATGGAAACTAGCAAATGTAACACCAATTTTCAAAAAAGGAAATGAGTCGCACCCAGGAAATTACAGACCAATCAGCTTAACATCAGTAGTGTGCAAGTTAATGGAAAAAATCATAAGAGATAAAGTAGTTATTATCTAGGAGAAAATAATATAATTAAAGACTCGCAGCATGGATTCAGACATCGTCGTTCATGCTTAACTAACTTACTGGACTTCTTCCATGATGTTTACAAATCATACGATGACTCAAGAGCAGTAGATATAATTTACCTCGACTTTCAGAAAGCATTTGACACTGTCCCTCACAAGCGTCTCATGAGAAAAATAGAAGCACATGGAATAAAAGGAAAGACGCAAAAATGGTTACAAGACTGGCTTTCAGACCGAAAACAGCGAGTTGTGATAAACGGAAAGGAATCCAAATGGCGTAATGTGATCAGCGGCGTTCCCCAAGGCTTAGTACTTGGACCGATACTTTTTATTATCTATATAAATGACATTGATGAGGGTCTAAATTGTAAAGTATCCAAATTTGCAGATGATACTAAAATAACCAGTAAAGTCACTTCAAAATTACAGTGGCAGCAGTTACAAAATGACCTTAATACTTTAGCAAGCTGGGCAGAAAAATGGCAAATGAAATTCAACACAGAAAAATGTAAAGTACTTCATATTGGAAGTAACAATGTCCATGGGAATTACAAAATGAACAATATTCAGTTATCAAGTACAGACAGTGAAAAGGATCTTGGTGTGATAATATCAAAAGACCTAAAACCAAGCAAGGAGTGTACCGATGCGGTTAAAATTGCAAACAACCTAGTGGGTTTTATTGGAAGAACTTTCGAGTTTAAATCGGAAAAAGTCATACTTGCCTTGTACAACTCGCTAGTGCGCCCCCATCTTGATTATTGTGTGCAATTCTGGTCTCCGTACTACAGAAAGGACATTGAAAAATTAGAGAAAATTCAGCGAAGAATCACAAAAATGATACCACGACTTAGAAACAAACCATATGAGGAACGCCTTGAAGAACTTAAATTATTTAACCTAACGAAGCGCAGGTTAAGAGGGGACCTTATTGAAGTTTTCAAAATCATGAAGGGATATGACAACTTAGACATGAATAAATATTTTGATATAGACCGGTCGAGTCAAACCAGAAGTAATGGCTGCAAAATCATGGGAAAGCGATTCCAATCCCACAAAGCAAAATACTACTTCTTTAACAGAGTTGTAAATATCTGGAACAGATTACCCTCAGATACTGTGAACAGTATCTCAACTGTGACATTCAAAAACAAATTCGACAAGTATTTGCACGAGAATCCTCAGCTGACTCTTTTTCTGTCCGAATAACTTGCTTTTATAGCTACGGTACACGTAAGTTCATGCCCCTTTTGTCTACAAGACACTCCGTAAACAATGTACGCGTACATAGTGTTTTGTCACGCTATTATACATTTTCAATTTATTCAGTGCAAACAAAGCAATATAAGCACAGATTAGGATCTGCACAGATAACCCTGAGTTAACGGTCACTACTCTTACTTTCGACCTGTGATGGGCTGTGGATCACTGAGGGTCCATGTTAGTCAAGTGACCACCATCGGGATTTTTTTAATGTACCAGGGGTCACTGCTTCAGGATGAAACTTGTGTACTTGTCCCATATGGGAGAGTTCCCTGTCTCAGTGGAGTGAACGGAGCTAGGGCCTGATTGACTGCTGCCTACCTTAAAAGCGCCAGGCAAGGCTGCCGCACCACCCCTAAACATCCACACTGTGCAGTCCCCTCGTGTCTACAGGACACCCCGTAAACTGAACATAGCGTCACGTCACGTCATTATACGTTTTTCGATTTACCCAAAGTAAATGAGGTAATATACAGTAAGCACAGATTAGGATCTGCACAGATAACCCTGAGTTAACGGTCACTACTCTTACTTTCGACCTGTGATGGGCTGTGGATCACTGAGGGTCCCTGTTAGTCAAGTGACCACCATCGGGATTTTTTTAATGTACCAGGGGTCACTGCTTCAGGATGAAACTTGTGTACTGTCCCACATGGGAGAGTTACTTGTCTCAGTGGAGTGAATGGAGCTATTGCCTGATTGACTGCTGCCTACCTAAAAAGCGCCAGGGAAGGTTGCCACACCACCCATAAACATCCACTCTGTGCATTGCACATCCACACTGTGCACTGTGCAGTCCTCTTTTATCTAAGACACCCATCTTATATATTTTTCAATCTCCCCAATGCAAAGAAAGCAATATAAGCACAGATTAGTATCTGCACAGATAACCCGGAGTTAACGGTCACTACTCTTACTTTCGACCTGTGATGGGATGTGGATCACTGAGGGTCCCTGTTAGTCAAGTGACCACCATCGGGATTTTTTTAATGTACCAGGGGTCACTGCTTCAGGATGAAACTTGTGTACTTGTCCCACATGGGAGAGTTCCTTGTCTCAGTGGAGCAAACGGAGCTAGGGCCTGATTGACTGCTGCCTACCTTAAAAGTGCCAGGCAAGGCTGCCGCACCACCCCTAAACATCCACACTGTGCAGTGTGTAGCTTCCCCGTTATGTCCACAGACTTCACATTAACTCAATGTACCGGTTTATAATGTCATGCCGTAACTATTATATTATTTGTTTACTTTCTCTTTCAGGTTACTCTATCGGGTAGCTTATAGATAAAGTATTATAGAATGTGACTTTTCCTTTCCAGTGTTTCCTATAAAATTTCCATGTCAGTTTTTCCATGCTGCATGGTGGTTTTTCTCACTTTTTCCTGGAGGGTTTGGTGGTGAGGGAAGCCTTCTTGCTTTACTATCCTTATCCTTCAGCATGTAGAATTAGATCTTGTAGTCACAGTTTTCTCTAACAAGCAGCCTCGAAAGGACCATAAGGTCTGTTGCTGTTTACTTTCCTGTGTAATCCTGTATAATCCTGTGTAATCCTCCTCCTCCTCCTCCTCCTCCTCATCATCATCATCATCATCATCATCATCATCATCATCCTGTTCATTCCCAAATCATCTTCAACATCTAGTTCCTCTATTAAATTATCATCTAGTTCCTCTTCCAAATCATCATCATCATCATCATAATCATGTTCCTATCCTAATTGTCATCATCATCGTCATCTTGTTCCCCTCCCAAATCATCATCCATCATTTTGGTCATCTCCAAAATCATCATCATCTTCATCATTACTAACATCATCAACATCATTATCCTCTTCAGCATACCCCTTCCCCAAATCATCATCACCACCACCCCTAACCACATTTTCCACTACTGCAATGGAATGTTTAAGAGCAATAGATGGAAAATGAGAATCATAGAAAAAAATGTGATAAATTACCACAAAGTGTAAAGGAAATGGGCCACACACCCATTCACTTTTTTCCCCTCTAATCTATTCGTTACATACAAATGTATATACGGAACTGAACTGTAAATCAACGGCACTGAGTCTATGTGAATGTGTGTTTGCATACCCTGTCAGGTACACAATTACGCTTAACAAAACCTTCAAATTTCCCAGTTCCATCACAATGGTCTAGAGAGAGGGTGTAAACAGAACAAACAGAGCAGACTCACTCACAGCCGATCTCAGGGGGCCACTTCCCCACTCCGTGAAGGGCCACCCACTGAGTCCCCACCCTTCATAAACCCTGGTCGAGATGGAGGTGTACCATTGTCCAAATTTCGCTCAACAAAATAAATTTTACTGAGCTCAAACAAAACTCACCAACTCTTGAATGAGACGGCTTTGGGACGTTTCAGTATAGAGGGTTCGGTGTTAGCTCTGAACTGGTGAAGCATGACCCCTAGATTGCAATAAACACTACTTATTTATTTATTTCTTAACTCCAAACGATTTGCGAAATGTGTTTTTTTTTAATCTCAGGCTTTGGACAATGCCATCATTAACCCCTCAGTTGATTAGAAAGGAATAATAATAATCTCTCTCTCTCTCTCTCTCTCTCTCTCTCTCTCTCTCTCTTTCTATCATACCATAGAATATCAACTTCAAATTCTCCCTCCTGCCCCTCTCCTCTGACTTTCTTATCTTTCTATTCCTTTATATTAAATTCCTGAAATGTTCCCAGCCCACTGTGTGTGTGTGTGTGTGTGTGTGTGTGTGTGTGTGTGTGTGCTTTAATATTAAGGCTGGACCACCTCACTGGAGCTGCAAAGTCTGCAAAGTCCATGTATTTATTCATTCTCATTCTCTCTCTCTGTCTCTGTCTCTCTCTCTCATATACGAGTAGGAATGCAAAATGCTTCCCTACAATGACTTTTTTCCTGGTACAGTTACTACCAGACCATTTAATCTGTCTTTCTGAGACATCTGTACTGTTGGGAAAATAAAAGCAGTGTCCATTAACCTCTTCCCTTGAATGCCACCTGTTCTGTGTTTATTAGCCCTAAAAGTTTTTCTTTCTGAATTTGGGTTAGACGACTTTCCCATGAATCCCATTAGTGCTGCTAGCATAAGTATGAGAGAGAGAGAGAGAGAGAGAGAGAGAGAGAGAGAGAGAGAGAGAGAGAGAGAGAGAGAGAGTTACATAGATACACATGCCACACAGACCTTACGGTCCTGGAGAGGCGGTTTGGACTTAATGATAATAATAATAATAATAATAATAATAATAATAATAGTAATAATAATAATAATAATAACAATAATAATAATAATAATAATACGCTTTTCCCTTAATAAGTGATAAAAGGATAAAATTGAAAAGTTTCTATCCCAAGCCCCGAATGGGCTAAGAAGAAATCTGAAAATTCTTTTTAGGATAGTTAAGAAGTGGTAATGAAACAACTGAACAGCGTTATGGTAAAACTAAACTTATGGCAATAAATTTGGCTGAAGTTGTGAACATTCTTCTTTTTCTTATAACAGTCGTAGAGAATGAAGTTATATGCAACCAGTTTAAACTTTTTGTAAGTTTACAGAATATTTGTTTTTAATGTGTCCGACTCTGGGCGAAGGCTTCAGGGCCTATCCCAATGCCCAGTAGTCCTCCAACATACCTCCACATGTCACCACTTCGGCGCTAAAACCCAGCGTCCATACTGAATACATGCTAGTGCTGTCTCCTGCAGGTCTACGCTCCTTGGGATCAGCCCCTCAGGGAAGGAAGAGAGGTCAACGTGACAGGGCAAGGTCAACATAACTTTGGATCAAACCTCGTGAAACTGTTAAGGGTTATATAAGGATGAATGAATTAAATTTTGAGAGTTATCAGGCAAACCTAAAGGTCACAAGATGGAAGAGACATGAATATTACTAAGAAAAAAAAAAAAAAAACACTGATCGCTATTATCAGTGTGTTATCAGCTGTCTTGATTAATGAAGTGTGAGGCAACAAGCTGCAAGCCAGTGTGTGATGGGTATTCACTGATAAGGTCTGGCACATGCTGGGTGAGTGATGGGAGGGGAAAGGTGCAGACAAAGGAAGAGGGAAAAAGAGAGTAAACAGAAGGTGATGAGAGAGAGAGAGAGAGAGAGAGAGAGAGACAGACAGACAGACAGACAGAGAGGATGGTATTCTAGCAATGTGATTTTTAAAAGACCTTAAGCAATGAAGCTAACAACCCTTTAACCAGAAATCTCTCTCTCTCTCTCTCTCTCTCTCTCCCTCTCCCCCTCTCTCTCTCTCTCTCTCTCTCTCTCTCTCTCTCTCTTTCTCTCTCAGGTCACTATCAATCATTACGGTGACACTATAGACTAAAGCCTCACTATCTTACTGTACCACGCATCGGCTCCATCATCACTCTCACCCTTGTTGAGAGAGAGAGAGAGAGAGAGAGAGAGAGAGAGAGAGAGCAATTCGTATACGGTAGTTTTTGTTTTTTTGTTTTTTGCTCGTTTAGCGTAATATAAGACAAACTGCGGGACAAAAGCAAACTCATTAACACATGCAAACTTCAGTAACTTTAACAGAGACAATACATGGAAATCCAAATGTACACGAAGTAGCAGTAATAACTCTAGTCTCGGGGTCATCTGAAATGTGAATCCAGTGGACTGCAGACTTAAGCTGTCCTGCAGTCCACCATCTTCCTTTTCTGGGTCAGGGAGGAAGTCGATGAACGTTAGTATAATTGGGCAACTGTTCAGCCTATTTTTATCCGTGCCACCACATAAAGGAGTCCCTCTCCAGCACCACACTACGTGAACAAAAAGCACAATATTAGCCTTTTCAATCAACCGTTCCAAATGGCAAGATTCCGAAAGTGCATCCGCGTGTAGTATATTCTACGACCATTAGGAAGAAAATGTAATAACCAGTGAATATTTTACTATGATATAATAAAACAGCAAAACTTTCCTGAATAAAAGGAAAACAATATACTTTTGCAGGTAATTAAGTTCTGATAGGTCCATAATGTTTGTTAAAGGAAAAATATTCATGTTGCTACTGAGATACAATATACAAAATAACATCAATCCTCTAATGAGAAGTTAAAGCATGTCGCATAATACTTGCACGAAATTTTAATAAGTTAAACTGATGTGCAGTTTCTTCACGTGTATTCCGAGAAAACGTAGAAACTGCATATCCAATCCTGCGATATGTATGCCGATCTCAATGGAATCTATGTGCTCACTTTCCCCTAACTGTGATCGTTTTTATTTTTGGAAGGAGTGCTGACCCCCAAGAATCACAGAGTGGGGTCTTGTTCTCCAAATATCGCATTACGGATGAGAGTCCATTGCACGTGTACTGAGATATCAAAGCCATATCTGTCCTCTTTTCTCCATTTCTGGGAAATTTTTATTAGGTGAAGGGGGTGATCCCTTTAAAATAATGGATGAAAAGTTGTATATACCGTAGTGGATGACTTTTCGATTAACCAAACAAACTCACCGGGGAGTATCAGCGAAATCTTTCCCCTATTTTTGACCGTGTTTGCTATTGGAAAAGTGGCTGACACCACCAGCAGTCACTCAGTAAGTCATGCTCCCCAAATATCTCATTACTGATGCCAGTCCATTGTACAACATGTACTTAGATATCAAAGAGATTTTTGCCCTCCTTCCCCTATTTTGTATTCTATATAGCTATTGGAGGGAGACTGAACCCCTAATAATAAAGACTGAAAATGTTATACAGTGGCAGACATTATCAAGGAATCAGACTACATAACGTGAGAAGTTTCACTGAAATCCGTGCTCTCACCTTCCCCTTCTCTTTTTATTGGGTGGTGGAGTAAGGGAGCTGACTCCTCCAAGAATAAGTGAAGGGCCATGCTCCCCAAATATTGTATTACCAACGAAAGTTCTTTGTACAACATGTACCAGGGTAAATGCCATATCTGCCGTCCTTTCATAATAAGAGATTTTTTTGTGATGGGGAGTGATCGCCCTAAGAATCATGGATGGAAAGTTGTTTATAGAGGAAGACCTTTCAAGAAACATTACGAACTCACCTAAGAAGTTTCATTCAGATCCATCAAATAGTCTAGGAGAAGCACACACACACACACACACACACACACACACACAAGTGAGTCTTGTACAACTGTATAGGACACGTTGCCGAAAATGATACCATCCTACTTCACAGGACTGATAAGAACTGCTATCAGCCAACGTAAGGCTTGTAATGGTTATAATCGGGATGAAATAAGAAATATATTTTATGTGCATATTCGCGTATAACTATGGTAATCAGTAAAAAAATAACTTCTGAAGATAAGGATATTAAAGTCTCCAGATATGTTTTGCAATTGACATACGGTATATATTACGTAATTCTGATACACAAGGTTCTTCGTTCATTTTGTATTGGCTATAATGAGGACAATATGCTCGCTACCGGGCCGAGACGCTTGAATGGGCCACTCGTCAGGCAAAGGTAAACAAAGCCTACCTCATTCGCCCCCCCCCCTCCCTAAACAAGGGGTGTAGCCACTTCCCCTTACCTACCCCTACCTCCACCCCTCTAGTTATAATCACCTCTCCCACAATTTCTCCATCCCCATTCCCCCTTAGCTTCACCCCCCTTGCATCATCGTTATAGCCCGTCCCTCAAAATAATAACATTAATTTTGCGCGGGACTTCTGATCAGACACAGATCGACGGCCAAAACTGAACCCCAGAGTGTGCTACGTCTACAAGGTTACGGCACAATATCATAAGCTATATTGATGATGGGCTTGGTTGGGGTAGCACGGCATATGGATTTTGCTAGTTATGGTTACCACCGCCAGAGCTACAACGCTGGACAATAAGCTAAATCGGTGAGCGCCTGGGCTGGCTGACGTGGTGTATGGATCTTGTTTGAAATGGTTACCACTACCATGATAGGAGTTACATGATAGGAGTGATATTACACATTGATTCCTACAGCGAAAGTCAAGGGCTTTAGGGGATTGACTAAGGAAATATCCTTGTAACCATTTTTTTTTTTTTTTTACTAAATTGCCGGATGGGAACAAGATTATAATAAAAAGGTATCCTCGTAGATTTCACCAGTTATTGCCTACTGGTAATACTTTGAAGATGACATGATAGTTTCCTTTGCCTAGGTCGTAAGAATCCACGTATACAAGAGGGGAGAAGGCTTTTAAGCTGAAACATCGTCAGGCCCATACTGACGAATCTGCGCTACCCATCTTTTACAGTCAGTATTACCCCCACCACCAGATCAACACTAGCCTGTCCATTCTGCCTATTCCTTTCCACCCACTCCACGCTTTGTCTATATCCAAATTAGCAAACAGATACCCCTGACTTACATTTTGTTACATTCTTTACCACCCACCATGCAACGCCAAACTTAGTCTTCCTCCTGTCCTCCTAATCACCAGTCACACATTCAAGATCCACTTAACTGATAAAGGCCTATTTTTTTTTTTTTTTCCATTCATCGTCAAAGGCATGACCTGAAACAATCTGTACTAAGATGAACTGAACTAAAGGACTTAATAGACCTAAAATCCCTGGAACGCCATCATTGGAGAGTTAACTGATACACAACACAGATTTTAGTCACAAAAATCCATGAGAAAACCCTAAACTGACCAATATTTGGCCTAAAACCTCATGAACATAAAATGACAAATTATGAACTAAATGACAGAGGCAGTCCTGAATTCACGTACTTGGTTATGATCGTGGTAGGAAGAACTTGAATGATTAGAATAGATTTAAACTGACCTGAATGGATGTGAGAGGCTGAGGCTGACCGTCTGTGTAGGTCGTCAATGGGCCAAAATGACATGTATTATACATGAATCTCTCTCTCTCTCTCTCTCTCTCTCTCTCTCTCTCTCTCATTATTCCATTTGTATTCTCCGTCCCTTCCCCTCCCCCTCTCCTTCCCCTTCTTTCATCCTCCCCAGGCACTTCCCACATTCGTGCCTTGGTGCAATACAGCGACTACACTGAAAATATCCGCGTGAGAGCATAAACCAAGGCTGCTTCATGGTACCCTGTTTCTCTCTCTCTCTCTCTCTCTCTCTCTCTCTCTCTCTCTCTCTCTTGCGGATTTGTGACTAGAGAGCAAGTTTTTTTTAACCATCATCACCATCATCATCACCATCATCATCATTATGCCTCCGCTCACCTATGGAAGAGGGGGCATTGACTCATATGTCCGTCCGTGCTTGCATGGGTGCGTTCGTGCGTACGTGCGTCAGCAATGTCTCCTGAATCAATCGACGAATTTCCACCAAACTTTTGTTAGTGACGCAGTAATAGGAGATGATGAAATGACTAAGTCAGCTAGGTCAAAGGGTCAAAGGTCAAGGTACTATAGGGTCGACTTAGTTTATGCCTGTGGGCAGGCTATCTCCTCAACCCTTTGACGGATTTTGACCAAACTTTTGTCAGTGATACAGTATGAAGGAACGATGAACTGATTGGATCCGCAAGCACAAGGGATCAAAGGTAGTCATATGGGGTCGACTTAGTTTTATTCTTGTCGCCGTACGTCCATACTACAATAATTGTGGGTGCAATATCTACTTAATCCATTGACGGATTTTCGCCAAACTTTTGCCAGTGATGCAGTACGAGGAGATGATGAACTGAATAGGTCATCTAGATCAAGGGGTCAAAGATCAATGTCATATGGAGTCGACTTAGTTTATCCTTGTGGGCGAGATATCTCCTGATCCACTCAACGGATTTGGGCAAAACTTGTCAGAGATACAGTATGAAGGGATGATGAACTGATTGGGTCAGCAAGGTCAAGGTCACATGGGTTTGGGTGCGATATTTCCTGAACTCTTTGACGGATTTTGACCAAACATTTGTCGGTGATACAGTATAAAGGGAAAATGAACTGATTAGGTCAGCAAGATCAAGGAAGTCAATGGTCAAGGTCACATGGGTATGGGTGCGATGTTTCCTGAACTCCTTGACGGATGTTGACCAAACTTTTGTCAGTGATACAGTATGAAGGGACAATAAACTGATTAGGTCAGCAAGGTCAAGGATCAAAGGTCAGTGTCATATGTGTGTGTGGGCACGATATCTGCTGAGCCCCTCGACAGATTTCGATCAAACTATTTGTCAGTGATACAATATGAAGAAACGATGAACTGATTCTGGCAGCAAGGTCATACGTCAAGGGTCAAGGTCATATGAGGTTCACTTAATTCATCTTAGCTTCAGTCTCAATGAACCCCGTCATGGAGGTTGTATGGTGAGTCCGGGCACAAGGCTTGGCAGAGGCATACCGAGTGATGCTTTGCTTCGACATCTCAGGGTCCGAGTTCTCAATGTTTCATTCTACTAAGTATTTCTTCATCTTGCGGATTACTGAGGTCCAGTACCTTTGTTTGCGCAGAAAAATATGTGGGGTTAATGAATCTATGTAACTGTCTACTTGTTTTTAATTACTTCAGTCATATGATGTCTTATATTAACTCTCGTGCTTGCAAAGGGACTGCGGGTTGCTACAGTATGTTTTCAGCGGCGCGCCTCAGCGTGTGCGTGTGTGTGCGAATGTATGTGTGTGTGTGTGTGTGTGTGTGTGTGTGTGTGTGTGTGCGCGCGTGCGCACATTTATCTGTGTGTTTGTCTGTATAAACAAAACAGCTCAAACAATTTTCACCTGATTTTATCTCAACACGGTGGAAGGCTGGAGGAACAGCATGTATAGAGATCCAAGTTTTTTTGGAACGTTGATCACTAGCAAAATAGTCATATGGAGTTTTTATAGAATTTGAACAAACTTGGAGGAAAGATTGAGGGTGAGGCAAGAGAGAAACGGTTCAGTTTTAGAACAATTATTATTCTTTTTTTTTTTGTGTGTGTGATATTCGTCCGAGCAATGTTGGGACACGGGCAAACAAAGAGCCCGTCAGAGATGCGCTTAACTTGTGCGAGCTTGAATTATCGAGGGGGTGGGTATTCCCTGACTGTTTTGAGTAATAATTGTAAAGCAACGATGCAAGCAGCATCCATGAAATCATCCCCTGTCCGAGCAAAAGTCGTGTCAGGGTGAGACCTGAGCATGGAAGTGGCTGGGCAGTACAGAAGATAGTGAATGAGTGGCTCCACAGATGTGACCAAACAATGGGTACACGGGTCTGGCTCTGTACCGACAATTTGTTTGTAGCATGGAAACCCCAGACGTAAGCGCCTGAGCCTCACTACAATATAGTTGGGTATGCCTTTAAAGGGTAACAAAAGAGAATATGATGTTGCGGTGGCATACCATGTAGCAGAGCGAGAGCCTTCTGTAACCAAAAGCTGATGTTCCTCTCGAGACTGCCTGCTAATGGTAGCAGTGAGAGTGCTAATGATGTGCGATAGGCTGGGGCGCAGTTTAAATGTGACGTCAGGAAGCGAGCAAGCTGAGCGTGCTGCGTCATCAGCACGCTCATTGCCGCTGATTCCAACGTGACCTGGGAGCCAATGGAGAATAATAGTGGCACCCCTACGGGCGAGAAGGGATGCAAAAGTAAAAATCGCCGTCAGAAGAAAGACGTTGTCCTTAAGGGAGAAAGATCTTAGCCTCTGAAGGGAGGAAAGTGAGTCTGTGTGAATTACGACACGGTGATGATGATGGTGATGAGCGTGGCGCAATGCACCCAGGATGGCAGCAAGCTCAGCCTGAAAAGCGGATACACCCTGAGAGAGTCGCCAAGATTCAATTGTTTGCCCAGAGACAAAGGCCGCCCCAGCAGAGCCATCAGAGGATACTGAACCATCCGTAAAATAAGTGGCTGAGTCTGGTGAATCTAGAGCTGCAACCCAACTAAGACCCTCTTGACAGAGGAGTGCAGGAATGGAAGTTCGAGGTTTGGCTTCAGAGGGGCATACAAATTTAAAAAGAGGGGGGTCCCATGGTGGTGGATCAGTGTACCCAGGAAAGGGAGAGTCAGGATCTTGGCAGAGGTTCGCAGGAGCTCCCAGTCTATGGATAACAGCAGTTGTAGTCCGGGCCCAGTCACGCTGAGTGGCAGGCTCGGGTGGGCGGCACAAAAGAAGTCGTAGGAGGGCAGAGACAGGCAGGTGGGGCCGGCACCGTATCAGCTGCAGAGTGACGACTGCCGCTCGTAGTGCAACACGATGCGCCAGAGACGGCAAACCACTCTCCAAACGGAGATTGACAATCCGGGTCCAGGGAGAAGCACCCAGCATGATACGCAGTGCATTGTTCTGAAGAACCTCCAGAGATCTGGAGACTGGTGGAGCGAGTCCAGTCAAACAGATGGCACTGTAGTCCACCAGGGATCTGATGGCATGTATATAAAATGTTCGGAGGACTGAGTAAGACGCCCTCAAACTCCGCTTGGAGAGATAGCGGAGAGCAGCCAGTCTGGTGGAAGCATGCTCCCGCAGGTACTGAACATGGCAGGCAAAAGTAAAACCCCTGTCAAGCCAGACTCCCAGATACTGATGCACAGTGACAAGAGAGAGCTGCTGGCCCCCAAGCAGCATAGGAAAGTCTGGGGGACGGAGTCCAAAGGGCAGACACTTTGTCTTATTATAATTTATCTTCAGCCCTAGCTCAGTACATTTGACGTGCAAATGAGAAAGGGCCAAGTCCGCCTGCGTGAAGCAGTCCCTCCTAGTAAAGACGAGGGCCAGATTGTCCGCATAGCGGAGGAGGGTAATGCCAGGCCCATAGTCTACAGTTAAGAGCCCCTTCATAAGGATGTTAAAAAGGAGAGGGCTCAAAACGCTCCCCTGGGGGGTGCCGTTAGGGTGTAGGTGAAAGGGGGAAAGGTGTCCCTGGAATTGGACCCCTGTGGATCGATCGTTAAAAAAATCCTGGATCCAGGATAGGAGCCTGCCTCCCACACCCCTGGCCGCAAGAGCAGCCAGGATTACAGTGGGGCTTGCCAGTTCAAAGGCTTTCTCAAGGTCGAGGAAGACAGCCATTCCCCTTCCTCCCCTCAGCTCCCCAAGGAATGACGCGAGGCAGTGTGTGGTACTCCTGCCTGGATGGTTTGTGTAAATCCCTGGGTGCAGCGGTCCCAGCCGCCAAGCAAGCCGAGCCTGCACAACCCTCTCAGCTGTCTTGGCAACACAGCTGAGAAGGGAGATGGGGCGCATGGCAGCGGGATCACGAGGTTTCGGAATTGGGTGGATAACAGCTGCCTTCCACGACCTCGGCAGACGCCCCTCAGACCACGAGAGGTTGAGCAGATCAAGTAGACGTTCTCTGCCACAATCTCCAGCATGTGACAGGAGAGAGTATGTGAGCCCGTCAAGCCCCAGCGCAGTGTCCTCCCTGCGCTGCAGCGCTTTGTGGAGCTCCCCACTGGTGATCGGACAGTCAGCAGGATCAGGCCTATCACACGCTGCTTGAATTGCTGCAGCGCGAGAGGCGGACAGCTGCACCTGTAGGGCTCTGACAGACTGCGGGAGATTAGAAGAGGCAGAGCGGTCAGCGAAATGCTGAGCAAGACGGCTGGCCTCAGCGGCAGGGTCAGGATGGGAGGGAGGGCGAGGAGGGCGTGGATCAGAGACGGACCTGATTCTCCTCCACATCTCATGGAGAGTGGAGTGAGAGTCTAGGGTACGACACTATCTGATCCACGCCTCCTCCCTAAGGCGGCGCTTCTCGGAAGCCACCTGCCGTGTGATGGCAACCAGGTACCGGCGGTGCAGAGATGTACGGCGCCGTCGGTACTGCTTGCGTGCAGCATTGAGTCTCCGGTTCAGTTCCTTGACCCTGTCGCAGTAGAACCAGCCATCTCGGTAGCACCTCGTTGAGCGCTGCCGTAGCGGGATAGCAAGAGAGGCAGCTTGTGCCAAAATACTTGCTACCTGATCTGCTCTGCTCTCGAGATCTGAGGCAGGAGGAGATGTCTCAAAGGCCGCCGTGAGAGCACGGGCAAAGGCCATCCAGTCCGCTTTGCGTAGGTCCCACCGTGGTGGAGGAGGTGGGGGTGGCGGGAGGGGAGCGAGAGGCAGGTAAACAATAATGGCAAAGTGATCACTTGCAAGGTGGGGGTGGAGTGACCACGACGCCAAGCCTGCTAGTGGTGCTGACACTAGGGAGAGATCGAGGCAACCTCCCGCAATATGGGTGGCCTCTGCCACATCATTTAATAGGGAGACACCACCCATCTCCTCCAGAACCAAAGAGATGTGCCGTCCTGCTTCATTGGACTGAAGAGGCGAAGATAGAAAGGCATGGTGGGCGTTAAAGTAGCCCCCTATGTACATAGCTCCCCTGGCAGCCTGGGAGAACAGGTCTTCCAACTCCAGGGTGCCCCTTTGGCTCCAGTATACATTATATACTGTCAGGGGCGACGTAGCCAGATGGAGAACCACGCCCTGGACCTCCACATCAGGTCCACAGAAAGGAGGGGGCTCACAATCCGTGCACGCAATGTGGTCCTGAACCAGAACGGCACATCCCCGTGTGACGCCATGAACATACGGAAGGAGATGGGTGGTGTAACCCAAGAGATGAAAAGTGGTATTATCCGGGAGCAGGGTCTCTTGCAGAAGAATTACATGAGGGTGGTCCCTGGCAGCCGCGTCCTGAAGATGGGCGAGCTTGCTCCATGCCCCTAAACAGTTCCACTGTAGGACTCGGAGGCTGGCAGCAGTGTCTGGCACTGGGGATGATCCGTCTGTAGGCCAAGGGCTCTTCGCTCTTCCTCGATCGCAGCTGTGGCTGGTGTGAGCACCGAAGGAATGTTGACTGGCATACGAGGGCAAGGCAGAGGAAGCTGGGTGGGTAGCGGGTCTTCCACGGTTGTCTGGGAGATGATGCCGGAGGTACCAGGGAAGAAGAGCGTGAGTGTTGTTTTGCCTCCACCACTTGGTCGACGATGACGTTCACAGCCTGTACCAATGGTGCCGTTTCCAGAGGCCTACTGAGAAGCGTCCCTAGCATCTGAGCCAAGCTTGTAGCAATTTCCGTCCCCAGCGTACACAATTCTTCCCTGGTGAAGACTATGAGAGGAGAGCCCGTGTTGTGGGGCGTGGGTGGAGTAAACTCCTCGACTGTCTGCCGAACTGGGGGGGGAGGAGGGTGATGGACCTCCGCAGTCGTCGTGGGATGAGTGAGAGCAGGTTGGAGGGGCGGAAACGCTGCCTCGTCTAGCACTGGGGGTGCAGTCACTGCTGGACGGCGTTGCTGCCCCCAAATGAAAGTTCCCGGAGGTGCCGGTTTGTTGCTGCTCGCCTGTTGCTCCTTCACCCAGGTAACTTGGCGTTCCCGCCCTCGATCGACAAGTGCAACTCCGGTTGGGCAGCTGGGGTGCCACGCATGATGTTTTCCCGAGCAGTTGGGGCAGCAAGTAGAGACAGCTTCCTTGGCCTTGAACTTGGCCAAGCACCTCTCTGTTTCGTGCGGGCCGCTGCACATCCCACAGACTGTGGCCCGGTGGCAAGTGGCTCTGTGGTGCCCATATCGCTGGCACCTGTAGCAACGGAGTGCCTCCGGGGTGAAGGGGTGAAGGTGATATTCTCCCCAGTTCCCCAGGTCGATCACAGGGATCAGAGGACCCCGCAGGGTGACGATGACCTGTCAAGTCTCCTCCCTGGTCCGCGCTTTCTGGCAGCGGGTTGCCTCTTCGACCTGAGGGTGCTGAAGCAGTTCTCCATAGGCATCCGCAAGGGATAACCCATGACGACTGCCTTCGTTGACTGTTGGCCGGGCGTCAGCTCGACTAGCTTGACAGGGGAGGCCTCGTCCTGCGGAGCTGTTCGCAAGAGGTCGTAAGCTCCCTCATCCTTCAGCACCAACACCGAGCTTCTATCCCGTCCTATTAGGTTGGAGCAGCGTAGCCCTGGCAGGTGACGCTCTAGTGCAGCCACGGCGTCATAACTCGTTGCATGTCCATCCTAGACCGGCACATGGAACGCTGGGAATGCAGAGTGGGGCGGCGGACGCACAGCTACTGACACAGAGGGACGAGCAGCAGGGGGACCCCTGAGAGGAGGCCCAGTACGTACTGCCAGAGAAGGGCCGTTTCCCTGGCGACCACGCCTCGATCCCTTGCGTGCCACGGGGGTGAACCCCTCATCATCATGCAAAGCAGGATCAGAAGAGGGGGAGATACGAGTAGCAGCAGGAGCCTCCGACGGGACCTCCAGCCGCTTGGGAATACAAGCAGACCTAGCCGGCCTGGGCTCGTGAGAGGGTGCGCAGATGGGAGTGCGAGGTTGTGGACCGAGGGCTCGGTTCACAGGGGTGCCTTGCCGTGGAGCAGGGCTGGCAGCCGCAAGTAGGGAAGCTGAATTGCCCTTGATGGAAGAGAGAGAGGGTGGAGCAGGTGCAACCTCCTCCATAGCCTCATGTCGGCGGGCTGCCTTAGCAGAACGGGTAGAGGCACCACGCAAGCGAGGTACCACTCCCGTAGACTTTGGTAGAGAGGGGTCAGCACAAGAAACCTCGTGAGCTGACGAGTGGGAACTGGAGTCTGAAAAGTGACGCTCCCGCTTCGTGCCTGTAGCAGGACACGGGTTGGAGAGCCTCGACTGAGGGAGCGGGAGGCGGGAATGCCCCTGGGGCCTAGGGATGCAAGATCCCTTCATGCTGCACACACAAGCAGCGAAAAACTCAGTCAACACACACACACACACACACACACACACACACACACACACACACACACACACACACACACACACACACACACAACCACTCAAACAGCTCAAACAAAAAACAGCAAAAGTGGCCAAGGTCCCTACAGTGACAGGCAACCTATGCTCCCCACCCTCTAAAGGGCGTTGGGAGGCCCCGCCACTGCCCCTTTCGGGTCTTCCCTAAACTAACAGAGCTGCCCTCACTGCCTCCTATAACCAGGCCCTAAAGGCCCCCCTTCATGGAAGTGCCCTAACGGCACCCCTTCAGGGTTCGGCGTCGTACTACAGTGAGGGACACTAATGGCAGGCCAAAAAAAAAAAAAAAAAAACTGACACACTGCCAATCACACACAGGCAAACAGAGACAGAGTCCAAGAAAAACCTGGAAAAACGTCTAAAAACCTTTCTCAGTGCCAAAGACTAAGTCTCAAAAGTGGCAAAATCTGAGAAAACGGGCGAAAAATCGCCACTAGTAAATGAGACTGAGTCCATTATCAGTGTGAAAACAGTCAGAGCTCTGCATCAGACGGTGTCTAGGCAGGGAGTAATTATTATTCAGGCGTCAAGACCGCAGAGCAAGATCAAGGTTTGCTCCGCGGGTTCATTCGTTTAAAAAACTCAGATTTTATCCTATTTCAACCATAATTTTGTTGCAAGTGTCGAGCACCAACTAAAATTAAACGTACTTTTTTCTTTTTTTCTTCTTTTAGAAGGACAGTTAAAAGATCAAGTTCAAGGATGAAGGTCAACTTTAGGAATTTTTATTCTATATTTACCTAACTCTATGGCAGGGCTGAAAATGACGACAGAATAAACAGATTCAGTTTTGAGACTCACCAGTCAAACGTCGAGGTCATGGGGGTTAGATGCCGAGATCACTGAACAAATTCAGCTGAACCAATTTTTATCTAATTAAAAACACTTGGTGGAAGGGTTAATGGTCGGACAATGAAGATATTCAGTCGAGTCAAAACTCAATTAAAGGTCAAGGTCGCAACACTTGGTTGAAATTCGACCCATTGTGTCTGAGTTTGAACAAAATAGTTGAAGCAGGTCTGAGCTGATATGAAGCAAACTTTGTGCAACTCTTGATGATCATCTTAATGGCTGATGAATTTATTTTTTCTACCAATAGGTTAATGGTCAAGGTCACATGGCAAAGTTAAGTTCAATAGTTTCTATCCAATGTATATTAATGATTGTGGAAGTGCTCAAATTAAAGTTACGGTAACAAGTCTCGATTTTTGAAATAACCACTTAAATGTAAAGGTCACGGTAAATGGTTAAAAGTCAAGATCACTGTGAAAAGTAAACCCAAATAATTTTGAACTGAATTAAGCCAAAGTTAATGGAAGGGGTTAGGGTTAAGAGAGAAGGAAGTGATTTAATTGTGACTCTCTCCAAGGTCAGAGTCACAGGACAAAGGCAAATATTTGGCCCTGATATTATTTGATGGTGGTGGGTGTTGCATTAACTGAATGTCTTCATAATAATTCTTACTGCCGTGAGTGTGTGCGCATGTGTGTGTGTGTGAAAACTTGATACGAATATATATATATATATATATATATATATATATATATATATATATATATATATATATTTATATATATATATATCATCATTGTCATCAGCCGTTTTAGTATCCACTGCAGGACCTGCCTATCCCGACCGAAGTCGGGACGATACAGCCAGTGTATCTCTACCAAGTGGCTTAGGCTGTCTGGTAGAGATTGTATGTAGGATGAGAAGTGCTTGTAAGTGTAGTTGTAATGTTAGAGTGGCTTTGGATGTGTGTGTAGTCTGAACCAAGTGTAATCGGCCCGCGCAAACCGACTGATATATATATATATATATATATATATATATATATATATATATATATATATATATATATATATATATATATATACATAGATTGATCTTGCATTTAAATATGTACTTGTGTTCGATTGGTCGGTCAGTGGGGTGTGCCAGCTGACGTAGATGGAAATGGAAGTGCTTTGGTGGACATCTGTGCTTGTAAGGGGTTGGCAATAGCCAACACTTACTTTCGGCATAAGATGATCCACCGGTATACATGGAGAGTAATGAGGAGGATGGATGGTGAACTTGTTGAACGAAAGGCCATGATAGACTACGTGTGTGTGGATGAGCTTATGAGAAGACAAGTGTTGGATGCAAGAGTGTGGAGAGGGTGAGGGAATGGAGTCTCGGACCATCACTTAGTGATGGCCAAGGTAGAGCTGCAAAGAAAGTGGTTGAGGAAACGAAGGGGAAGACAGGAGGAAGCAACTCCTGTGAGAAGAGTGGAGATATTGCAAGATAGTGAAAAAATGACAGAGTATAAGAGCATAGTGGAAGAAAGACTGGGAAGGTATGAGCTAGAGCAGATGGAAGGGGTGGAAGACGTATGTAAGATATTCACGGAAGAGATAGGCGCAGCGTGTGAGGCGGTTTGTGGAGTGAGGAGGAGATGCAAGGGTGTGCAAGGGACAGCATGGTGGAATGATGAGGTGAAACGAGCTGTGGAACAAAAGAAGAAGGCATATAGTGAATGGTTAGCGAGTAGAGGTAGGGGAGAAGATGAGAGAGAGAAGAGAGAGGTATATGTGAGCAGGAGAAGGGAGGTTAAGAGACTGGTGAAGGAGAGTAAGAAGAAAGTGGATGAGGAGTTTGGGAGGAATCTGAGTGTGAAATGGAGGGAGAGTAATAAATTGTTTTGGAAGGAGGTAAAGAAAGTAAGGCAGTGTGAAAGGGGAAATAGTAGCAGAGTGAAAGATAGGAATAATAGATTGTTGGTGGAGAAGAGACAGAA
The DNA here is from genome assembly GCF_032717465.1 of Coenobita brevimanus. Lineage (NCBI taxonomy): Eukaryota > Metazoa > Arthropoda > Malacostraca > Decapoda > Coenobitidae > Coenobita > Coenobita brevimanus. Next base: position 27,858,260 of record NC_137028.1, on the reverse strand, counting down.
ACTGAGGAGATGGAAGGAGCACTTTGAGGATCTGTTGAATGTGGAGAGTGAGAGCAGTGCCAGTATAAGTGGTTGGGGAATGGCTGGGAGAAGAAGAGATGAGAGGAGGGAGGAAGAGATCAGTAGGGCGGAAGCAGTGGAAGTGATGAAGAATAATAAGTTGGGAAAGGCCCCAGGAATTGATTGAGTGTGTGGTGCAATGCTTAGGTATGGGGGTGAGATTGTTGTGGAGTGGATATGGAAGTTGTGTAGATTGGCTTGGGAAGAGGGAAGGGTTCCAGAGGATTGGAAATCAGGTATAATTGTTCCTTTATACAAAGGAAAAGGACAGAGAGAAATATGTGGTAACAATAGGGGTATTTGCCTTCTTAGTGTGACTGGTAAAATATATGGTAGAATACTCATTGATAGGGTTAGGCATATGACAGAGGAGCTAGTTGGAGAAGAACAAGGGGGATTTAGGAAGGGAAAAGGGTGTGTAGATCAGATATTTGTTCTAAAATGTTTAGTGGAGAAGTATCTAGAGAAGGGAAGGAAAGTGTATGCTGCCTTCATGGACTTGGAGAAAGCTTATGACAGAATAGATAGGCAAGGTATGTAGAAGGTATTAAGAATATATGGAGTGGAGGGAAAATTGTTGAGTGCTGTGAAGAGTATGTACGAGGGAGCTAGGGTTACGGTGCGAGTGGATGGTGAGCTGAGTGAGTTCTTTGATCTCAATGTGGGACTGAAACAGGGTTGTGTGATGTCTCCATGGCTGTTTAATATATACCTGGATGGGGTTGTAAAGGAGGTGCAGGGTAGAGCAGTGGATGTGGGGGTGGCTCTAATCAATGAGGGTGAGATTTGGAAGCTTCCGGTGTTGCTGTTTGCTGATGATACAGTACAGTACTGTTGAGTGAAGATGAATGGGAGTTACAAGGTTTAGTGAATGAATTTGGGATAGTGTGTAGGAGGAGGAATCTGAAAGTTAATGTAAACAAAAGTAAAGTTACGGTGTTTGAGAGGAATGAAGTCACAGAGTGTACAGTGAGGTTGGATGGTGAGGATAAGGAGAATGTGTGTGCATTCAAGTACTTGGGTAGTGTGATGAGTAAGGATGGAACTTTGGGGGATGAAGTGCGTGAAAGGGTACAGCAGGGAAGGAAGGTTGTTGGTACACTGAAAGCAGTGATGAGAAATAGGGAGGTGAGTATGGAAGTTAAGAAGTCACTGCATGATAGTATTGTGATCCCTACCCTGACGTATGGAAGCGAGGCATGGACCTTGCAAGAGGGGAACAAGTCAAGAGTGAGAGCAGTGGAAATGAGTTACTTGAGAGGAGCATGTGGAGTGACGTGGAGGGACAGGTTGACGAATGAAGAAGTGAAGGAACGCCGTTGGGTGGATGTGGATGTGGTTGAGAAGATTAGGAGAAATACACTGAGGTGGTTTGGACATGTGAAGAGAATGGAGAATGAAAGACTGACTAAGAGGGTGTATGTAGGTGAGGTGGAGGGAGGGAGAGGGAGAGGTAGACCGAGGATAAGGTGGAGGGATGGAGTTGAGAGGTATATGAGAGAGGGGGGGTGAGTTGGGGGGAGGGTAGTCAATGGTGGGTGACAGAGCGACTTGGAGGCGTTTTGTCTGCGGCCACCCTTTCCAGGATTAGGGCGTCGGGCTATAGATAGATAGATAGATAGTGTTCGATTAGGCTAGGATAGGGTAAGTGGCTGAGATAAAGAATTGTCCGTTGTGCTGTGTTGATATTGGGACTAGCACAGTATGCATAAGCTAATTGTACTCTACCTTTTCCATTAATCCTTCCACACTTCATCACCCCTATCCTTTCCCAAATTCTGCCTCTATCATCCACACCACTCCCCCATTTTCCCTTCCCTTCCCTCCTGTCTCTCATCTTTGATTATAAGTTTACTTCCCCTGTACTTCTCTCCATTCCCCCTCCTGTTACCCTTCTTCTGCGCAACACTCTACTTCTCTAACCCTTTTCCTCTGCCCTCTCTCTTCTCCTCTTTCGTCCTCGTCCCTCCCTCCCCTCTCTCATTCTAGTTTGTCTATCCCTCCCAAATTATCAGTGCTCTCTCCACTTCCTCCAGTCTCCTTCCCTCATTTCCCATTCCCATTCCCATTCTGCCCTTCCGTACTCACTTCGATCTTCACCCTCTCTTCTCCCCCATAGTCCCTCCCCTTCCCCCCCCCCTTCAGTCTGAACCTCGCTCCCGTCCAAATTTTTCTTCCTCCCTCGTTCCTCTCCCTCACCCCTGTGTGTGTGTGTGTGTGTGTGTGTGTGTGTGTGTGTGTGTGTGTGTGTGTGTGTGTGTGTGTGTGCGCGCGTGCCCTTGTTTGCGTGCTTGCATGCGTGCGTGCGTGTTCAACCCTTTTTCTAGTTACTCGTTTTAGGGACCTCAGTGAAGTAGTACTACATAGGTGGTAGGCATTGTAACCATCCATATACAAGAGACCGTTATGGTGAGTTAAAAAATAAACATAAAATGCTAAGAATCTCGCATTCTCTGGATATATCGTCATGCCTTTTCCCTATCGAAGTATAATTATTTTTTTACCTCAGTATTTATTCAGTATTTGTTATGTAAGCTGAAACAGGCATGTGTCATGTCTCCATTGTTGTTCAATCTGTACATGGATGGGGCTATAAAAGTGATACGAAGTAAGGCAGTGGATGTTGGAGTGGCCCTAATGAGAGAGGGCAGTGTTTGGAAACTCCCTGTACTATTGTTTGCAGATGATACTGTGTTGTTAAGTGAAGACGAAGGGGAGCTGCAAGGCTTGGTGGATGGGTAAGGAAAGAGTGTGTAAGAAACGGAAACTAAAGGTGAATGTAGGGAAAAGTAAAGTTATTGTCTTCGAGAGAAGTGAAGTCAGTGAATGTATTGTACATTGAGGCTGGATGAGGAGGAAATGGAAAATGTGAGTAGGTTAAAGTACTTGGGTAGTGTGATGAGCCAGGATGGAAGTTTGGAGGGTGAAGTGCTTGAAAGGGTACAGCAAGGAAGAAAGGTTGCTGGTTTCTTGAAAGCAGTGACAAGAAACAGGGAAGTGAGCATGAAAGTGAAAAAGTTACTACATGACAGTGTTGTGATACCAATTCTAACGTATGGAAGTGAAGCTTGGATGTTGTTGCAGGGACACAATTCAAGAGTGAGAGCTATGGAAATAAGTTATTTGAGAGGAGCCTGTGGATTCATGTGGAGAGACAGATTGACAAATGAGGACGTGAAGGCGCGTTGTGGTGTGGATGTGGATGTGATAGGAAGCGTTAGGAGAAACACACTGAGGTGGTTTGGCCATGTGGAGAGGATGGAGAGTGAGAGACTGACGAGGAGAGTGTATGTGAGTGAGGTGGAGGGGACGAGAGTGAGGGGAAGGCCATGGATGAGATGGAGGGATGGAGTGGAGACGTATACGAGAGATGGGGGTGTGAGATGGGAGCAAGGCAGTGAAATGGCAGGGGACAGGGCGACGTGGAGGCGATTTGTTTGTGGCCATCTCGTATGGGATTAAGGCGTCTGGCTATAGATAGACAATGCATTTTCTGTCATTACAAATCATAATCGACTTACTGACGAATAACCGGGTGTAAATTGCAATAAATATAAAAGAACAGCAGCTAAGAAGTCACCTTTGTCACAGAATACGACGCAAAAAGAGCATCGTACTAGTATATATCAACTAATTGTTGACATGCTGTCACAGAACACCAATATACACAACAAAATAAAGTCTCTTGAAAATAAGTAATATAGAGTTACTTTCAAACATAGCATCACAAAAATACAGCGCAAAAGTGAATATGAATTAACATCCTCGAGATCGGGACACCTCAATCATTCTATTCCATTTAACACCGGGCACTGTCATTCAGCTGCGAGTGAGTCATCGGCGCCTAGGGTTGTTACTATTCAGAATTACCGCATAAGAGACTAAAAAGGTGTAGAATAAAAAATATATACCGTTCAGTAAGATGTGTTACGATCTCCTTTGACAACATGAATAAGAGCCTAAATCACTAGAAATAGCATAACTGCAGAATTACCATCATAGGATCACAAACTCAAAAATATGGTGAGATTTACATTTGAAACAAATAAATAATCATCAGACGAGTGTAGCATTACAGAAGAGTGGCAAACTTTTCATGAACTATCCGCAATGAGAGACAAACTGGCTACCTAGTTACAATAGCACGGTCATAAGCTCAGAAATACATGACATGGTAGGAAAAATCAGTCATAAAGTTATGATGAAAATATTCCTTCCTGCAAGACTCTGCAAGAGCGGGAAGCACAAGTCGCCCGTTGCCCATTTGTTCTCTCTTAATTAAGCTCTATTTTTCGGGGCTGAAGAATTCGCGAGCTCGCAGACGATTCGCCTCATTTTCTTTGTGTACATTTTCTCTCTGTTGAAATACATAAGTAAAAATTTTAGAAATTTGGATGGTAAATAATGAAAAAATGTTGGCAATGTCTTTACACAGGGAAGGGAATTTTGTTTTATAACTAAATTTACGGAATGCACCCAAGAGCTGGGCCTTTGAGTTGAAATTAGATTTTTGTGACTCCAATTTCAATATTTGCCACGGACAAAGTTAATGGAATGCTGTGCACAGCTAAATGATGAAATGTTGATGTGAAATAGTCGACCAACATTGGGGTAGATTAAAAAATGAGGATGAACGACATTTAGGACTCGAATTTTTGTGAAAAAACAGATACAAAATCAATTTCGGATGTCCCCTTCACCCACACCAAAATATTAGGCACAGCCGGTTTTACTTATGAAAATTAATTTTTTCAGAGTTGCAGAGATTCACTGTTGCCAGGTTGTAAGGACAGTGTAACCCTGTGGGCCGTGCGGAATCTGACAGTCATATTACTAACCTCGTAGATGTCCTAAAATATATCCATGAACAACATCCCTTGGTTATTGCGTATGAAACTGTTTACAGGATCGTACAGATACGTCAGTGAAAGAACTGCGACAACCTTTTACATGCTGATGACCAGCCCTGAAGTCTATAATTATAAACTATCAGTAAAGTGCAAAACTAATTTACAAGGTGACATATTGGGGCTTATTTGTATATACATGTTAGACATTTGTTCTCCTTTCTTAGATAAGAAATGTAGTTTAGAGGTACACAAAACAAAGCACACCTTTGATAGCTGCACCCTACCCTGCAATACAAAAAGGGAAATATATACTTATTTAAAGGGAATGGGGAGGGATGAACACTGGGGGTCTAATCCTGTCTAAACTCTGGTCCTGGTGAAAGTTTACCACTGTGAAAAATTTCGTGTTCTTGCTGAAATTCTATGTCATTGTCCTCCTGGGAGCTGTCTTCCCTGCTGGGGTGACCATCATGAGTCACATCCTGCTTAAAATTGAGCAGAGGTAAACATCTACCATTATGAAAATTTCGTGTTCCTTGGTTAAAAACCCTGACCATGCACAAACGTTTTTTCCCAGCACTCTCGGGGCCCGCTTCCCACCTCTTCTTGTTGGGGGTGGCCGTTGGAGGTCTCATCCTACTTAAAACCATGCCCAGGTTATGTTTCATCATTGTACAAAATTTCATATTCTCAGATAAAGTAACTGTGGCATTGTTCCCCCTGGGGACCGCTCCCCCAGTGGAGGTGGCCAACAGGGGTCCCAGCATGCCTAAAACTTAGCCGGGGTGAACGCCTACCTGTATGCAAAATTCCATATCCTAGGTAAAAAAAATGTGGCCATATATAACAGCTTTCCCGAGATCCTCAGCAGCCAACCCTTCCATGGGGGAAGCTGACCGAGTCTCACTCCCGACAGTCCCATTCGATCCCTCATATTCACTCCGTCAGTGATAAAAGACTAATGCAAATAGTTTATAACTAGGCAGCAAGGTCAACATGAGAGGACGGGTGATGGATAGAAGACAAATGCTTTCAAAGACTAGAAAGCACTCAGAGAGGTCATACCTCCGCCAATGCCGCCGCCATTAAAAAGGATTCGCATTCGAATTCGTGGAAATATTGTGTGGAATACACAGGATCCGGATCTGCCCCCAAATTTTATCAATTTTTTCTTGACCCATGGCCCACTTTTCCATAAAATTTTATTGACATTCATTGAGAACCTTTAAAGATAATCTGCGGGATACATAGGATCCGTATCAGGATCAGGATCAGCCCACAAATTAATCAATCCTTTTTTGGCCCATGGCCCACCCTTCCACAAAATTTCATTGAAATTCAATGAGAACTTTTGGGGATATTGTGGGGGATACTCCGGATCCGGATCCTCCCCAAAATTCATTGTTTCTTGTCCCATGACCCACTCTTCAGCAAAATTTCATTGAAATTCAATGAGAACTTTTTGAGATATCGTGTGGTGGGCGAACAAATAAACATAAGTGACTACATAGCCCCCTTCAACTCCGTTGGCGGAGTTAAAAATAATTTGTTTTAGCTTGAACACTGAAAATCTCGAAAAGTTTTATACCCCCACCCCCCACTTGGAATATCAATTACTGATTTTGCCTCCTTTACTATGGTGCTTTTTTTGGGGGGGGGGGGGTAAGTCTTGCCATTTCCAAACACTGTTATTCAGTTCATGTGAAACTTTTCGAACCTGAGGAAGTACATAAAGCCATCATTAATTACTTCTTTACCGGTAGTCCCTTCTAAAGCGAACGAAGGCATTTGGGAGTACCAAGACTTTCAAAAAACGCAACAATGGTACTTAGCTGTATAACTTTAGTTTTTCCTTTAATCCTTCCAGTTTTCTTAGTAGCCTACTAGGGGAGTATTCATAACATTCAACTTCAGTCGACTTTATTACATTGAATTATTTGACGATTGTTAATTCTCGTGTTAATCTTGTAAACAAGCAATGCAGTTTACGATAGTCCACTATTAGCAAAGGGAATATAGAGTCTATAGCTAATTCCTGCTCTTCAAAAAATCTATTCTAAGCTAAATAAAATCGTCTGAAGGTAACAAGGATAAAAAATACATCACTGAATTGATGGGGTTAACAGCCGTATTCTTGAAACTATAACAGTGAAGAGGGAAGGTAAGGAGCCAGTATCTGACTTTTCATTTTAAGACGGTGACGAAGGTAGAACATGCCTGACCTCTCCGCAACACTGTCGACTGGTGTTGACTGCTCTCTGCGATGTAGAAGGCTGGCTGATCAAATAAAAAACTGTAGGCTCCTAATAAATGCTGTTCAAAAACTAATAACTTGACTTCCCCTGAACAGCTTTAGCTTAACTAGTTGCATAGATTAGTCTCCAGCACAAGATAGTACTCTTTAGGCCTCATGACACCCACCCATCAAACCACCCACTCAGTGCAGAGTGAAGTGCTAGCACTTGGTTCACTTTCGGGCAGAGTTGCCATTATTCAGTCCTGTTTTAAGACGTCGCCTTCCGCTGTGATGTGTAACTAACTTTTCATCAGAATTATGAACATGGAATATGCAGCTATTCTGCTTCTTATGCGTAGTTAGAGTTAAGTTTTAAGTCGTCAATTTAAAGTATTCAGGTACAAGCATAACTGCAGATGAGTATTATACTGCACACCTCTACTCAGATTTGATATGTTATATTTGTAAATACTCTGGTTTCATTGTCTTTGAATATCTTGTATACGAGTATCTGCACTGAGCTCTGACATGGTGCAGGCCATAATGGACCTCAAGAATAGTCCCCTCCCCCCTCCTTCCCTTAATTACGGGCAGACACACAGTACACAGAAGAATCTGTTTTCTTTGGGGTCCCCTCGTCAATAGCAACAACACTTTGTATACTATTTTCTTAGGAGAATAGTAATAACGGGAATGCGGGAATTGAAATAATTACACGGACGTCATGTCGGATGGGAGATATGTACATGTACTCCTTGCTTGCTCGGCGAACAGGAACCAACATCCTCTCCCTAAGATAAGGTCAGCTTTGTGGCAACCTGAATGGTTGACATCACGAAAGGGGGGGGGGTCTGATGGGTAAAGTCCAGTTATGGACGGGTCTTTCTAGTGTGTGTGTGTGTGTGTGTGTGTGTGTGTGTGTGTGTGTGTGTGTGTGTGTGTGTGTGTGTGTGATTTCATCGATTTTGGACATGGGGCATTTCGGCATTAAATGAGGGTTTAGATCAAATTATTCACATTCACAAGAAAACTATTATTCTATCGCTTTTTTCCTATTTACCGGAAAGTAGATATTTACCGCGAGCCTACCTTAACGGGTAATGGCAAGTCTTCTTCGTAGTGTAATTATCAAATGTCAGAGTAGGGAATGGTAAAGGTTGAAGCGCATCCGATTTTATTTACTTTTATTACCGGACTATTAATCAACCCAAAAATATGACCCCAGAAGGACATTCGAAATTTTTCCAGATCTCAGGAGGACTGAGGTCATGGTATTCCGACTTTGTCATCGGCGGCCATTCTTTTTCTCGCGTTAGCAGATGAAAATTATTTATGTCACCAAACAGCAGCCCTGCAATAGTTGTCGGCTAGTCAACGTCAACTCGAAAGCAAGTTTCCTGCACAGTCTCCTCTCACTAAACTGCTGACGAATGGAAGGCTCCCAACTCACTCCCCTTTGCTGCCCCTCTATCCCCCCCAACCAATGGGATTCACTAGTACCTGTGACATCACATTCCCTGCCTTATTATACTCTATGATCAACCAGTGGGAAGTAATCCCGTCACTCCCCAGAGCCTACCAGCCCACTCACCAAGTGCACACGTGCATGCACGTACGCACGCACACGCGAGCTTGCACACGTGCACACACACGCCCACACAAGCAAACAAGCAAGCAAGCAAGCAAGCAAACAAGCTCACACACACACACACACACACACACACACACACTCAAACTGTTTAGCTGAGGGGGAAGGAAAGAAAAAAGTTCAACAGGAAATACTCGTAAAGTAGGTCCCAAAACACACACGTCAGGACCCATGCTACCACCTTCTCCATGCAAACCCTTCCTGTCATTTTTTTTTTCCAGAACAAAGACAGCAATGGAGATGAAACTTAACACTTCAATACAAGAGGGTAAGATGGATTGTTTTTAAATGCAAGAAAGAAGGAACCAAAGGCCGGAGCCTGATAATCACGTTCACCATCATCACCATCGTCATCATTATTGTCATCATCATCATTATCATCATCATCATCATCATCAGGGGCAGCAGCAGAAGCAGCATTATCATCATTTTTCTTCCGTTCACCGTTTTCCTTTACCATCACCAATGCCACACTACACACGACCGTTTCTAAACTCAACATTTACCCACATCCTAACCCTCACGTATTTGACCAACACGGTGGGGGGAGATGATGGCGATGATGATAGGTGCGGGGCCGGATAATACCCAGGGGCCGATCACGCCGAGAAATAGGGTGAAAAAATGAGCCAGGTGCCGAGATGGAAATGATACGCCGAACATGCTAATGAATACATGAGATGAATCCCTCCTTTCGGCTCAGGTTGACAAGATCATCAAGACAGTCAATAATTTCTTCTCAAACTTCAACATGGAGGATGTGCTTAAAAAACATTTAGTTATTTTAAAACTTTTGCTGGAGAGAGATGTCTTCACGTGGTGGTACCGATATAACTGGGCAGTTTCACTGCCCAGTTATGCAAATGTGCTTTAGTTCCCTCCCTATCCTCCCAAAAGAGGATAATTTGACGGCAGAAAGGGGGTAAATTTAGCCTGCAATCCCTCGGGCAAACGTCCAGATAAGCCTGGGGCCACAAAAGCAGCACAGTCATTTAGCCACAGGTATTGCACGGGTGGAGTTCTTATTGCGATTCATTACATAAACTTGGACTGTAGAGATGGCAGACATATATTACAGAATAATGTTCTATAACATGGTATTAAATAATGCTGCTAAGCTCATTCATTAGTAGAAAATTGCTGGGAAACACGATAAAATCACTAAGATGTGTTGTGAAAACATCGCGAAAAATTTAATCGCCATAAGAGATGCTAAACCTGTCAAGAAGAATGCCATAATAGTAAAAATATCCAAATGAAAATAAAGTGTAAAAAGTTGTTAGACTGCCATTAAACAAACAAGTTCGCAGAAAACCATTGAACTATGTTGTAATTGCAAAAATTATGCTAACATGTCTAAAAATGTTACTGAGACATGGTAACAATAGCTACGAATGTCAATGAAGAGAAAAAAAATCTCTTTATCTAGCAGGATTCACAAAAGTCAGATATAACCACACTTCTACAGTACACTATGGGGTATGGGACCGTTTTACTGTACTTACAGCAGAGAAGAATTCGTAGCACGACTTGCTGAGCGAATTATGTAGCATTCAGCACGTTAACACTTTATTGTGTGACATTGTATCGTTTCAGTACGGAGATGTTATGCATGAGGAACATACGAGAGGACCCTAAAGTGTCTGTGCAGGATATATCGCTAAGGAAGAATGCAACCAAATCTCAAATCCACTTAAAGTCTACAGGAAAGGATCTATAATAGTGTTACTGGTGCTTGTGTCTGCGAACACTGGGAATCGTACGCAGCACAGGACGGTCCAAGGCCACAGAATCAATAACTTCACCGTATAAAACCCGACCGCATGTGCTTGTAGATGGGATAAGAGTAACAAAAACAGTAATGATGGGACCTACACATCTTAGGACCGTCCCAGGGCACGAGTGTCCATAAAAACACAGTACAAGACCCAATCGTACGTGTGTGTAGATAATGGTAACAAAAACAATAATAATAGGATGAAAAGGGAAGATGGTTCGGTCTCAAGCCTAGGATGTTTGGAGAAGGAAAGCGGGAAATAAGGTACTTCAGAGGATAGGAAGATTGGGTACCGGTGAAGTAAGCTAGATTACAGTAGATATGGATAGCGTAAGGTAGAGTAGGTTAGGTTAAGTAAAAATTGGTTTGTTTTGGTTAGGTTACAGTAAAATATGTTGGTAGGCTAGCAAAATTCATTTTAGCGTAGGGTAGGAGAGTTTAATGTATGTTAAAGTAGGTTGAAATAGGGTAGATAAGACTGGTGAAAGTTAGAGTAGGTGGTTATTTTATGAATCATTTTTCAGTGAGGTGTTCTTCCAAATGACACTCGTATAGCACCATGGAATATAATGTGACGTCACATGATACAGGATGAATAGTCTGGATTATCTCTCTGGGCTATGTTTTTACACGTTTTGACAGTTTTCGAATAAGGATATTCTTGAAATCTGAGAAAAAGTTTTGACTAACAAATTTTCTCCCTTTCGTGCAGTCCTGCGCCACAGTCATTGATCACCCTGCATCCTCATCCTAGAGCGATGGTTCTCAGCTGAGGGACCACAGCAAGATTTCTGGGGGCCCAAGGCAAGCTATTACGAGCTGTGGAATTTTAAAGGAACAGAGGAGTGTTTGTAATAAATTTGAATTTTATTGCTGATTTTGACTTTGAAAAATGACTGCTAATATCATTGTACAAGATGCTGCAATAATAACTACAAACAATAAAAGAGAGAATGAATGTATTTTTTAGCCAAACAGAACAGATTTCCTTATCATTACTTAATATATATTGGGGTTCACAGGAGTACCAGGCGGTGATCTAGGAGGAAGGCAGCTCAACCCCAGAACTAGAGGAGTTTGTCTTTTTCAAGGCAAAAAGCTAATTTTTCTGGACAGGTTCCAGTGCATTACCGCAGAGGAGGTTAGGTCTGGCAAGGTTGTGATAGCATTCGGTAGCTTAAAGTAGGTTTGTGTAGGTTAGGTTACGTTTCATTAAGTTAAACAGCGTTAGGTTACATTCATCTTAGACAGACTGTGGTAGCCTGTTTCTAATATATTAACGTAATCAGTGGTAGGTTAAGAGAGATTAGACTAGCCTAAGTTACTTCTGTTGTGTTGTGTTAGGGTTAGGCTTTTGGGTGCGGGTAGATTATGGTTGCCTAGATTACTTTTAGTGTGTTAGATGAGACAAATTAGCTTAGGTTAGCTTAGGTTGGCATAGACTGGAGTAGCCTCAGTTGAGATTGGTTAGTTTAAGGTCAGGAATCACTACCAACAACAGGAAATCAAGCCCCAAGTAGTAAAAGTCGAGGAGTTACAACAACTGTTCCTTGTCCACGACGGCTATAAAGTAAATAAGTGGAAAATGGGTTAGGGAAGAGAGAGAGAGAGAGAGAGAGAGAGAGAGAGAGAGAGAGCATATCAATAGGCAATTTACTCCTGTGTTTTACTTCAGTCTATATGTAAATCAATTCTTGGGGATGGGGGAGGGCATGGTAAGGATAGGGGAGGGAGGACGAGGGAAAAGAAGGAAGAAGAATGGAGGGAAGGGAGAGGGGAAGAGTGGAGGGAGGTGAGGAAGAGGGGAAGAGAGAGGAGAGGAGGGAGGGAAGAAAGAGGTGGAGAAAGAGCAGAGGAGGACGGGAAGGGAAAGGGAAAGAGAGAGGAGGGGAGAGGAGGGAGGGAGATGGTAAGGATGGAGTGCATGTGGGAATAAGGAGAGAAGGAAGAAGGGAGATTAGTGTGGGAAAAAATGAGATACGATGCAGTACTACCCGTGGCTCCGGTTAATCTAATTTGTGAACCCAGCGAATTGCAGATTGCAGTTGCCCTGTTTCTGGAGTCCATCATCATTTCTCTTTAAGGGGACAGGGAAGAGGTGGGGGACGTTTATAAAACCGAGAAGTGAAGCTGTCTGATTATACCGGTGCCACCACTTGACGAGGTCCCTTTCCAGCACCAGAGAAACGAAGCTAGAGAAGAAGGGAGGGGAAGAGATGAGAGGATGACTGAAGGGAAAAGAACCGAAGAAAGGAAGGGTGGGGAGAGTGAAGGAATGAGGAACTGGAAGACGAAGGGAAGGAACAGAGGAAAGAGGGAAAAGGAGAGAGAGAAGAAGTATGGGGCGAAGGTTGGGAAAAAGGATGAAACAGGGGAGGGCAATGGATGAGAGAAATAACACAAGGGAGATTAGTGGGAAGAATGGAGAGAGAGAGAGAGAGAGAGAGAGAGGGGGGGGATGGGGGGAAAAGAGAGTGAAGGAGGGGTGGACGGAGGGAGGGGGTGAGGAGTAGAGATTGAGGGGGAACAAAGGAGGGGGAGGGACAGGTGAGTGAGGATGGGGAAAGGAAAGGAAAAGACAGAGGATGAGGAGGAAGGTAAAGAACGGGAGGAAAGAGCGTATAAGATAGGAGGAAAAGAGGGGAAAGGGTAAGGAGAATGGGAGGAGGGGGGGAAGGTGGGGAAGAAAGGAATGAATAAGGGAAAAGGCAGGGAAAATGGGAGGAAAGGGGAGAGGGAAGGGTAAGGGGAAAAACAGAAAGAAATGAATCGAGGAAAGAAACAACCGTAAACCATTAATACCTATGGCTCCTAAAGAGAGGAAAAAAAAAATGGAAATCAGTGGGCCGTATTCAAGCGTTCATTATGAGGAAGCCCCAGACTTTGGACTTAGGAGCTCTGGAGTATGAGTTCTTGAACTAAGGGCGGTACTATACTATAAGTACCTTTCCAGTAAAACTCCACACCTGGTGACTTTTAGGTGTAATGAATTAAATTTGTTGGATATTCGTTTATACCCATTAAATGAATTTATTATCATTCAAATTAAGACTGTTACATAATATTACTCGCATGACAACAAAATCAAAGAACAGCATAGTAATGGTGGGGAACCTAAACCAAATATGACTTTCGTTGCACAAAGCATATACTTAGGCATAAAAGATATTTAAAACAGGTGGTCGGGGAAGGGTGAGCGGTGGTGTAACCAGAAGCACGCATGTCTCACAAGCAAGAGGTCCCGCGACTGATCCTTAGGGCAACCACAGTACCTTTGAGCAGGATCTCTTTTGACCAAGTCGGTTCGTTACCTAGAACTAAAAATGGGGACTTGGAATTAAATCGACGGTTGTGTGTCGTATTCTTGGGGAATGTTTGGGTGCCTTCCCTCTCAGACACACTTGTATGTGCTTATGACTGTCCTTTGCCTGCAAAATACTGCCCACGCCTGTAAGGTTAAGCCCCTACACTTGTTCCTTCAACTGGTATTCACTTCTTCACCAACTAATTCTTCCCATCCCTTTCCATCCTTCCGAGTTAGTGGTTACCCCCACCATTTTGGGTGCGTCCCTTCTCAATCAGCTTAAAACAAGGTTCGCAGCTCTAGGCAGATACTTTACATAGACACACTTTTACATACACAATATAAATTATGTATCACAAGCACCCTACTATAGAAGTAACACTAATATCAAACAAACTGGAGAGTATTTGATTCAGACATTATATCTCAGTCCATGTAATTATTTCTTTTATACACGCAATGATATTTTCAGTATCTTACTATCAGTATGTTTGATTTTGTTGCAACTTCCAATTAATTTGTTTGATTTTGGTGTTACCTCCACCTACCGGTGTGTTTCAGACTAGTATTGATAAGTAATTCACTTCATTTATATGCTGGTCTGGTGACGTAAAATATTATGCTTGAAGCTGCAGACACCTCATTTAAGTGCTCTTTACAAGTATATACACCTGGAGTTGTGAACATCAAAATTTCATGTAAATTTTTCATTAATATCAGGATTTTATTTGATATACCTCTTACTCTCTTACTGGATGTACAGTTGGCAACACATGAACCTGGGACAGCATCAATGTATAGCAGATGTCTAGTATTTGGTGCACTTGACAACCCTCACAGGACGACGTATTTGTTGGCAGCTCTGACATGAATAAAGGGAGGTGTGAAATATTAGTTAAAATAACATAGTAACTGTGATGCACGAACGTCGCAAATTGTAGCTGAACACCCATTTCACACAGACACTCTCCTAGTTTCATGGGTGGCCAATTGTACCTGTCTTCTTTTGGTTTATAATATATTCATATAATAAGCATAAACGAATATCGAATATTGAATTCCGAATATCGAACTAACAAAATGTTGCCGGGGAAGGAGGGGACAAGGAAGACAAGGAGGGAGGGTGGAAGAAGCGGCAGGAGAAAAGGAAAGGGAGAAGATAGCGGCAAGAGAGAAGGAAGGAGGGGATAAATCGTGTTTGAGAAGGGGAAAAGGAAATTAAAGGAGTTAGGGATAAAGGAAAATGAAAGGTAGGGAGAAGAGAGAAGAGAGGGGAAGGGTGGGGAAAGAGATGTAGATAAAGACAAGAGTGGGGTGTGAGGAGGATTAAGAGTACAAGTAAGAGGCAGAGAAAAGGAAGGGCGGAGACAGGGGAAAGGGCTGGGAGAAAGAAGGAAGTGGAGGAGGGAACTAATTGGAGTGAGGAATGTAAAGAATATCAATGGTAGGAAGGAAAGCTGTACTGAACGGGACGAAAAAAAAGATGTGAATGTGTGAGGAGTTTAAAGGAGGGGAGGGAAGGGAAGGAGAGAGAGAGAGAGAGAGAGAGAGAGAGAGAGAGAGAGAGAGAGAGGATTACACAGACATTTAAAACGAAAGAGAGAGAGAGAGAGAGAGAGAGAGAGAGAGAGAGAGAGAGAGGATTACACAGACATTTAAAACGAAAGAGAGAGAGAGAGAGAGAGAGAGAGAATTACACAGACATTTAAAACGAAAGAGAGAGAGAGAGAGAGAGAGAGAGAGAGAGAGAGAGAATTACACAGACATTTAAAACGAAAGAGAGAGAGAGAGAGAGAGAGAGAGAGAGAGAGAGAATTACACAGACATTTAAAGAGAGAGAGAGAGAGAGAGAGAGAGAGAGAGAGAGAGAGAGAGAGAGAGAGAGAGGATTACACAGACATTTAAAACTAAATAGATAACATACCCCTTCAGAATTTAAGTGTACCATGCAATAAAAAAGTACAGATATCAATATCGTAAAATAAAAATTATCCTGGTATGCAAAATGTAACAAGAAAACCAGCGACGGACTTAAGAGTAAAGATGAATGCATGAACCCTGGCGTGTTCTGGTTATTATATTCATGGTAGCACCTCCGTTCAGCCGGAGGACTCAATCCCCCCAACTCCCATTCCTTCAGTTATACTCTAGAGGCCGTCCTCAAACTGTAATAAAATAGGTTGGTGGTAGCAGGAATAAAAAATGGCATCGTGGTGTGAGGGAGGGTTAGGTTACACAATCTCCTGTTGTCCATTCTGTAAGGAATCTCTCTCCTAAGATGAATAGCTTTCTGTCGAATACTCAAAAAATGACACCACCGTACCGAAGCGGTCAACGCGACCGCTGTGTACAGTCAAAAAATTACTGCGGCACACTACTCCGTACTTGAAACAACTTGACACTTCAAACTATTGATGCTGAAAAAAAAAAAAAAATCCAGTTTGTTTACACCCACGACAGTAGCCATGTAACAGTGAGCCCGTCATTTTACTCACAACATTTTCATCTGCTACCCGGAGTAAGTATTGTTTTTCTCTTCACTTTCATATAGCAGTCATCACTGTGAAAGGAAATAATTACTACAAATATCTCCTGAGATTTTTCCCCATTCGTTCAGATTCTGTTCGATATTTTCTGACAGGCAACAGCGCGTTGTTCCACTAACGGTGTGAACCACAAGTATCGAAACATGATATGGTGACAACAAAACAGAGGAGGAGAATGTTTTGTACTTATTTAGTATTTCAGGTGTGAAATATTAGCTTCTTTACAACTAAATGTTTCTTTGTAGCTGAATACAGATTCCTGGTGGTGGTCAAATTATGCTAGCGATGTTCCAAGAAGAATAATCAATTGTCATTTGAAAATTTGTATGACGACAATACTAAAAGAGTCACAAGAGTGCGGTATAAAGCATCCTCATGAATGCAAATTTACCAGCGTGGCGCGGAATCATTGGACATTTTGCGAAAGCCTTCGTCTGTGGTGTAAGACTATCTCGCTCGAAGTGTGCAACGATACATTATGGAGCAATTGTAGCCTACATGATACCATTGAAAATGAAAGTGAGTATAAACTGTTTGTTAAATAATAACTGTATTCTGTATATTATATTTATATATCACATACTTCCTAAATATGCACTGGCATCTAAATCTGATACTACAAAAATATATGACGTGGATGGAAAGTCGCATAACGCGAAACTGCAGAGCTGGACATGGATGTCACGAGTCGGCTAGTGACATTGGCTTTTGTGGGAAACCGCGAACTCAAGTGGAATCCCAGTTTATCGTTCAGTTAACCGCTCATCGGCGGGAGTCCTTTCAAATCAATTTTTCAGTGTCATAAGTGATTGTCTTTGTGTGAGACATTGGCGCTTCCGCTGAGCGATTTGTTTTGACCGCGTTTCGCTCACTCGACCGTTAGAAAAATGTGGCCTAGTGCTCCGCCTTTCTTTCCCACAACTTATTCAGTCCAGTGTTTGCTTTGACAGAGAGAGGTTCTGTGCTCCAGAAGTGTGAGAGAGAGGTCAGCTAGCACCCAGACTCCACTAGACCACAGTTCTCCAGTGCTCCCACCCTTGGTGATACACAGCATTCATTGACCAGTATTTCTTTTCGTTTTCCTAGTCTTAAGAGTTTAATTAAGGTGTTTTTCCTACGCGTAAGAATTTAGCTCTCGTGTGAGTGAGTGAGTGCGATCTCATTAATTTGATTTTGAATTGTAACATTAAATTGATTTTGTAATCAATAAATTTAACAGTTCATTTTCTTGAGCTTAATGTAATGTAAACTCTTGTTTCATTTCTCCGCAATTAAGCTTATATCTCATAGCTCCTAGCTTGCATAAACGTTTGCCATTCATAACTGGTACTTAGGCCAGTCTTGTTGTATTAAGCTTAAAATCCGTTGTGCCTCCTAGGAGTTAAGCATCAGCAAGAACCTGATATTATTAGTAGTAGTATTTATTGTCAGGGGTGAAGTAACTTTCTCCAGAGGCTAACAGTACTAGTAATCAGCATTTGTGAGTAATTAGTCTCTGCTGTGTACTGTTGAGAAAGTTTATAAATTCTCGTTCTGAGAAAATCGGCGAAGCAAGCCGGTATAAAGTAATCACTGCTTGATTCAGCAAGCCAATCATTGTCCCTGCTCTTCAATACTGTTGAACATTATTATCATTTAAATAATATTAGCATTTATTTTAAAAACCCCGTGACAATGGGATTACCTTATAAAAAAAGCAATATAATGCAAAACGATTGTATTATTTAGAGAGGTACTGCAACACATACCAGCCTTCCCAACACATCACCTGCTGTAGCTGCTACACAATGTAATAATCCGTTTAATTTATCCGGTGCCCAACTTTATTGACTCCATATCCATCTAGGCAGAAATTGGCTTAGGTTAGGCATGACGACAATTGTTAAGGTAGGTTAGGTTACATTAGATTGTTTACACATGAGATTACGGACGGGGATACGACTGGAAAGGTAGCCCTCTCCTCACACTCCGCTTTCCTAAGTACAACCAAGCAATCTCTTAGGACGAAGAAATACATATGCTATTATATATATATATATATATATATATATATATATATATATATATATATATATATATATATATATATATATATATATATCAGTGTTGTAGGTCTCGAGACCAGTTTGATGTGGTCTTGATCTTGGTCTCGCAGCTTCTGGTCTCGGAGTGTTGGCTCGAGACCAGGTCGAGACCAGCACTATAAAGTGGATCGTGGTGTGGGGAAGGTCGGAATTAATGATCATACATGGATAAAAATCATGGCTGATTCAATTCACGGCGCGTTGTACTGTCTATAGATACTGCCTGGCTAGCGCTACGGTGATGATGCATCAGCTGAGCCCTGTGAGCGGCGATAGAGTGCGTGCGAGTCGAGAGAGCATGCATGACGTGGTCATTCTCACAGTGATAATCTCTGTTTGCACGCACGCATATTTGCAGCTCTGTTCACCTCCGTGTACTTAATATACAGGTATGGTGTATGCAGTCCCCGCACCCTTCGTACACGTACACCACAGGTTTAGCTAGTTCGCTCGGAAAATGTAACCACAAAAATTTCTATTGTCCTATGTTTGTTTCTTCATGCCAATAATTACCTAGATGTTCAGTTGTTCACATATATTAAATTTTGTAAATATATTTCCTCCTTTACAGTGGCGTAGCCAGGATTTTGGAGCGATGGGGGGCCAAATCAGACATAAATGGCTTCCAACCTTTCGAGTTATGACCCTTCAGAGCTTCCAAATGGCTATCACGGAGGCCTGCAGCGACTTCTGTGGCCCTTTTAGAGGAAATCAGAATATTTTCTAGTGTTTCACAGCCACTCAATACATGTTTCTCTAACTGTCACCACCAAACTCCATCCACATTACACACCACACTTCCTTTTCAAAACTGCAAAATTAAAAATGGAGCATGCTACTGTTGCCTCGAAGTCCCCATGGGGGGGGGGACCATAAATGCCCCCACCATCCGCCCCTCTCCCGGTAACGACTCTAAGAGCTGCTTGGAACCACTGTCTGACTTCTTCTTCATTTCTGCAACATTCGTGGCCTTTCCTCAAACTTTCTCTCTGTTGAACATCACCTCTCCTCCTCTAAACCTCACCTTCTCTTCCATACCAAGACTCAACTGTCTGAGGCAACTGACAGCAAACCCTTTTCTGTATCCTCCTACTTTATACTCATCTCATAGCCAATGGTGGCTGTTGTGTATATGTACTCAACGACTTATCTTGCTCTCGTGTTCCTGAACTTGATTCTTCTGGATTCTGTACTCTCTGGCTTCAGCTCTCCTGTCATTCTCTGACTAAATATATCTGCGCTGTTTACTTATCTCATATTCAGCTGACTATCAAAAAACCTTTGGCTACCTTACTTCTACGATGGAACACATTCTATCCATTTCTCCTTTCTCTGAAATCTCCATTCTAGGAGATTTCAGTGTTCACCACCACCTTTGGCTCTCCTCTCCTTTCACTGATCCACCTGGTGAACAAGCCTTCATCTTTTCTATCTTTAATGACCTAGAGCAGCTTGTACAGCACCCTACCCGTATCCCTGACCGCCTTGGAGAGAGCTCCAACATACTTGACCTCTTCCTTACAACTAATCCTTCTGCTTACACTGTTAATCTTTCCTCTCTGGTGGGCTCCTCTGATCACAACCTTATTACCTTAACCTGTCCTATCACTCCAGTATGGCCTGCGGACCATCCAAAGAAACGTCGACTGTGGCACTTTGGAGCTGCAGATTGGGAGGCCCTCAGGCAGTACTTCTTTGATTTTCCCTGGAATGATTATTGCTTCTGTAGCCGAGAGCCATCTGAGCGTGCCTTGCACATTACGGAGTTTATCTTCTTGGGCATGGAAGCACTTTCCATTCTCATATCCTTTGACTAATGCAAGAAAGCCTTGGTTTAATCACGCTTGTTCTAATGCTGTCCACAACAAGGAGAGGGCATATAAAAGGTACCAGAACCACCCCACCCCTGAATCTCATCTTTTTTATGTTTCTGCCCGGAATCGTGCTAAGTCTTTTCTTCGCTCTGCTAAAAATAATTTCATCCCTACTAAATGCTCTCAATTCTCCAACTCGAATGCTTCCCGCTCCTTCTGGCAACTTGCCAAAAAGCTTTCTAACAAGTTTACCTCATCATCCTTCCCTCCTCTTTTCTACTCTGATGGTTCTGTAGCTATTTCTTCTACTGATAAAGCAGATCTCTTCCCTCAGACTTTCTCCTCCAATTCCACCTTAGACGATTCCTGTGCTGTTCCTCCATCACTTCCTCCCTCTGACTTCCTCATGGCTGACATTAAAATTTCTTCAGCTGATGTATTTTCTGCCATCACTGGCCTCAATACAAACAAGGCAAATGGGCCTGATGGAGTCCCTCTTGTTGTCCTTAATTACTGTGCTTCAGTGCTTACACCCTGCCTAGGTAAACTCTTTCGCCTTTGTCTTTCAGCTTGTACCTTTCCCTCTTGCTGGAAGTTTGCTCTCATTCAGCCAGTCCCAAAGAAGGGTGACCATTCCCAACCATCTAACTATCGTCCAATCGCTTTAACGTCCTGTGTCTCAAAAGTTTTCTAGTCTATTCTTAACAAAAATGTCATCAAAAATGACTAAATGTCATAAAAGACTTTTGTGGTTCCTTTGTGGTTGAGTTATATATATATATATATATATATATATATATATATATATATATATATATATATATATGACTTGTGGACGAGCGGTTTTTATATCTTGGAGTAGCTTCCCATTTGTCATGTAGTGACAGGAGAGGTAAAGAATAGTATGGGACTATTTTTATTTGTCTTGGAAATATTAACAAGTCTCTCACACAGAGCGGAATATAGAGTCCAGTCCCGCTAGCTATATCTCTGTCTCTCTCTCCCTGTCTCTCTCTCTCAAATTGCCAAGCCCTTCTCCCTGTGACCTGTCTCTTCTAAGGCCTGTCTCCTTCTGCTCCTGCCTGTTCTGTGGCTAACCTCCCTCTGAGCTCTCTTTCCTAAATTCTGGTGAAACAGAAGATGTATCACGTGTGTTCCCTGTGATGGAAAGTTCTAGCAGCCTGTGTGTGAGTATGTGTGTATGTGTGTGTATGGTCACTAGGCGCTGTCGTGTGCCTATCAAGCGAGTGTGTAAGCGTTTAGCATTGCTCGATTCTCGCAGACACAATACCTTCTCATCATCTGACTCCCTGCTTCTTTCTGTCTCTCTATCTATCTATTTATCTATCTATCTATTATGATTTGTAATTATAATATGTAGTCCTGACATCTGCTCGGCCGCGCGAAAATGGCGTACCATCGACAGTTAATAGTCCTAACATATTATATATATATATATATATATATATATATATATATATATATATATATATTATAATGAACTTATAAGCTAATTAAGTGAAAAACATAATATTGTAAAAGTAACATAATTGTATGAATATTGTATACATATATTATTCATAGTAAATAGTGATTATTCAGTAATATTACATTTTAAACAAGTTGTATACATATTTGAATAAATGCAATGGTTGTTGTATAACACTTTGTAAGACGTGCATGTACAACAGACGTACGCATATAACTGTGCAATGGTAATACTGC
>NC_137028.1:27717612-27831116 GCF_032717465.1 Coenobita brevimanus | reverse complement strand
ATATATATATATATATCATCATCATCAGCCATTCCAAGTCCACTACTGAACAAAGGCCTCCTCCAGCCTTCTCCACGAATTCCTTTACTGAGCCAATCTTTGCCATGTTTTCCTGCAAATTTCTCTATATCATCTCTCCATCTCCTGTATCTCCTTTTTCTGCAACGTTTACAGTTTCATGAGTCCAGTCAGCCAGCCTCTTGCTTCATCAGATTAACAGCATATTCTTGCTACATGGCCTGCCCACTTTCATTTCTGTTCTTTTATTAACATGTATAATGTCTTTGCCTTTCGTCCGCTCACCTAAGTTGATCAATTCCTGTCTCTTAAAGGTATTCATAACATTGACCTTTCAATTGCTCTCTGAGAACGGATTAGTTTATTTTCCATCGATTTTGTCAGTTTCTAGGTCTCACTACCGTATGTCATGGCTGGAATTACGCATTCGTTATATACTTTTCGTTTCATACATATTAGCATGCTAGTTTTCATAATATCTCTATGTTTACCGAAATCTTTCCATCGAATTATACCGCGTTTCTTAATTTCGATACCATGGTCTTTCGTTAATTTTAGTGTTTGTCCTAAGTAATTGTACTCCTCGACTTCTTCAAGAATTTCTCCGCTTATTCTGAAGACACTGTCTGGTGTTTGTGGACTTATCACTACTTTAGTATTACTCCGATTCATCTTTAGCATTACTTAGAGACTTTCACTGTTCAGATCATTTAACATTTCTTGCAATGTCTCTACTGTTTCAGAGATTTGGATAAAGTCATTTGAAAATCTTAAATGGTTAAGTTTTTCTTCCTCTGTGTTTACTCTGTTTCCCAGTCTAGCTTTCTGAAAATGCTTTCTAGGCATGCTGAAAATAATTTTGGTGAAATTGTATCTCCCTGACCCACGTCCTTCTTAGTTTTTTTTTTTTTTTTTTTTTTTCAGAGTATGCAATTTAAGTGTAGTAATTCCCTCTTTATATATGATTTCGAGCAGATTTACAATGTTTTCATTTACTTCTTGTTCTCGCAGTGAATTTGTAATTGCTATGTGCTCCACTGAGTCAAAAGCCTTTTCCTAATCAGCAAAACCTAAGCACAGTGATTTATTATGTCTGTAGTATTCTCAGTTAGCTGATTCATTGTGTAAAGATGATCAGCAGTCGAGTACCCGCTTCGGAATCCTGCCTCTTCACGTGGTTGGTTTTCTTCCAAATTTGTTGGTATTCTGTTCGTAAAGACTTTAGTGAAGAGTTTGTAAATGACATAATAAGCTAATGAGTCGACAGTTACTAAGATCTCCTGAGTCACCTTTTTCGTAAAGTAAAATAGCTATTGCATTAAACCATGTTTGGGGAATTTTCTTCTTTTTATACATTGAGTGAATAAGTGGGCGAGCTTGTTTTGTACTTCTACTCCTGTATCCAACAGTAAATCTGTTACTATTCCGTCTTCCCCATGAGCCTTTCCTCTTTTCACGTTTTTAAGAGAAGTGTTTACTTCGTCTGGGTTTACCTCAGGTACTTGTGTCAACTGAAAAGTTAGCTATTGGTTTTACTGTCTTTGATGCATACAGTTTTTTGTAAAATTCTTCAACTCTCTCTACTATCTTATATCTGCATTTAATGACTTCAAAGTTTTTGTCTTCCAGCAATATACCGTAATTTATTTCTTTCCTAGTGCCATTTTACTTCGGACCTGTTTCAGACTTTCTCTTTTTGATAGTTTCTTTGATATAATCCATGTTTCTCTTTCTTTTTTCTTCTCTTTGTCGCTTGTTGATAAGCCCATTTAATTCCTCTCATTCTATTCCATATTTCTTTGTTTTTACTTTCATTTCCGTTCTTTTTCTCATGAGTTCGTGTACCTTTTCTGAATTCTTCTTGGCATTGGTTGTGCAGTATTAGGTTCTCCTACTACCTTCTCTGATTCTTCTAGCACTTTTGTTAGTCTGTCATTTAACTCATCAATGTCACATTCAGCATTACTTTGAGCCTGAAATCTGTTCGTTATTTCCAGCTGAAAGGCTGCTTTCTTTTTCTTTTACTTTTTGGTTGAGCACATCTTTTCTTTTTTATTTTTTATCATCGTCTTTCACTTCTGAAATTGAATCTGGCTGTGCATGCCATCATTCTGTGGTCACTTCCTGTTTTTACTTTGTTGATAACTATGACATTTGTGATTGTGCTTTTTTTTTTTTTTTCCGCAATAATGAAGTCGAATTAATTCTTTGTCATTTGGACTTCTCCAGGTCCATTTTTTCCCCTGTTCTTTTGTGAAATAATGTGTTCATTATTCTCATGTTATACATGTCAGAAAAATTTATTTTCATTTCTCCTCTTTCATTCCTTTCTCCCACTCCAAATTTTCCCATACATGCTTCTCGATTTTTTGAATATCCCAACTTTTTCATTGAAGTCTCCCTTGTGTATAGTATACGTGGTCTTTTTTTCTTACATAATGTGGGAGATGTTATAGAACGTTTCTATTCCTTCATTTGAGCTTTAAGAAGTTGGTGCATATACTTGTATTACATTCAAGGTATATTTTTTGCACAGTATAATAATAATCAATGCTGCTCTGTCTTTTTTTTTTTTTTTTTTTTTTTCCCCGGCCTATCAACCATTGGGGCCGAAGCCCCTGGTTATTAAGGCCGTGTATACATATATATATATATATATATATATATATATATATATATATATATATATATATATATATATATACATACATACATACATATACACATATACATACACATACATATACACACACATACATATATATATACATATATACATGTACATACATTTAAACACATATACATATATATACATACATACATACACACACACACACACACACACACACACTTCCATGCATGCATACAGACACACTTTCATGCACACGTACATATATATATAATAATTTTAATCTTCTTTATATATTTTTTTGTATTTTTATTTTTTTAATTTTTTCTGGTTTTTTATTTCTAATACCTTAAATTATAAAGGAAAACTAATCTAAAGACCCTAAAACTAATCACCTAACAGACAAATCGCTAACCTATACTAAATCCTACAGAGGCAAATAGCTAGACCTACACTAATGGTAAAAATACCTCGACTAACAGAACATCATCGACTGCAGATATGTAATGCCTTTCTACATGACATACCTGCACTCATCACCTGGTGACTGTCAGTCCAGGCACAACCTAATATAGGGGACATCAATATATGAAAGGGAACCAGACGAGTCAGGAACATTTCCATATACGTCAGCTGTCGTCCCTAATTAGAATAACTTAAGCAAGATAATATAATGTATTTACATAATTTGTACAAAAAAGTGAAGAACCTCGCCCAGCAGGCCACCATCGACTGCAAGTGCCCAATACCTTCCTATATTGCACACTTGCACTCATCATCTGGTGACTGTCAGGCGAGGAACTTGGCTTAATGTAGGGGACATCTATATTAGAAATAGATCGGTGGGAGGAGGAACTATTTAAAATATGTCAACTGTCAACCCTAATTAATATTACAATATATACATATTTACTGTTCATAAAAACCATAACCACGCAGTAAAAAAGTCACATCACTCTGATCAGTCCGGTCTCTCTCAAGAAAGCCATCAATTTATCAGTCATAACAATGTCCCCATCACCCAGGATGGTGGAAAGGGTGAAGGGGACGTCTACTGCGCCGCAGTAATTTATAAGTGAAGCGCGTTCACGAATAAATCGCCGACAGCGCAGGATGATATGACTAATAGATAACACCGCATTACAGATGTCACAGTGCGGTGGAAAGCGTCTTTCCATATATGGTTTTATGTGGGTTACAATGGTGGCATTAAGCCGTAACCGTGCCAACACTTTTTCTTCTAGGCGACTGGGACGGTTGGCAGTGTCCCAGTCGCCCAGGTACGGCTTACAAGTTGGAATATTTAGTCTGGTCCACTGACCTTGCCACAGAAGATTTATTGATTTCTTTCCGAGAGATAGACTCGACCGTAGATCACGAGGAACGTCCCAAGTCTCCTCGAGCTCTACAGCCGACTTTGCAAGTAAGTCAGCCTGCTCATTGCCGTAGATACGACAATGACCAGGCACCCAGATCAGCGTGAATGACTTGTTGCATGAATGCAACTTATTAACGATGCGGCCCTGGATCTCATGAGAGTCCGTAGTGCAAGATGCAATTGCCTGAAGGGCTGATTTTGAATATGAAAATATGACAAATGAATCATGTCTAGAATTGAGAGCATAGTCTATGGCTTTGTCAATAGCAAAAAGTTCTGAAGTAAACACAGATGTATGAGTCGGCAACTGATACCTGAGGGCACATTCAGGCGACCACACACTTGCACCCACACATTCACTCGACTTGGAGCCGTCGGTGTACAATTGATGGGACCCCAAGTGACGAACAATGATGTTACGAAACAAGTGGTGGACTTCCCGGCTCCGGCGCCTTGGCCTTTGGTGCTGGGAGCCACGTAACATCGACTGTAAAGCCGGGTGGCTCCCAAGGCGCTATATTTTTAAGCACCAACTTGTCACAGTCACTGGGGTCCACATCAAGCTCCTGAGTCAGTAAGTGGAGGCGAGCGGCAAGTGGCCGACGCACCCCCCGCAGAAGGTGGTGGTATTGACGCAGGGGGGTACAGGCCACATTGCCGATATTACTTTTCCTTAATGTCCTTATGCCGTAGGACAAGGCCAGGTGGTCACGCCGAATACGGAGGGGAGGCACATTCGCCTCCACTTCCATATGAGCCACACGGGTACACCGGACAGCTCCAAGGCACATTCGCAAGCATTTATTCTGTAACACATCCAATCCTTTTCAGCGTGGCATCAGATGCCGAGCTATACACCTGTGCGCCATAGTCTAGCTTTGATCGAATAAGGGACTTATACACCATTAATAAAGATTTTCTGTCGGCACCCCAGGTAGTACCCGCTAGGTACTTGAGGACATTTAACGGTTTATCACAACGAGCAAGCAAAGTATTAACGTGAAGTTTAAAATTCATTCTACGATCAAAATGTATTCCTAAAAATTTTACAGAATTTTGAAAAGGTACCGCCTGATTATCCAAAGTTAAGCACAAATTAGGTACGTTACGATTAGTGAAAACTATAGCGGCACACTTACGGACGGAAAACTTAAATCCCCACTGCAAGGCCCATTGGTGGACGGAGTCAAGGGCTGCTTGAATCCGCCCAGCCGAAAATTGTGCATTACGGGAAGAGTGCCATATTGCACAATCGTCAGCGTAGAGTGAGTATTTAAGATTCCTCGGGATGGGAGCTGATGACAGAATATCATTGATCATAATACTAAATAAAGTAGGACTAAGCACACTTCCCTGTGGCACCCCGTTTTCCTGGATAAATATATCCGATGTTACGTTACGGGGCAATTTGACAGAGAAAGTTCTGTCCCTTAAGAAATTTGAAATAAAAACAGGCAAATTTCCTCTTAAACCATAAGCATAGAGCTTCATTAATATACCGTGTCGCCAGGTCATGTCATAGGCTTTATGGATGTCCAAGAACACCCCTATCATGAATTCTTTATTGGCAAATGCCTCTGCAATACAATGCTCCAAATTCATTAAATGATCTAGTGAACTTCTGTATTTACGGAAGCCACATTGTTGGTCATTTAACAAATTCTTCGACTCTAAAACAAAAAGAAGCCTATTGTTAACCATACGTTCCACGACCTTTCATAGACAAGAAGTCAACACAATAGGACGAAATGAAGTGGGATTCATAAGACGACCAGCCTCTTTGGGTATCAGTATGACGTGCGCAAAGTGCCATGAGTTTGGGAACGTTCGAGACGCCCAAATCTCATTGTACAATGCTAACATCTTAATCAGGTTGTCCTGATTAAGATGCTGGATCATACTGTACGTGATGGTGTCTGGTCCAGGGCTGGTGTCTTTACAGGATTTAAGGGCAAGGAGCAGTTCATCTAGCGTAAACTCTTGGTTGTACGGGGAGTCTACGTCTTCTGTGGCAAAGTCTAGTATCTGTAGCTCAACCATGCGTTTATGATGTTGAAAACGCGGGTCATAATTGGCTGAGCTACTTACATGAGAAAAACTCCTGGCGAGGATGTTAGCAACGTCCATGGGCTCGTCATAGATGTTGTTATTAACCTGAAGGGTGGTGATTGGAAAATATGGGCCTTTTTTATATTTAATATTCTTATAGTGGACCAGACTTTACGTAATGGTGTTGTACGAGTCACAGTGGACACAAAGGACCGCCAGGAGTCACGTTTGGCCCTTCTTATTATTCTCCTTGCCTCAGCCCGTGCCTGTTTGTATGTAATAAAATTTTCCTCAGTGGACTGACTATCAAAAGTCCTGTAGCTCCTATTGCATTTTCTTAATGCTTGTCGGCAATCCGGCGTCCACCAATGTGCTTTATGCTTCGCATGAACTGTAGAAGTCTTGGGAATAGCAGCTTCAGCTGCGTGTAATATGGATTGGGTTATATTTTCGACCTTAACATCTATGGTCTCCCCAGATATATCTAAATTGGCGATCCTTGAGAAGGATCCCCAATCTGCTTTCTTATAGTTAAATTTTGGATGTAGAGGGTCCGAAACGATGTCGCGTGTATAAGAAAGACAGATGGGTAAATGATCACTTCCCAAGGAGTCGTCATAAGGATTCCATAAAAAAAAATTGATGTATACCAGGGGAGGCCAAAGATAAGTCAATGGCCGAAAAGTTACCAGTACGATCATCTACACGAGTCGCTCTACCATCGTTCAGAAGACAGAGGTTGTACTGTAGTATTAGGTCAGCTACTTGCTCCCCACCGCCATCAATCCTCAAGCTACCCCATTGATAGTGATGGGCGTTAAAATCGCCCAACACTAACTTATTTCCAGGCAGATGTTCAAATAGTGAATTTAAAGCATCACTATCAATGGGCCCATGTGGAGGACAGTACAGAGAGCAAATAGACAGATACGTGTTATTAAATTTTACTCTGCAGGCGACCGCTTCCAGAGTAGAATTTAGAATTACTTCCGTTTGTGGGTGTGATTTGTGTGTGTATATGGCGACTCCGCGACCTTCATATCTTCTATACGAGTGATAGTGTTTGAACTGTGGAGGATCAGGATGATCCTCCAGGCACGTCTCCTGTAAACAAACAACGTCTGGCCTGTGTATTGACAGCAAGATTGCTATATTGTGTAACTTATTCCCGACACCTCTACAATTCCACTGTAATAGAGTGAATGCGGCGGTTTAAGATTTTCGTTGGGGGCCAGTGTGCTTCATCTTTTTTTGTCGCCCGCCAGTAGGCGAGCGACTAACGGGGGACCTATCCCGGTGCCTGCTCATGGAAACCTCCATATTCTCATCAATGACAACGCTCCCAGACTCCACCGAGGAAGAGCTATTCTTTCTCTCCCTTGCTGGACCAGGAGCAGGAAGGACATGAGTACGTGCCGGCTTGGTAAGGGTTGTCAGATTAATATTATCAGACTTGTTGGGCTTC
Source organism: Coenobita brevimanus (assembly GCF_032717465.1). NCBI lineage: Eukaryota > Metazoa > Arthropoda > Malacostraca > Decapoda > Coenobitidae > Coenobita > Coenobita brevimanus. Next base: position 27,823,577 of record NC_137028.1, on the reverse strand, counting down.
ATTTTTGGCCGCACCGACTGCGAAGGAGCAGCGGCAGCCTGAGACTAAGAAGTGGTGACAGGGATATCTGTAAGAGAGTTGGAACGTACAGGGGGTCTAGACTTAGAGGTAGGGCATGTGGCATGTGGAGCGAAGGTAAGGTCAGTCTGTGTCTCCACAGTGCACATCACGGGACGGGACACAACCGCCGATGCATAGGAGACATTAGGCTTGGGAGTTGCATCCAACTCCTTCACCTTCTTCCTAGCATCGTAAAAGGATATGCCCTCAGTTGCTTTCACAGTGCAGACCTCTTTCTCCTCCTTCCACTTGGAACAAGCCCTAGAGGAAGTGGAGTGAGCATCCTTACAGTGGAAGCAACATTCAGTCTCTGATGTACAGCGGTCAGCAGAATGTCCTACAGTCGCGCACTTGCCACATACTACGTTTGAAGCTCAACAAGCCTTTTCATGATGCCCATAGAGCTGATATTTTCCACAACGAAGGGGATTGGGTATGTAAGGTCTCACATGAACAATTTCATATCCTACTTTCACATTAGTAGGGAGAGATACTTTACCGAAAGTCAAAACTACTGTGGCAGTCTTCGTCCTTATGCCTTCCTGGAAACGAGTTATGAATCGGGCCTCAATTACATCTTGCTGAGCAAGTTCACTGATGATGTCATCCTCGTCCATGACCATGAGGTCCCTGCAGGTGAAAACACCTTTACAGGAATTCATGGAGTGAGGGATCGTCGGCACAACACCATAACAGTGGAACTTACTCAACATCATCAAACCTTTTACCTGACGCGAGTTTACTGTCTTTACTAGAAGGTCCCCACTAGCAAGTTTTTTCACCTGTTCCACCTCACCGGCACAATCGTCAATCACCTTCTTGATAATGAAGGGATTGAGGCTGGACAGGGGAGTGGAACCAACCGCATGTAGTAGGACGAAGGAGGCGTTATTTACATTGATGTCTAGTGGGGTGCGTGTCTGGGGCTGTTCAGTCTGGGATCGGTCTGTCCGTGGTTCAGTCGGGGGTCGGTCAGGACCGCCTCCCCCCCTGAAGGGGGGGGGAGGCAGTAGGGGCGTCCTCCATAGTACCACTCCCCCCTAACGGGGGAAGTGGGAAGAAGGTGAGAAGACAAACAAGGGACAAACAACCCGGGGCAAAACACCTAAATCTGAGGTTGCCCTCTCAAACCACTTCAGGGAGGCCCGACCGTGTTCGTTCACGCCCCAGAGCGATCAGTGGGGGGAACCCTCCGTGGGCGATAAGCAAAGGGAAACTCAGGAACAGACACAAACACCTATTGTATCTCTAAATAGGGAGGGGAGGAAAATGAATACTAGCTATCCTAACTTTATTGAAAAACGCCCTAGTGGCGAGCAAAACAAAGCTAACGCCGGTAAGGCAACCCTATGCTAGAGTAGAGCTAAAAAAACATGTCTACTCTCTCCACAACCGTTCATGAAAGTCCCCACCCACTGCAACAGTGGGTATTTTTTTTTTTTTCTTTTTTCCGGCATATCAACCATTAGGGCCGAAGCCTCTGGTTATTAAGGCATATATATATATATATATATATATATATATATATATATATATATATATATATATATATACATATATATATATATATATATATATATATATATATATATATATATATATATATATATATATATATATATATATATATATATATATATAAAATTTTAATCTTATATTTTTTTTGTATTTTTATTTTTTTTTAATTTTTTCTTGGTTTTATATTTTTTATACATTATATTATAAAGAAAAACTAATCTAAAGACCCTAAAACTAATCACCTAACAGACAAATCGCTAACCTATACTAAATCCTACAGAGACAAATAGCTAGACCTACGCTAATGGTAGAAATACCTCGACTAACAGAACACCATCGACTGCAGATATGTAATGCCCTTCTACATTACATACCTACACTCATCACCTGGTGACTCTCAGTCGAGGCACAACCTAATATAGGGGACATCAGTATATGAAAGGGAAGCAGACGAGTCAGGAACATTTCCATATACGTCAGCTGTCGTCCCTAATTAGAATAACTTAAGCAAGATAATACAATGTATTTACATAATTTGTACAGAAAGTGAAGAACCTCGCCCAGCAGACCACCATCGACTGCAAGTACCCAATACCTTCCTATATTGCACACTTGCACTCATCAGCTGGTGACTGTCAGGCGAGGAACTTGGCTTAATGTAGGGGACATATATATTGGAAATAGATCGGTGGGAGGAGGAACTATTTAAAATATGTCAACTGTCAACCCTAATTAATATTACAATATATACATATTTACTGTTCATAAAAACCATAACCACGCAGTAAAAAAGTCACATCACTCTGATCAGTCCGGTCTCTCTCAAGAAAGCCATCAATTTATCAGTCATAACAATGTCCCCATCACCCAGGATGGTGGAAAGGGTGAAGGGGAAGTCCACTGCGCCGCAGTAATTTATAAGTGAAGCACGTTCACGAATAAATCGCCGACAGCGCAGGATGATATGACTAATAGATAACACCGCATTACAGATGTCACAGTGCGGTGGGAAGCGTCTTTCCATATATGGTTTTATGTGGGTTAAAATGGTGGCATTAAGCTGTAACCGTGCCAACACTTTTTCTTCTAGACGACTGGGACGGTTGGCAGTGTCCCAGTCGCCCAAGTACGGCTTACAAGTTTGAATATTTAGTCTGGTCCACTGACCTTGCCACAGAAGATTTACTGATTTCTTTCCGAGAGAGAGACTCGACCGTAGATCAAGAGGAACGTCCCAAGTCTCCTCGAGCTCTACAGCCGACTTTGCAAGTAAGTCAACCTGCTCATTGCCGTAGATACGACAATGACCAGGCACCCAGATCAGCGTGAATGACTTGTTGCATGAATGCAACTTATTAACGATGCGGCCCTGGATCTCATGAGAGTCCGCAGTGCAAGATGCAATTGCCTGAAGGGCTGATTTTGAATCTGAAAATATGACCAATGAGTCATGCCTAGAATTGAGAGCATAGTCTATGGCTTTGTCAATAGCAAAAAGTTCTGAAGTAAACACAGATGTATGAGTCGGCAACCGATACCTGAGGGCACATTCAGTCGACCACACACTTGCACCCACACATTCACTCGACTTGGAGCCGTCGGTGTACAATTGATGGGACCCCAAGTGACGAACAATGATGTTACGAAACAAGTGGTGGACCTCCTCCTCCGGCGCCTTGGCCTTTGGTGCTTGGAGCCATGTAACATTGACTGTAAAGCCGGGTGGCTCCCAAGGCGCTAAATTTTTAAGCACCAACTTGTCACAGTCACTGGGGTCCACATCAAGCTCCTGAGTCAGTAAGTGGAGGAGAGCGGCAAGTGGCCGACACCCCCCCCGCAGAAGGTGGTGGTATTGACGCAGGGGGGTACAAGCCACATTGCTGATATTACTTTTCCTTAACGTCCTTATGCTGTAGGACAAGGCCAGATGGTCACGGCGAATACGGAGGGGAGGCACATTCGCCTCCACTTCCATACGAGTCACACGGGTACACCGGACGGCTGCAAGACACATTCGCAAACATTTATTCTGTAACACACCGCTTGCTGGTGCAGTGGTAACTCTCTCGCCTGCCAACTGGTGGACGGGAGTTCGCGCCTCGCTCAGGTTGCGAAAAGTTTCACTGACGAAGTGGGTGGTTACTGTCCCCCTTGAGCAAGGGGACAGGTGTGTGGGTGTGTGAAGGTCACAGCCTTGCCCTTAGATCGGACTATATGAGCTCTCAGCTCCCTTTCGGGAGGGTAAAAGCTGATGATCACGACCATCAAGTGATCCTGACCGACCCGGTGAATTACATCCAATCCTTTCAGTGTGGCATCGGATGCCGAGCCATACACCTGTGCGCCATTGTCTAGCTTCGATCGAATAAGGGACTTATACAGCATTAATAAAGATTTTCTGTCGGCACCCCAGGTAGTACCCGCTAGGTACTTGAGGACATTTAACGGTTTATCACAACGAGCAAGCAAAGTATTAACGTGAAGTTTAAAATTCATTCTACGATCAAATTGTATTCCTAAAAATTTTACAGAATTTTTAAAAGGTACCGCCTGATTATCCAAAGTTAAGCACAAATTAGGTACGTTACGATTAGTGAAAACTATAGCGGCACACTTACGGACGGAAAACTTAAATCCCCACTGCAAGGCCCATTGGTGGACAGAGTCAAGGGCTGCTTGAATCCGCCCACCCGAAAATTGTGCATTACTGGAAGAGTGCCATATTGCACAATCGTCAGCGTAGAGTGAGTATTTAAGATTCCTCAGGATGGGAGCTGATGACAGAATATCATTGATCATAATACTAAATAAAGTAGGATTAAGCACACTTCCCTGTGGCACCCAGTTTTCCTGGATAAATTTATCTGATGTTACGTTACGGGGCAATTTGACAGAGAAAGTTCTGTCCCTTAAGAAATTTGAAATAAAAACAGGTAAATTTCCTCTTAAACCATAAGCATAGAGCTTCATTAGTATACCGTGTCGCCAGGTCATGTCATAGGCTTTATGGATGTCCAAGAACACCCCTATCATGAATTCTTTATTGGCAAATGCCTCTGCAATACAATGCTCCAAATTCATTAAATGATCTAGTGAACTTCTGTATTTACGGAAGCCACATTGTTGATCATTTAACAAATTCTTCGACTCTAAAACAAAAAGAAGCCTATTGTTAACCATACGTTCCATGACCTTACATAGACAAGAAGTCAACACAATAGGACGAAATGAAGTGGGATTCATAAGACGACCAGCCTCTTTGGGTATCGGTATGACGTGCGCAAAGTGCCATGAGTTTGGGAAAGTTCGAGACGCCCAAATCTCATTGTACAATGCTAACATCTTAATCAGGTTGTCCTGATTAAGATGCTGGATCATACTGTACGTGATGGTGTCTGGTCCAGGGCTGGTGTCTTTACAGGATTTAAGGGCAAGGAGCAGTTCATCTAGCGTAAACTCTTGGTTGTACGGGGAGTTTACGTCTTCTGTGGCAAAGTCTAATATCTGTAGCTCAACCATGCGTTTATGATGTTGGAAACGCGGGTCATAATTGGCTGAGCTACTTACATGAGAAAAACTCCTGGCGAGGATGTTAGCAACGTCCACGGGCTCGTCATAGATGTTATTATTTACTTGCAAGGTGGTGACTGGGAAATATGGGCCTTTATTATTTAATATTCTTATGGTGGACCAGACTTTACGTAATGGTGTTGTACGAGTCACCGTGGACACAAAAGACCGCCAGGAGTCACGTTTGGCCCTTCTTATTATTCTCCTTGCCTCAGTCCGTGCCTGTTTGTATGCAATAAAATTTTTCTCAGTGGGCTGACTATCAAAAATCCTGTATCTCCTATTGCGTTTTCTTAATCCTTGTCGGCAATCCGGCGTCCACCAATGTGCTCTATGCTTCGCATGAACTGTAGAAGTCTTTGGAATAGCAGCCTCAGCTGCGTGTAATATGGATTGGTTTATATTTTCGACCTTAACATCTATGGTCTCCCCAGATATATCTAAATTGGCGATCCTTGAGAAGGATCCCCAATCTGCTTTCTTATAGTTAAATTTTGGAGGTGGAGGGTCCGAAATGATGTCGCGTGTATAACAAAGACAGATGGGTAAATGATCACTTCCCAAGGAATCGTCGTAAGGGTCCCATGAGAGATCTTGATGTATACCAGGGGAGGCCAAAGATAATTCAATGGCCAAAAAGTTACCAGTACGATCATCTACACGAGTCACTCTACCATCGTTCAGAAGACAGAGGTTGGACTGTAGTATTAGGTCGGCTACTTGCTCCCCACGACCATCAATCCTCAAGCTACCCCATTGATAGTGATGGGCGTTAAAATCGCCCAACACTAACTTATTTCCAGGCAGATGTTCAAATAGTGAATTTAAAGCATCACTATCAATGGGGCCATGTGGAGGACAGTACAGAGAGGAAATAGACAGATACGTGTTATTAAATTTTACTCTGCACGCGACAGCTTCCAGAGTAGAATTTAGAATCACTTCCGTTTGTGGGTGTGATTTGTGTGTGTAAATGGCAACTCCGTGACCTTCATATCTTCTATACGAGTGGTAGTGTCTGAACTGTGGAGGATCAGGATGATCCTCCAGGCGTGTATCCTGTAAACAAACAACGTCTGGCCTGTGTATTGACAGCAAGATTGCTATATTGTGTAACTTATTCCCGACACCTCTACAATTCCACTGTAATAGAGTGAATGCGGCGGTTTAAGATTTTTGTTGGGGGCCAGTGTGCTTCGTCTTTTTTTGTCGCCCGCCAGTAGGCGAGCGACTAACGGGGGACCTATCCCGGTGCTTACTCATGGAAACCTCCATATTCTCATCAATGACAAGGCTCCCAGACTCCACCGAGGAAGAGCTATTCTTTCTCTCCCTTGCTGGACCAGGAGCAGGAAGGACATGAGTACGTGCCGGCTTGGTGAGGGTGGTCAGATTAATCTTATCAGACTTGTCGGGCTTCGATTTTGGCCGCACCGACTGCGAAGGTGCAGCGGCAGCCTGAGAGTAAGAAGTGGCGACAGGGATGTCTGTAAGAGAGTTGGAACGTACAGGGGGTCTAGACTTAGAGGTAGGGCATGTGGCATGTGGAGCGAAGGTAAGGTCAGTCTGTGTCTCAACAGTGCACATCACGGGACGGGACACAACCGTCGATGCATAGGAGACATTAGGCTTTTGAGTTGCATGCAACTCCTTCACCTTCTTCCTAGCATCGTAAAAGGATATGCCCTCAGTCGCTTTCACTGTGCAGACCTCTTTCTCCTCCTTCCACTTGGGACAAGCCCTAGAGGAAGTGGGGTGAGCATCCTTACAGTGGAAGCAACATTCAGTCTCTGATGTACAGCGGTCAGCAGAATGTCCTACAGTCGCGCACTTGCCACATACTATGTTTGAAGCTCGACAAGCCTTTTCATGATATCCATAGAGTAGACATTTTCCACAACGAAGGGGATTGGGTATGTAAGGTCTCACATTAACAATTTCATATCCTACTTTCACATTAGTAGGGAGAGATACTTTACCGAAAGTCAAAACTACTGTGGCTGTCTTCGTCCTTATGCCTTCCTGGAAACAGGTTATGAATCGGGCCTCAATTACATCTTGCTGAGCAAGTTCACTGATGATGTCATCCTCGTCCATGACCATGAGGTCCCTGCAGGTGATAACACCTTTACAGGAATTCATGGAGTGAGGGATCGTCGGCACAACATCATAACAGTGGAACTTACTCAACATCATCAAATCTTTTACCTGATGCGAGTTTACTGTCTTTACTAGACGGTCCCCACTAGCAAGTTTTTTCACCTGTTCCATCTCACCGGCACACCCGTCAATCACCTTCTTGATAATGAAGGGATTGAGGCTGGACAGGGGAGTGGAACCATCCGCATGTAGTAGAACGAAGGAGGCATTATTTACATTGATGTCTAGCGGGGTGCGTGTCTGGGGCCGTTCAGTCTGGGATCGGTCTGTCTGTGGTTCAGTCGGGGGTCGGTCAGGACCGCCTCCCCCCCTGAAGGGGGGGGAGGCAGTAGGGGCGTCCTCCATAGTACCACTCCCCCCTAACGGGGGAAGTGGGAAGAAGGTGAGAAGACAAACAAGGGACAAACAACCAGGGGCAAAACACCTAAATCTGAGGTTGCCCTCTCAAACCACTCCAGGGAGGCCCGACCGTGTTCGTTGACGCCCCAGAGCGATCAGTGGGGGGGACCCTCCGTGGGCGATAAGCAAAGGTAAACTCAGGAACAGACACAAACACCTATTGTATCTCTAAATAGGGAGGGGAGGAAAATGAATACTAGCTATCCTAACTTTAATGAAAAACGCCCTAGTGGCGAGCAAAACAAAGCTAAAGCCGGTGAGGCAACCCTATGCTAGAGGAGAGCTCAGAAAACACGTCTACTCTCTCCGCAACCATTCATGAAAGTCCAGTGGGTATTTTTTTTTTTTTTTTCCCGGCCTATCAACCATTGGGGCCGAAGCCCCTGGTTATTAAGGCCATAAAAATATATATATATATATAAATATATATATATATATATATATATATATATATATATATATATGTATATACATTTAAACATATATACATATATATACAAACATATATATATACATACATACACACACACAAACACACACTTCCATGCATACATACAGACACACTTTCATGTAAACGTATATATATATATATAATAATTTTAATCTTATTTATTTTTTTTTGTATTTTTATTTTTTTAATTTTTTCTTGGTTTTATTATTTCTAAACCTTATATTGAAAAGAAAAACTAATCTAAAGACCCTAAAACTAATCACCTAACAGACAAATCGTTAACCTATAATAAATCCTACAGAGACAAATAGCTAGACCTACACTAATGGTAAAAATACCTCGACTAACAGAACACCATCGACTGCAGATATGTAATGCCTTTCTTCATGACATACCTTCACTCATCAGCTGGTGACTGTCAGTCGAGGCACAACCTAATATAGGGGACATCAATATATGAAAGAAAACCAGACGAGTCAGGAACATTTCCATATACGTCAGCTGTCGTCCCTAATTAGGATAACTTAAGCAAGATAATATAATGTATTTACATAATTTGTACAAAAAGTGAAGAACCTCGGCCAGCAGACCACCATCGACTGCAAGTGCCCAATACCTTCCTATATTGCACACTTGCACTCATCAGCTGGTGACTGTCAGGCGAGGAACTTGGCTTAATGTAGGGGACATCTATATTAGAAATAGATCGGTGGGAGGATGAACTATTTATAATATGTCAACTGTCAACTCTAATTAATATTACAATATATACATATTTACTGTTCATAAAAACCATAACCACACAGTAAAAAAGTCACATCACTCTGATCAGTCCGGTCTCTCTCAAGAAAGCCATCAATTTATCAGTCATAACAATGTCCCCATCACCCAGGATGGTGGAAAGGGTGAAGGGGACGTCTACTGCATCGCAGTAATTTATAAGTGAAGCACGTTCACGAATAAATCGCCGACAGCGCAGGATGATATGACTGATAGATAACACCGCATTACAGATGTCACAGTGCGGTGGGAAGCGTCTTTCCATATATGGTTTTATGTGCGTTAAAATGGTGGCATTAAGCCGTAACCGTGCCAACACTTTTTCTTCTAGGCGACTGGGACGGTTGGCAGTGTCCCAGTCGCCCAGGTACGGCTTACAAGTTTGAATATTTAGTCTGGTCCACTGACCTTGCCACAGAAGATTTATTGATTTCTTTCCGAGAGATAGACTCGACCGTAGATCACGAGGAACGTCCCAAGTCTCCTCGAGCTCTACAGCCGACTTTGCAAGTAAGTCAGCCTGCTCATTGCCGTAGATACGACAATGACCAGGCACCCAGATCAGCGTGAATGACTTGTTGCATGAATGCAACTTATTAACGATGCGGCCTTGGATCTCGTGAGAGTCCGTAGTGCAAGATGCAATTGCCTGAAGGGCTGATTTTGAATCTGAAAATATGACCAATGAGTCATGCCTAGAATTGAGAGCATAGTCTATGGCTTTGTCAATAGCAAAAAGTTCTGAAGTAAACACAGATGTATGAGTTGGCAACCGATACCTGAGGGCACATTCAGTCGATCACACACTTGCACCCACACATTCACTCGACTAGCCGTCGGCGTACAATTGATGGGACCCCAAGTGACGAACAATGATGTTACGAAACAAGTGGTGGATCTCCACCTCTGGGGCCTTGACCTTTGGTGCTGGGAGCCATGTAACATCGACTGTAAAGCCGGGTGGCTCCCAAGGCACTATATTTTTAAGCACCAACTTGTCACAGTCACTGGGGTCCACATCAAGCTCCTGAGTCAGTAAGTGGAGGCGAGCGGCAAGTGGCCGACGCACCCCCCGCAAAAGGTGATGGTATTGACGCAGGGGGGTACAGGCCACATTGCCGATATTACTTTTCCTTAGCGTCCTTATACCGTAGGACAAGGCCAGGTGGTCACGGCGAATACGGAGGGGAGGCACATTCGCCTCCACTTCCATACGAGTCACACGGGTACACCGGACGGCTCCAAGACACATTCGCAAACATTTATTCTGTAACACATCCAATCCTTTCAGAGTGGCATCGGATGCCGAGCCATACACCTGTGCGCCATAGTCTAGCTTCAATCGAATAAGGGACTTATACACCATTAATAAAGATTTTCTGTCGGCACCCCAGGTAGTACCCGCTAGGTACTTGAGGACATTTAACGGTTTATCACAACGAGCAAGCAAAGTATTAACGTGAAGTTTAAAATTCATTCTTCGATCAAAATGTATTCCTAAAAATTTTACAGAATTTTGAAAAGGTACCGCCTGATTATCCAAAGTTAAGCACAAATTAGGTACGTTACGATTAGTGAAGACTATAGCGGCACACTTACGGACGGAAAACTTTAATCTCCACTGCAAGGCCCATTGGTGGACGTAGTCAAGGGCTGCTTGAATCCGCCCACCCGAAAATTGTGCATTACAGGAAGAGTGCCATATTGCACAATCGTCAGCGTAGAGTGAGTATTTAAGATTCCTCGGGATGGGAGCTGATGACAGAATATCATTGATCATAATACTAAATAAAGTAGGACTAAGCACACTTCCCTGTTGCACCCCGTTTTCCTGGATAAATATATCCGATGTTACGTTATGGGGCAATTTGACAGAGAAAGTTCTGTCCCTTAAGAAATTTGAAATAAAAACAGGCAAATTTCCTCTTAAACCATAAGCATAGAGCTTCATTAGTATACCGTGTCGCCAGGTCATGTCATAGGCTTTATGGATGTCCAAGAACACCCCTATCATGAATTCTTTATTGGCAAATGCCTCTGCAATACAATGCTCCAAATTCATTAAATGATCTAGTGAACTTCTGTATTTACGGAAGCCACATTGTTGATCATTTAACAAATTCTTCGACTCTAAAACAAAAAGAAGCCTATTGTTAACCATACGTTCTATGACCTTACATAGACAAGAAGTCAACACAATAGGACGAAATGAAGTGGGATTCATAAGACGACCAGCCTCTTTGGGTATCGGTATGACGTGCGCAAAGTCCCATGAGTTTGGGAACGTTCGAGACGCCCAAATCTCATTGTACAATGCTAACATCTTAATCAGGTTGTCCTGATTAAGATGCTGGATCATACCGTACGTGATGGTGTCTGGTCCAGGGCTGGTGTCTTTACAGGATTTAAGGGCAAGGAGCAGTTCATCTAGCGTAAACTCTTGGTTGTACGGGGAGTCTACGTCTTCTGTGGCAAAGTCTAATATCTGTAGCTCAGCCGTGCGTTTATGATGTTGGAAACGCGGGTCATAATTGGCTGAGCTACTTACATGAGAAAAACTCCTGGCGAGGAGTGGGTAGTGATTCAGTGAGGCAATTATAGAGATATTACATTATGTTAAAGATCGGTCGCTTATGCAGAGTCGCAGAATGTGTTTATAACCACGCCATCTGTTTTCGGTCCTGTAAATAGTGTAAGAAAACTCTATAACGGAAGCTTGTGCAGTTTGTTATTCAACGAGGAAAGAAAACGTGACTGAGAAGACTAGTGTATTTGGCTTTCTATTGTATTGTTTTTGTTTTTTTCTTGGAAGGAACGTTCATGCGGGCTCAACCTTTGGTTCCTTCTTCCTTGCAGAAAAAAAAAGAAAAAAAGAGAGAGCATTTGTAACTTATTGTCATTACGTGTCCGGATGTCTCCCTCTTTAGATTCTGTGCTTTAGTACTTGCTAGCTTATGTCTGACTTCACTGTTCTTCCTGACGATTTGTGGAATATTCTCATCTCCTTTCCTGATTTGTTAAACCCCCTCTTGCATGCCACCTAGACATTTAATACTCATTTCTCCTTCTTGCTTCCCTACACCCGTGAGCCAGTTCCTACTTACCCCCTACCTCTTTTCATGGCTGGAATGCAGTCGTAGTCAGGAAGAGATGGAATTCCCAAACTTTCTCTTCGTTAGCTTTTTTTTTTTTTTTTAGCAAAAAGAGAAAACAAAATACAGTAATTGCTCTCTCCCTTCCTAGCCCTTTCCGTATGAACAAATTACGGTTAAAACATGAAATCGATTGTAAATATATTAGAAGAATCCCACTTCAGCGGTTTACACCGGAGAAAGACCTGTTGTCCAATGTTCTGGTGGTAGCTGGAGCTAAGTTAGAACAACGGGAAACATTTGGCAATGGTGCCGTTCGGAAGGAATAACATTTAGCGGACGAACGTGAACAAACACTGCTAAACAAGTATTCACGACCGATCTAGTATAATATCGTATATGCTGCCGTGAACATTCGTTCATGTTCTGGGACCTTTGTATATGATACAGGCTTCAATATCCTCACTGCAGTAATTTACATACCGGAATATCAAGGAATGACGGACAGTTCTATGTGCTTGAATTATCGTCATCCATTGCCTCTTGAAAAGATGATACACAGACACTCATTCCAACATACATACAAGCTCATTACCCTTCTCCACCCCGGAGGGGCTCGGGGACGGGTATTGTTTTCACTCGGGTTGTCTGTTTGTTTGTTTATGTGTCTGTCTGTCTGTCTCTCTCTTTTAGCAACTTTACGCGATAACTACTGGTGCGATTTTGACCAGAAATACAGGGGTGATGGGCTATGACTGTCTGATCACCTGATTATATTTTGGGCCAAACTGGGCCAAGGCCCAGGTTGTAGGGTCAAAAAAAAAAAAAAAAAAAAAGTTTTTTCTCCATAACTCCTTTCAAATTCATCATATCGTCTTGGATCTAAAACCTAAAGGTGCATCTTTCAGATCTGCATCCTATAACATGCATCATTGCGTCAGGAATATCACCCCCATTTAGCGGTAGGGGGTCAGTGTCAGGAGGGTGGGGCCAAAAATTTCAAATGGGCATAAAATCTCAATTTTCACCCAATTTACTCCAAATTTGAAATCTGACATCTTTGACTCGATATCCTGCTGTGTTTACACGTCAACACTAAAATGACTACCAAGGAGGGGTTTGCAGTGACTTGGTACCGCTTTTGTTCACGTTCTGTTATGCTTGTTAGATCGGTCGCGCATGCCCAGTACTACATTCACCTGTGCTATTCACGTTCGTTCGCCAAGTGGAAATTTATCCTTATTCATGAAACGTTGAAAAGCTTCGGACTATCAACAGGTCTTAGTTCGGTGTGAAACCTTGCCTACAATTTTCTACCAGAGGCATGGGCAAAAGGCGAGAAATTTTGCCTCACGAGTGCTCTACCTTGTGAATTTTTCGAATGATCCCTTTACTGTGCCTGCAATAATTACTTCACAATGTACCTGCGATTTAATGTGTACTTGCCATATTCTACTTGTACATAAGCAAGTAAATTATATAAAGAAGCAGCCTAAAGACAGCATTATATTCAAAATCAAGATAATTTTATTCAGATTCGAATACGCCATTTTTGAAGGGGTACTCACCATCCACTCGCTTGATGTAGTGCTGCTCTCGGGTGTCTGTCCTCTCCTTTCCTCCATCCTTCTTTCCTTCCATCCTCTTCTTTCTTCCTTCCTTCAGTCTTTCCTCGTTCTTCTGCCTACGGGTGTCTTTACACTCCCTCTTCTATCTTTCTTTCCTTCATTCTTTCTTCCACCTTCTGCCTGTAGGTGACTCTGCGCTGAATGACAAGGCAAATGGTTTCCTGAACATCAGCAAACCATTTACTACGCTGGGTGGTAACCATACAACCAAATGTTGGCGCCTGGTGGATTATTGGGTAATTATTGCACTCCAATCGGATTGAGCCGGTGAAGGTTTATATCCAAGGGATTGTTGGAGTTTATTGCTCAAGTAACGTCAGTCAGGGATGAGTGAGGCTGGTAACTCTCATCTTAAATGTCAGGATCAACTTGCCTAGCTCCGGCCTCCTACGCTCCTTATGGGGCAAAGTAGGATTGGATGATGGATGGATGGATTAAACAAAACCATATCTAAGCTCTACAGTTCACTCTCTCATCTGAACTATAAATGCAGCTGCACTCCCTCTCTCTCTCTCTCTCTCTCTCTCTCTCTGTGAAAACTTACAAGTCATCATGATGAAACTTGGTAACCGAATGGGTTTTTGTAGGGCAGATGGGTAAGGTGGGTGGGTGAGGTGGGCAGGATGGGCTAGGTTGGTGTGGATGGTAGGATGACAAGGCTAGATGGGTGGGTGGATTTGGTGGGTCTCGGTAGTTGATGGGGTGGGGAAGAGTGTAATAGCCAGTGGGGGCGGACCCCAGGAGTCCTGTTCATTGTCGGTATGATGACCATGATCTTTGTTTACCTGGGAACACGAAAGTTGTACAGTGACAGATCCAACATTTGAGCAGAGTGGGATCCTCAAAAACCACCTTCCACGGTGAGGGAGACCCCCAGAGTTTCCAAGTCTTGCTGCCATGCAACTTATCTTTTTTCTTTACTAAGGTAAACGAAAATTTTCACAAAGATTCGACCAGGTTTCAACCGGAAAAGACTTCTCCTCACTCTACGTGGACTGCCTCCCAGAAGGGCAACCTCGATGCACGGGTCCATTTTCTTCTATCTTTTCGTCTTTTCTTTTTCGTTTTTTTTTTTAACTACGAAAACCAAATTTTACTCAATGGTAGGTTAGCAGGGTGGAAACCCTTTTGGTGCAATCTTTCTTAAACACACACACACACACACACACACACACACACACACACACACACACACACACACACACACACACACATACACACATACACTATATACCGTATATATATATATATATATATATATATATATATATATATATATATATATATATATATATATATATATATATATATATATATATATATATATACCTATTCCCAGACGCCATAATCCCGTATGGGGTGGCCATTTGACTCTGAGTTATTTGTTTTACAGGGAGGGGCACTAACCCTCCACCAACACACTTGACACGTAGGGAGCACGTATGGTTTGGGTATATGGTTACCACCAAGCGTTGTAAACGGTTTCTTGGCTTACAAGAAACCATTTGGCTTGTCACTCAATGTAAAGCCACCTGTAACGGAAAGAAAAGCATTAAGTAGTGACAGGAAAGATAGGAGAAATAGGAAGAGAGGAGGGCAGGCACAGAAAAAGAATGATAAAGGCTAAGGAAGAAGTAGGCAGCACTACATCAAGTGAGTGGATGATGGTCGCCACCACCTACCACTATATATATATATATATATATATATATATATATATGCAGTTCCTCTTACAATACTGCAGGAGTGTGTGGTTATCAAAGGTCTCCTTCTTGTTCAGAAGCGGATGAATCTCTTGAAATGGTCGATTCATCCAGTTACTCCTTAGGGTTTGACGGTTTTAAACCCCATATTACACTGCCCATGGGCCAGCATGTGTCTGGCTCTTTTATACTTGTTAATATACTCTTCCTGTTTCGAGACATTCTTATTCAACACAGGAGAATATGAATTACCGGGGGGGGGCATGAAAGCTAAAATTAATCGCTCCATCTCTCTCTCTCTCTCTTTCTGGATATATATATATATATATATATATATATATATATATATATATATATATATATATATATATATATATATATATATATATATACACACACACACACACACACAGAGGGAGCAGAGGGAGAGAGAGAGAGAGAGAGAGAGAGAGAGAGAGAGAGAGAGAGAGAGAGAGAGGCTTACCAGATTTGCATGCCATTCTAAACACATGTCGAAGAGGGGAGACGGACGGAGGGAGAGGAGAGGGAGAAGAGATGGGGAAGGAAGAGAAGCGGGAGGATGATGATGATTATGATGATGATCATGGGAAGGCAGAAGGGAAGGGGAGATTGAGGGAAGAGAGAGAGGAGGGGGGGGGTGAGGAACAGGAGTGAAGGAGTAGGGGAAGAAGGGGGATGGGTGTGATAGGGAAGGAGAAAGTGGGGAACAAAACAAGTGGAAGGAAGAAGGTGGTGACCAGACTGGTGACAATGAAGGTGATGGAAAGAATAAGGGAAAGAGAGGAGTTAGGAAATGGGAAAATCGAGAAGAAAATTATGATTATACAGATGATCTTTGATGATGATGATGATGATTAGGATGAAGAGGAGGAGGGGGAAGAGGAGGAGAGGAATGGAGAAGGAGGAGGAGGAAAGTGATGATGATGATAATGATAAAGATGATAAAGGTTATGATGCTGGAGAGAGAGAGAGAGAGAGAGAGAGAGAGAGACAGACAGACAGACAGACAGAGAGCGTGACTTCCCTGACCACTGCAGTCATCACCAACGCCTACATCCATCCCCCCCCCTGGTTATTACAACCGCATTCACGAAGTTGTGTGTTATGTATTGTGGGGAGCTTACGAGCACAAATATGTGTGTGTGTGTGTGTGTGTGTGTGTGTGTGTGTGTGTGTGTGTGTGTGTGTGTGTGTGTGTGTGTGTTATTATAATAACTGAAATTTTTAAAATCTGACTTTAAACCAAGCTTGGCTGAAGGGATTGACGGCCAGGCAATGGGTAGACCTATTATTTCTTACAACTACAGGCCAAATGGTCATGGTCACAGAGTCAGGTCAAACGCTGACTTCATTTTTTTTTTTAATGTAGTTTTGACCAAACATGGGAAAATGGCTGAGGTAAGCAAAGAATGAAGTGATTCGTTTATTTCTAGAACAGTCAGAGATCCAGATTACAAGGTAAAGTGAAAATTCGACTCGTGTGTGTCTGTTAGCAAAATAACTCAAACAGTTTTGATCTAACTTTAACAGAGTTGATGGAGGGGTTGAGGAACAGTCACAGTGTAACCTAACCCTATTGCATTTTAGAACCATAGATCAAAGGCTGACGTCACAGGACAAGGTCAGCTTAGAACAGTTTCTATCCTATTTAGACTAAGCATTGTGGAAGGGTTGAGGATAAGGGAAGAAATAAATGGATTTGAGGACAACCAGTCAGTATCAAAGGTCAGAGGCCACTGTCATTAAGTAAGGTCAACTCGAACAGTTATTATAAAATATGAATCAGGACTGATGAAAGAGTGAAAGGCCAAGAAAGAAAGACGGGATTCAGTTTTGAACAATACCAGTCAAATGTCAAGCCCACAGGGCAAGGTCAGATTTCGATTTGCGTGTCTGTGTGTAAACAAACTAACTTCAGTTCTGATCTGATCTGAACATATTTTAGTGGATGAGTTGAGGATCACCCCAGAAAGTGACATAATGTTTGTGAGTGCAATAAGTCAAAGGTCAAGGTCACATAGTGGGGTAAACTTAGGCAATTCTTATCCATTGTAAATTAAACTTTATGGAAGGGTTCTAGTTAAACAAGAAAAAGAAACTCGATTGTGAGAACAATAAGTCAAAGATCAAGGTTACAATGAAAGGTCAAATATCATTGTTACTTTCAGAGTAATACTTTGAAGGTCAAGGTTACAGAGAAAAGTCAAATATTCAGCACCAAGACCAGTTGCTGGGCGCGAGTGTTGCACTTCTCGTATGTTTCTACGATTAG
Organism: Coenobita brevimanus; assembly: GCF_032717465.1. Classification (NCBI taxonomy): domain Eukaryota; kingdom Metazoa; phylum Arthropoda; class Malacostraca; order Decapoda; family Coenobitidae; genus Coenobita; species Coenobita brevimanus. The sequence goes on along the minus strand of NC_137028.1, from coordinate 27,805,923 downwards.
AATATAAGTCTTTTTGTCAGTATCCAAGCATGATCTCTGGACCAGGATATCTGAATCCTGTGTGTACATCTTTGTAACTCCTTCCTTACCCTTCCCCCCCCCCTCTCTCTCTCTCTCTCTCTCCACCTATCTGTTTACCTATTTATCTAGCCATCTTAAGCCGAATGATCAGAAGGGTGTGTTGGTATTTTGCGAACGAGAGTGTAGCACTTGTAGTTAACGAGTCTGTGTGTGTGTGTGTGTGTGTGTGTGTGTGTGTGTGTGTGAGAGAGAGAGAGAGAGAGAGAGAGAGAGAGAGAGAGAGAGAGAGAGAGAGAGAGAGAAGGTGTGTGCAGGATATTTACAGAAGAAATATGTGCAGCATGTGATGTGGTGTGTGGGAGGAAGAGAAGACGGAGGGAGGGTGCAAGGAACAACGTGGTGGACTGAAGAGGTGAGACAGGCTGTGGCACAAAAGAAGAAAGCATACAATGAATGGATGAGAAATAGGGGCATGGAAGAAGTTGAGAGGCGGAAGAGAGAGTTATATGTAGAAAGAAAGAGAGAGGTGAAAAGATTAGTAAGAGAGAGTAAGAAGAGAGTGGATGAGCAATTTGGAAGGAATTTGAGTGTAAAGTGGAGGAACTGTAAGAAAATGTTCTGGAAAGAGGTGAAGAGAGTAAGACAGGGTGGAAGTGAGGTTAGCAGGGGAGTGAAAGATAAAAATGGTAGATTACTAGTGGAGAAGGGAGAAAAAGTGAGCAGATGGAGAGAACATTTTAAGGAATTGTTGAACATAGAGGATGGAAGTAATGCGAGTATAAGTGGCTGGGGAATGGCTGGGAGAAGGAGGGAGGTGAGAAGACAGGAAGAAATTAGTAGGATAGAAGTTGTGGAAGCAATGAAGAAAGTTAAATTGGGGAAAGCCCCAGGAATTGATGGAGTGTGTGGTGAAATGCTGAAGCATGGGAGAGAGATAGTAGTAGAATGGATGTGGAAGATGTGCAGATTGGTCTGGGAGGAAGGTAGAGTCCCGGAGGATTGGAAGTCAGGTATAATTATTCCCTTGTACAAAGGAAAAGGGGAAAAAGAAGTGTGTGGTAATCATAGGGGCATTTGTCTTCTTAGTATTTTAGGAAAAGTGTATGGTAGGGTACTTATTGACAGAGTTAGAGAAAGAACAGAGGAATTAGTTCAAGAAGAACAGGGAGAATTTAGGAAGGGAAGAGGTTGTGTAGATCAGATATTCATTCTTAGATCTTTAGTGGAAAAGTTTCTAGAGAATGGAAAGAAGTTGTATGAGGCTTTCATGGATTTGGAGAAAGCATATGACAGGGTGGATAGACAAGGATTGTGGAAAGTATTAAGAATATATGGAGTACATGGAAAGTTGCTGCATGCATTGAAGAGTATGTATGATGGTGCTAAGGCTGCACTGCGTGTGGATGGTGAGCTAAGTGAATTTTTCTCTTTGGAGGTTGGGTTGAAACAGGGATGTGTCATGTCTCCATGGTTGTTCAATCTGTACATGGATGGGGTAATAAAAGAGGTACAAGGTAGGGTAGTGGATGTTGGAGTGGCCCTGGTGAGAGAGGATAGTGTTTGGAAACTCCCTGTACTGTAGTTTGCAGATGATACTGTATTGTTGAGTGAAGACGAAGGGGAGCTGCAAGGCTTGGTGGATGAGTTTGGGAGAGTGTGCAAGAAACGGAATCTAAAGGTGAATGTAGGGAAGAGTAAATTGATGGTCTTTAAGAGAGGTGAAGTCAGTGAATGTACAGTGAGGTTGGATGGTGAGGAATTGGAAAATGTGAGTACGTTTAAGTACTTGGGTAGTGTGATGAGTAAGGATGGAGGTTTGGAGTGTGAAGTGCTTGAAAGGGTACAGCAGGGAAGAAAGGTTGTTGGTTCCTTGAAAGCAGTGATAAGAAACAGGGAAGTGAGCATGGAAGTGAAAAAGTTACTGCATGACAGTATTGTGATACCAACTTTGGAAGTGAAGCTTGGACGTTGTTAGAAGGACACAAGTCAAGAGTGAGAGCAGTGGAAATGAGTTATTTAAGAGGAGCCTGTGGAGTCACATGGAGAGACAGGCTGACGAATGAGGATATAAAAGAGCGTTGTGGTGTGGATGTGGATGTGATAGGAAGTGTTATGAGGAACACACTGAGGTGGTTTGGCCATGTGGAGAGGATGGAGGGTGAAAGACTGACGAAGAGAGTGTATGTGAGTGAGGTGGAGGGGGGAAGAGGGAGGGGAAGGCCGAGGATGAGATGAAGGGATGGGGTGGAGAGGTATATGAGAGAAGGGGGTGTGAGTTGGGAGCAGGGCAGTGAAATGGCGGGGGACAGGACGACGTGGAGGCGATTTGTTTGTGGCCACCCCAAGCGGGATTGAGGCGTCTGGCAATAGATAGATAGATGGATAGATTGCTGAAAGATTGACAGTTAGCCAGTTAGAAAACTTTTTGTTCTTAAGAACAGTAAGTTATAGTTCCATGGTTACAAATCTCGGGCAAAAATTGGCCCAGCAGATTCAACTAAAATTTTAAAAATTCAATCTTGACTCTCCTTCGGGGATGGGTTGAGGGTAATGTAAGAATGGAAAGAATCAACTTTTAGAACAATCTCTTAGTGACAAATGTCAAAGTTCGACCCGTGCCTGTGGGAGTTAGCAAATTAGCTCGAGCAGTTTTAGTCGTAATTTAACTAACTTTGCAAAAGTGCTGAGGTTTAGGCAAGTATTAAATGCATTGTTTGAGAACAATAGATTAAATGTTAAAGTCACAGGGCAGGATAAACATTAAATAGTTTTCATTTATTTTGAACCAAACTTTGTAGAAGAATTAAAGGTAGCGCATTAATGTAAGCGTTAATTTTTTTTAGAATAGTAAACCAAATGTTAAGGTCACAGGGAAAGGTCGAAAGCCAATATTATAGGGTAAGGTCAGCGTTGCATCGATTTAATGTTAAACTATCTTGGTGCAAGCGTTAAGGGTCGAGCAAGAACGAAGAGATTTAATTTTGAGAACAATTGGTCAAGATCACGGGCCAAGGTCAAAGTTAGAACCGTTTGCCTGTGTGTGGAACAATATGACCAAAACATTTTTAAACTGGTTTGGAATTTGTTTTTGGATTAGTTGAACATCCTCCAAAAGGTTATTTACTGTATTGAAGAACAATAGGTCAAAAGTCAAGGTCACAAGGCAAGGTCAACTTAAAAAAACAAAGTTATATGATGTAGACTGAACTGTGTGGAATGGTTCACGTTAAAACAAGGCTAACGAGATTCGACTGTAGGAACAATCATTCTAAGGTGAAGGTCACTGAAGAAAGCCAGCTGAAGCAGTTTTCATCTGATGTGATCCTAAGTTGGTGGAAAGATTAAGGTTATGTATGGATGAACTAATTCAGTTTTGAGATTAATCATATAGCAAATATGAATTGGAGCAAATGGGGGACGTGGAAGGTGTGTGTAGAATATTTACAGAAGAAATATGTGCAGCATGTGATGTGGTGTGTGGAAGGAAGAGAAGACGGAGGGGGGTGCAAGGAACAGCGTGGTGGACTGAAGAGGTGAAACGGGCTGTGGCACAAAAGAAGAAAGCATACAATGAATGGATGAGAAATAGGGGCGTGGAAGAAGTTGAGAGGCGGAAGAGAGAGTTATATGTAGAAAGAAAGAGAGAGGCGAAAAGATTAGTAAGAGAGAGTAAGAAGAGAGTGGATGAGGAATTTGGAAGGAATTTGAGTGTAAAGTGGAGGGACTGTAAGAAAATGTTCTGGAAAGAGGTGAAAAGAGTAAGACAGGGTGGAAGTGAAGTTAGCAGGGAGTGAAAGATAAAAATGGTAGATTACTAGTGGAGAAGGGAGAAAAAGTGAGCAGATGGAGAGAACACTTTAAGGAATTGTTGAACATAGAGGATGGAAGTAATGCGAGTATAAGTGGCTGGGGAATGGCTGGGAGAAGGAGGGAGGTGAGAAGACAGGAAGAAATCAGTAGGATAGAAGTTGTGGAAGCAATGAAGAAAGTTAAATCTGGGAAAGCCCCAGGAATTGATGGAGTGTGTGGTGAAATGCTGAAGCATGGGGAGAGATAGTAGTAGAATGGATGTGGAAGATGTGCAGATTGGCCTGGGAGGAAGGTGGAGTCCCGGAGGATTGGAAGTCAGGTATAATTATTCCCTTGTACAAAGGAAAAGGGGAAAAAGAAGTGTGTGGTAATCATAGGGGCATTTGTCTTCTTAGTATAATAGGAAAAGTGTATGGTAGGATACTTATTGACATAGTTAGAGAAAGAACAGAGAAATTAGTTGGAGAAGAACAGGGAGGCTTTAGGAAGGGAAGAGGTTGTGTAGATCAGATATTCATTCTCAGATCTTTAGTGGAAAAGTTTCTAGAGAAGGGAAAGAAGTTGTATGAGGCTTTCATGGATTTGGAGAAAGCATATGACAGGGTGGATAGACAAGGATTGTGGAAAGTGTTAAGAATATATGGAGTAGATGGGAAGTTGTTGAATGCTGTGAAGAGTATGTACGATGGTGCGAAGGCTGCAGTGCGTGTGGATGGTGAACTAAGTGAATTTTTCTCTTTGAAAGTTGGGTTGAAACAGGGATGTGTCATGTCTCCATGGTTGTTCAATCTGTACATGGATGGGGTAATAAAAGAGGTACAAGGTAGGGTAGTGGATGTTGGAGTGGCCCTGGTGAGAGAGGGTAGTGTTTGGAAACTCCCTGTACTGTTGTTTGCAGATGATACTGTGTTGTTGAGTGAAGACGAAGGGGAGCTGCAAGGCTTGGTGGATGAGTTTGAGAGAGTGTGTAAGAAACGGAATCTAAAGGTGAATGTAGGGAAGAGTAAAGTGATGGTCTTTGAGAGAGGTGAAGTCAGTGAATGTACAGCGAGGTTGGATGGTGAGGAATTGGAAAATGTGAGTACGTTTAAGTACTTGGGTAGTGTGATGAGTAAGGATGGAGGTTTGGAGGGTGAAGTGCTTGAAAGGGTACAGCAGGGAAGAAAGGTTGCTGGTTCTTTGAAGGCAGTGATAAGAAACAGGGAAGTGAGCATGGAAGTGAAAAAGTTACTACATGACAGTATTGTGATACCAACTCTAACGTACGAAAGTGAAGCTTGGACGTTGTTGGAAGGACACAAGTCAAGAGTGAGAGCCGTGGAAATGAGTTATTTAAGAGGAGCCTGTGGAGTCACATGGAGAGACAGGCTGACGAATGAGGATATAAAAGAGCGTTGTGGTGTTGATGTGGATGTGATAGGAAGCGTTATGAGGAACACACTGAGGTGGTTTGGCCATGTGGAGAGGATGGAGGGTGAAAGACTGACGAAGAGAGTGTATGTGAGTGAGGTGGAGGGGGAAAGAGGGAGGGGGAGGCCGAGGATGAGATGGAGAGATGGGGTGGAGAGGTATATGAGAGAGGGGGGTGTGAGTTGGGAGCAGGGGAGTGAAATGGCTGGGAACAGGACGACGTGGAGGCGATTTGTTTGTGGCCACCCCAAACGGGATTGAGGCGTCTGGCAATAGATAGATAGATAGATAGATTCATCTGTCGAAGGTCAAGCTCACAAAGCAAAGTGAGATATTCGACACTTAGACCAGTCGGTGGGCGAGGGTGTTGCACTCCCTAAATGCTCTTTCTTGTTTCTGTTTTCCTGTCACCATCTCCAAACAGTTATATTCAACTTAGACTTCTCGAGCTGGACTGGTCAAATACAGCCTTCCTTAATCCCATCAGCACCAGGTGATGCTCCTTTGCTGAATAAAATCGTCTGGATGTAGGGGGAATGGAATACGAATGATAAATGAAATACGCTTCTAATGACCATATAACAGAGCTCCTGATAGAACAGACAGCTACCCCCTTTCCATTTTATTCATACTACCTCTAAATGATTATATTTTTACTTGCCCCTGTTGATTTTTTAGTATTTTCCAGATGATTTTACTGCTGCTGATCCGTTTGGTGTACTGGCATCATTCCACACGACTATACAGTGCAAAGGGTTTGGTCATCCCCTTCTGGAGAGAGAAAGAACAACGTGATAACAGTAATAATAATTGTGGTGCTATAATTCTAAGAACATCAGGCAAGATTCCTGTTCACGCGCTCATGATGCAAGAGGTCTACAGCTAACCGACTCCTAGCACAGATTGTTCCTGTGGAACGCTCTCGTGAGTTTTTGCAAGGATTGCTTGCAAACTATAGATATCAAGAATTTGTTTGACACAGTGAAAATTTCTACGATTCTGCGTGATCCCCACAGGGATTATCGGGTTGATAGTGGGCCTATATTTAACACGTAGAGTGCTGTCGTGTGTGTGTGTGTGTGTGTGTGTGTGTGTGTGTGTGTGTGTGTGTGGAGGAGTGGAGGGGACATCCAGTTTCTTTCCAGTATGTTCTGAATGAGACTGAATCAGTGATGTGTTCTTGCTCCCCCTTCCTTTTCAATACCAGTACGCACATGAACAGATCAGTGAAGGGCTATGAGTTATAATAACTGCTGAGAAGTATTTGGTAGAAAATGCCTTCACCGGATCCGGGGATATCCCTGGTACGATTGGGTGTAGAAATAAAAAAATTACTCCGTGAGACTGACTAGAGGCCGTTTACTTGCATGATACAAGGATACAAACTCCATTTATAAGGGCACATGGTGCTTTTCACTGAGGTTCATTTTGCTCGTAAGGTGATATCTGAAGAGGTTTACGAGAGATAGAGGACACCAAAAGAAAGGCGGCAAAACTCATGGCTGGAGCAAATATATCGTTCCTGTCGAGAAATACGCAGGGTGGTAAGTCACTGGCTGGAGGCTCGAAAGGAGAGGCCCTAGTGGGTGGAGTCAGCTGGTGATCGAGGCTATGCACCCCGCGCAGCTTGCCCAGAATGAGTGATTAGGTTTTCGCAGGCGCTCAACATTTACTTCTTCCTTTTTGTTTTGCTTCCCCCCCCCCCCATAAATTCACCGCCACACCTTACTCTGCCGCCCCCCACACTGCCAAACCACATACACTGCCACACCCTACACTACCACACAAGAGGCAGTCAAACCTCATACTACCACATCAAATCGTCACACCACACAACACACACTGCCTCCTCACACTGCCACACTACGGACTGTCGCACCTTATACTGCAACACCTCACACTTCCACATCACACACTGCCACAACACACCCTGACACATAATACACTGCCACAACATATAGTGCCACACAACACATACTGCCATACAACACACTGCTAGATAACACACTGTCACAACTTGTTGCCACACCACACACACGACCACACCACACCCTATCACATCTCACGCTGACTCACCACACACTACAAAACCACACACTGCCACACCATACACTGCCACATCGCACACCGCCACACACACTGCAACACTGCCACAGCTCAGAGTGCTACACAACACACACTACCAGATAATACACACTGTAGCATCGTACACTGCCACACCACACACTGTCCTACCACACAGTCATTATTTACTGCCAAACCACATATGCTGACAAACCACAAATGCGGCGACACGCACTTTGGTGGCTGTATCGGTAGTGAAGTGGTCTGCTGTCTTAATGGACACGAGTTTGATTAGGGGCAGGGAACAGCTCAAGGATTTGACTTCTTTAAAACAGACTTTACTGACCTACCATAAAATCCAACGATATGTCGTAAGAACACCTCTGCTGCAATCATTACATCAGTTCAGTATGACACAGCCCTAAAGAAGCATGTATTCAATATGGACAAGGGGTGCTGGTGTCAAAATGGTAACATGTGGAGGTGTGAGGTATGTAGGAAAACTGATGGGCCTTAGGGAATGAGCTGCTGAACCTATGGCCTGAGTCGGACGCAGAAAAAAAATCCATCTCTCACACTGCCACACTTCACTGCTACACGACACGCTACCATACCACACTCTGTCACACCATACGCAGCCACAGCTTACAGTGCTACACAACTACCACAAAATACCGCAATACATCACACTGCCACACCACACACTGACACTTCACGCTGCCACAGCACACACTGCAGTCGTAACTCGCACTGTTCCATCAGAGACTCATACCTCTCGCTGCTATACCACACACTGCCACACCACACGCTGACATACACTATCACACCATACTGGCAAACCACACACACTGCCACACCTGCCACAGCCACACCATGCACTCACACCTCCCACTGCTACATCACACACACATTTCCATATCTTAGCACTGCCACAACACACTGTCAAACCAGACACTGCCACACCAAACACTGCCACATCTCACTGCCTCAGCACTCACACCAAATTGCCATACTACACACTGGTAATGGTGACGACGACGACGACGACGACGACGACGGCGATGATGATGATGATGATGATGATGATGATGATGATGATGATGACGTACATTTTATCCACTTTCTCATTTTCCAAGCCCATCATCTAACTTTTTCTTGCCCCAAGACTCTTTCTCCCCACTCCCTTTCCATCTACTTCCCTTTTCCTCTCCCCATCCCCCCTTCCTTTTCCAGTTCCTCTCCTATTCATCTCTCATTTCATCCCTCTCTTCCTACCACCCCACACAATCACTCAATCGTGTGTGTGTGTGTGTGTGTGTGTGTGAATGATGTATTGCTTGCCCAGTCACGCACTTTCTACACACTCGTAGACTGTCAGTTCTTGCTTCATGTCGGCACAGCTTTTCCAACCCCATTCGTCTCTTCATCAAGCAAAATTTTCTGGAGCAGCACTGAGTTCTGCACTGTATTTGCATTTCTTTTACAGGAGTTTCTTGGTTACGCCAGACTGGGTTAAGTAAGATTAAGTTATTTAAAGTTATGCTATGGGAGGCAAGGTTAGATTCGGCTACGATAGTTTAACTTTAGGTAGGTGTGGTTAGGTTAGGTAAGTTAGTCTCTTTATGCGAAAAAAAAAAAGCCCAACCCGAGAACTAGTAAAATACATCCATTCTAAAGGAAAGTAAAGATAAACGAAAGCCATGCCCAGTATTGTTTAGGTTAAGTTATGTGAGGCTGGGTTGCTTTTGTTTGCGTTGATTTATGTTAGGTTCCATATGCAAAAAATAAATGACTCTAAGGATGGGAGTCAGTCATCCCTTCTGAAGAAAACTGAAAAAAATACAAAAGTTAATTCAAGACCAGTTTATTTCAAGATAAGTGGAAACACAGTGTTTTTAAAATACCGGAAATCATGGAAAGTGGGAAAGACAGACCGATGAGGATGATTCCGGAGCTTGCAAGTTGCCAGTGTAAAAGACTGATTAGGTCAGTTAACCGTATCGAGTTCAACAAAAAGTACCTTTTCAAATCTGTTGGTACGAAAATAAATATCCATCTTCTTCTTTACAATAAACAACGAAACAGAAAGCAATTTCTTTCGAAACCCAGTGATGCGATTATTTCCGTTCACTCTTGTGCGGTTCATAATCAGTCACCCCAAAATTGGAGGGCCATTCTTGTCTATAGCTGAACACTACCTACAAAAGTATCCTTACTCGGGTGAATGATAAAAAATAAAAATGGTGATTTTTTAATTGTTTGTCCATCCATTTGTGTTGACTAATTTGTCGCATTTTTGCCATTTCCAGATGATTTCATTGAGCTCAGGAGAGATATTTCCGCAGGAAGGCTTAGATACAGTTATAATTAAGCCCTTCGCAGGGGTGAATCGTTCTACTTTGAAGAAAAATGGTCAAGAGATATCTCGATCAAAATAAAAAAGTCGAACTGGAGAGTCAATGGGAAATATTTCTGAATGCGTCATTAAATCCACATAGCTCATAAGGATCCTTCTATTTCATTCTGCATCAGTCAAAATAATAAATTAGGCCTACTGGGGAACACATTAGGAAATCAACCACTGTTTCAAGATGGAAAGAAGGAGAAAGTGAAGTCTACTTCTTCTTTTTCTTCTTCGTCTCCTTCTGCTTCTCCTTCGCCATCTTCCTCTTCGTCATCCTTTGCGTCTCCTCTCTCTCTCTCTCTCTCTCTCTCTCAGTGGTTTTAGAACTGGGTTGGGAATCATGAACTCTTCCTCGGCCTCCCTCTCACCTTCCTTTTATCCCTCGTATTTAGAGACACACAGCTACATGAAACAGATATTTTTATGTGGTTTAGTCATTACCTTTTGTAGGTCTAGTTAAAGCCGTGATCGGGAAGGACAAGCCTTAACACAAATAGTTCACACTTTTGGTAAAACACTGGTACAATGACTCCTTATTCATTTTATTCTTGCCATATCCACACGAAAACCTTCTACTTATGAAAGGTCTCTCGTATTAGAGAAATTAATATAAGATGAATATGAAACTGATTCACTTCGAAAAGTCTATCCGAAAGTGACTAAAATCGTCTCAAGAAAATAAGAATAAAATGTAAAGAAAATACCGTATTCAAAAGGTAAAAAACACATGATAAAAAAGTTAGACATTCTTGCCTTGCAAGTAACTGCGTTATGTAAAGAGGAATGCATTCTAAGCCATTTCCTACCCTCATCGAAGCTTTTCAACGGAGCATCATAAATCACGTGCTTGTCTAAGCCTTTACAAAGGGGATAGTGATAATGCAACCATTTTTCTTGCTCAAAACGTGTCAAATGTGTCCTTTGAGCTTAGTCAGTCAGCCTGACGCTGGCTGAAATAAAATGAAAAGTGTATAATTCGTAGCAAAAGGGTTAATTCAGATATTTTTTTCAGCCTCCATACTGACTTGGAGCACCGCAGTAGAAATTAAATTCTATGAGCTAAAAAGAAAAAGACTGCTTGGAAACAGGGAACGGACAGACATAGCATACAAGAAAGAGGTCAACAGGAAACAAAAAAGGTCCCGAAACACACACCTAAGGAACTGCGCTACCACCACCTCCACACACACACAACCTTCCCATCAGTTTTTTACCCTCGAACAAAAACAGTAGCGGATGATCCCTGACACGTCAATACAGGTGGGTCAGAAGGTCAGATAAAAAGGTTGATGAAAATGATTGCCACAGCCAGCAATTCCTAAAACCAATAGAATGGAGGTGGTTATGTCTGTCAGTACTGAATATAGCCTTGATCAGACGATTTCATTAGGCTAAGGGATGACGTCTAGCTGCGAAAGAATTGGACGCTGACCATTATTTTAAGCCCTTCTGCCTGACGTTGATGTTCTCCTTATTGCTGTATTAAATAATTTGGTCTAAGAGAGAGATATCTTGTGTGTGAGTGTATATCTATCTATCTATCTATGTAATTATGTGTTGATGTCAAGGAAAAGGAAACACGAAATATCCCAAGTGCTTTCGTGTATTCACATCTCCAGGGAAGAGCAAAGCGAAGGAGGTGGAGTACACATGTTATTTTTATGCTGAAAGAGGGAGGGGAAAGTCCCAAGGGAGCTAAGTCGCTGACATCTACGAGCGCTTTTCACTTACATCCTTATATCTAGTTAAACAAATAATAAAATAAATAATATCACATACATAAAACATAATTCTTTAAGTATAAATTTATGGATACCAATGAATTATTAATTTTACAGTACGGTATGCACAACTGAGGAATGTCGTAGGATAAGTTCTTAAAAAGTATCAATAGGGTGTGAGGAGGGGATTATCAAGCATGGACATACTGACCTACAGCTATTCTCTCTCTCTCTCTCTCTCTCTCTCTCTCTCTCTCTCTCTCTCTCTCTCTCTCTCTCTCTCTCTCTCTCTCTCTAAATTAGCTATACGAATTAATGACATAGCCATACTTAAAAGATATTTGCACATACTACCCCCCCTGGGGGTAGGGGGGTTTTCAAGAATACTCCCCCAGTATCCCTGCTTGTCGTAAAAGGCGACTAAAAGGGTTGGCGGAGGGTTAGTGCCCCTCCCCGGAAAACAACTAACTAAAAAAACAAACAAGAAGCCTCGGACAAGGACTGACCAAACGATGACGACCCAGGACCGGACAAAGGACTTGGTAATGAGTACATGGAATGTAAGAGGAGCGAATGATGAGGTGAAAGAGAGAGAGATTGTCCAGGTGCTTGAGGGTGCGAAAGTGGATGTATGTGGAATAACTGAAACAAAATGGAGAGGAGAAAGTGTGAGAGAATGGGAGTATGGATGGGGTATATGTGCAGGAGTAGATGAGAAGGAGAGGGCAAAGGAAGGAGTGTGTATAGTTGTGAGTAAAAGATGGAAGAAGAGCATAAGACAGTATGGATCAGTTGGGTCAAGGATTGTGTGGGTAAAGTTGAAAGTTGGAATACAAATGTGGGCGATTGTGTGTGTGTATGCGCCAACGCAAGATCGTGCTAGAAGAGTGAGAGAAGAGTTCTGGACAAATGTGGAAATGTGCATGGAAAAGTTTGGAAGGAATGAGAGAGTGTTTTTGATTGGTGATATGAATGGTAAAGTTGGGATTGTGAAGGTGGATGGAATAGTTGGTGAGTGGGGTGTGCCTGCCGAGATAGATGAGAATGGGAGTGCGTTAGTGGACATTTGTGCTGGGAGGGGGTTGGTGATAGCCAATACCCTCTTCAGGCATAAAATGATCCACAGGTATACATGGCGAGTGATGAGAAGGGTGGGTGGTGAACTGAATGAAAGGAAGGCAATGATTGATTATGTGTGTGTGGATGAAAGGATGCGAAGATGTGTAAAGGATGCAAGAGTGTATAGAGGTTGGGGGAGTGGACTTTCTGACCACTACTTGGTGGTGGCCAGAATTAGGATGCAAGTGAGATGGAGGAATAGAAGAAGGGAAAGACGAGAGGAAGGAGTAGTTGCAAGGAGAGTGGAAAGGTTACAAGAGGATGAGAAAAAGGCAGAGTATAAGAGAGAAGTGGAGGAACGATTGGGCAAATATGAATTGGAGCAGATGGGAGACGTGGAAGGTGTGTGTAAGATATTTACAGAAGAAATATGTGCAGCATGTGATGTGGTGTGTGGAAGGAAGAGAAGGCGGAGGGGGGTACAAGGAACAGCGTGGTGGACTGAAGAGGTGAAACGGGCTGTGGCACAAAAGAAGAAAGCATACAATGAATGGGTGAGAAATAGGGGCGTGGAAGAAGTTGAGAGGCGGAAGAGAGAGTTATATGTGGAAAGGAAGAGAGAAGTGAAAAGATTAGTAAGAGAGAGTAAGAAGAGAGTGGATGAGGAATTTGGAAGGAATTTGAGTGTAAAGTGGAGGGACTGTAAGAAAATGTTCTGGAGAGAAGTGAAAAGAGTAAGACAGGGTGGGAGTGAAGTTAGCAGGGAGTGAAAGATAAAAATGGTAGATTACTAGTGGAGAAGGGAGAAAAGTGAGCAGATGGAGAGAACACTTTAAGGAATTGTTGAACGTAGAGGATGGAAGTAATGCAAGTATAAGTGGCTGGGGAATGGCTGGGAGAAGGAGGGAGGTGAGAAGACAGGAAGAAATCAGTAGGATAGAAGTTGTGGAAGCAATGAAGAAAGTTAAATCGGGGAAAGCCCCAGGAATTGATGGAGTGTGTGGTGAAATGCTGAAGCATGGGGGAGAGATAGCAGTAGAATGGATGTGGAAGATGTGCAGATTGGCCTGGGAGGAAGGTAGAGTCCCGGAGGATTGGAAGTCAGGTATAATTATTCCCTTGTACAAAGGAAAAGGGGAAAAAGAAGTGTGTGGTAATCATAGGGGCATTTGTCTTCTTAGTATAATAGGAAAAGTGTATGGTAGGATACTTATAGACAGAGTTAGAGAAAGAACAGAGAAATTAGTTGGAGAAGAACAGGGAGGCTTTAGGAAGGGAAGAGGTTGTGTAGATCAGATATTCATTCTTAGATCTTTAGTGGAAAAGTTTCTAGAGAGGGGAAAGAAATTGTATGCGGCTTTCATGGATTTGGAGAAAGCATATGACAGGGTGGATAGACAAGGATTGTGGAAGGTGTTAAGAATGTATGGAGTGGATGGGAAGTTGTTGAGTGCTGTGAAGAGTATGTACGATGGTGCGAAGGCTGCAGTGCGTGTGGATGGTGAACTAAGTGAATTTTTCTCTTTGAAAGTTGGTTTGAAACAAGGATGTGTCATGTCTCCATGGTTGTTCAATCTGTACATGGATGGGGTAATAAAAGAGGTACAAGGTAGGGCAGTGGATGTTGGAGTGGCCCTGGTGAGAGAGGATAGTGTTTGGAAACTCCCTGTACTGTTGTTTGCAGATGATACTGTGTTGTTGAGTGAAGACGAAGGGGAGCTGCAAGGCTTGGTGGATGAGTTTGAGAGAGTGTGTAAGAAACGGAACCTAAAGGTGAATGTAGGGAAGAGTAAAGTGATGGTCTTTGAGAGAGGTGAAGTTAGTGAATGTACAGCAAGGTTAGATGGTGAGGAATTGGAAAATGTGAGTACGTTTAAGTATTTGGGTAGTGTGATGAGTAAGGATGGAGGTTTGGAGTGTGAAGTGCTTGAAAGGGTACAGCAGGGAAGAAAGGTTGCTGGTTCCTTGAAAGCAGTGATAAGAAACAGGGAAGTGAGCATGGAAGTGAAAAAGTTACTACATGACAGTATTGTGATACCAACTCTAACGTACGGAAGTGAAGCTTGGACATTGTTGGAGGGACACAAGTCAAGAGTGAGAGCAGTGGAAATGAGTTATTTAAGAGGAGCCTGTGGAGTCACGTGGAGAGACAGGCTGACGAATGAGGATATAAAGGAGCGTTGTGGTGTGGATGTGGATGTGATAGGAAGCGTTATGAGGAACACACTGAGGTGGTTTGGCCATGTGGAGAGGATGGAGGGCGAAAGACTGACGAAGAGAGTGTATGTGAGTGAGGTGGAGGGGGGAAGAGGGAGGGGGAGGCCGAGGATGAGATGGAGGGATGGGGTGGAGAGGTATATGAGAGAGGGGGGTGTGAGTTGGGAGCAGGGCAGTGAAATGGCGGGGGACAGGGCGACTTGGAGGCGATTTGTTTGTGGCCACCCCAAACGGGATTGAGGCGTCTGGCAATAGATAGATAGATAGATTAATTATTTGCACGTGTATTAAGCTACATGTAGACTGATTTATGTAAACATATATGAGACATCGTATATAAATATGTACCATACCATGCACATGAATACAGCTACATACGTACTATGGGTCTCAAAAGTATCGGTGCACAGGGCGTCCGATGCCTACGGAAAGCATTTGAACAACTGCTGTACATTAACAACGTCTCATTATGAATGAACAACGTCTGTCTATATGAACATAACATTTGCTATATGTTGGCAAGAGGATATTGCTAGTTGGCGATGTAAGACACCTCCCGACACAAGGGCGCGTGGTAAGTCGGATACAAATATTTCAGTGACCTTCGCTCTGTGGTCCCAAATGTTTTACGCATATCGTGCACCGAAGCTTTTTTGGCCCATAGTGCCTACGTAAGAATATACAACTACATACTTATATAAGAATATACAGCTACATACGTACCTACATAAGAATATACAGTTACATACTACCTACTTAAGAATATACAGTTACATACCAACCTACAGAAGAATATACAGCTACATACTTACATAATATACAGTTACATACAAACATATATAAGAATATACAGCTACATACGTACCTACATATGAATATACAGCTACATACATACCTACATAAGAATATACAGCTACATACGTACCTACATAAGAATATACAGTTACATACTAACCTACAGAAGAATATACAGCTACATACTTACATAAGAATATACAGTTACATACTTACATCAGAATGTACAGCTACATACGTACCTGCATAAGAATAGACAGCTACATATGTACCTACATAAGAATACACAGTTACATACGTACATACAGAAGAATATACAGGTACCTACGTACCTAAATAAGCATATACAAATGCATACACATAAAAAAAGGCTAAACTATTCACAATATGCACAAATACACGTACAGTATAAACATATTCACGACATGCAGAATTACTATGCATACATACCCGTAGAGTACGGTAAGGATAACTGAGAAATGTCGTAGGATTAGGTTCATAAGAAGGGTTAATAGGGTGTGGCATACATATGTAAATAAGCTTAAATAGGCATAACAAAAAAGGAAACAAATATACGTACAGTACAGAATAAATACATTCTGTGCATACAGAATGACATACGCATACACACATACAAAATTCCGTCATGTGCAAGTATATGCTTACATTTATGAGGCGACAAAGGAAAAAAGTCGGTAATGATTATATATATATATATATATATATATATATATATATATATATATATATATATATATATATATATATATATATATATATATATAGTATAAAATAATGATGTGTGTCTGTCTGTCTGTCTGTCCGTTTCTTTCACGAGAACGGTAATAGATGTCGACCTAATTCTTTATGCATTAGGTGGGTGAACGTCCAGGGAATGTCAAAAAAAATAATACCAAACAAACCCTTTTGTGATAGCTAGCTACGTGGCTGCGCGAAACTGTCAGAAATCGCGACACGCATAAAAATGTGAAAATCATTTTTTCGATTTTTTGATCAGAATTGGTAACTGAGGGCGCAGCAACTGTATGTCAACAAAGATGTTGGTATTTGTAGACGTTTTGTGGTGGAAAAGCTATTAGTATGCCCCGCAAATTTTTGCAGCCAAGCAGAAGTAAAACTCTCTATCCATCTATCTATCTATCTATCTATCCATATATCTATCTATCTCGATAGAAATGTGTATGTGTGTGTGTGTGTGTGTGTGTGTGTGTGTGTGTGTGTGTGTGTGTGTGTGTGTGTGTGTGTGTGTGTGTGTGCTTAAAATTTGTACCGACAAATATTTACCTCACGTAGAAGATAGAAATGCAGTAAGAAACATAACTCTCACAACTTGCCAAGAAATGCATAGTAACCGAGATGCTATGATAAATAATTTAGCATTAGTAGTGTACACACAGTTCCTTGGATATACTCATTGCGCCAGTGTTAAGACGTCTTGAGAAACTAATGAAAATAAAAAATTTAACGTTTTCTTCAATGCAAACTGGAGACACTGAAGGTTAGCAATATGTTTGCAACCGACCTATCAGCTTCAGCCGCCAACATTTCGAGAAATGGCAAGCAAAACACAGAGCCCAATGCCGAGGTAAACCATCCAACCACTGATATCTCTTCTTATCCCCTTCCATCTCCTCTCACTAAGTCTTCGGTCGCACTGCAGTGTTTAGGTATGTGCGTTTGAAGCACTGGGTACACGCGTACCGAAACCCACCATTTCATTTCGGGGTAATCATATGAAAAATTTTTGTTTCACGGCATGGTACGTACATACAATTGAATCTGCCTAGAATAACATGCAACAGGTTATTTATAATAATACAGATGTACTGATATATCGCAGGATAATCGTGATGTCCATACAAATTTCAAAGATTTGATTGTCATCTTTTTACACCGAAAGAGTCGACGTGTAAACAGAAGGCACAGAGACAGGTTTGTAAAACCTCAGTTTGTTCATCCATCCACCCATCATCCAATCCTACGTTGCCCCATAAGGAGCTTAGGAGACAGGGGCTAAGCAAATTGGTCCTGACATTTAAGATGAGGGTAACCAGCCTCACTCATCCCTGAGTGGCATTACGTGAGTAATAAACCCCAACAATCCCTTGGATATAAACCTTCACCGGCTCAATCCGATTGGAGTGCCGTAATTACCCACTAAACCACAAGGCGCTAAAGCTGGCTGTATGGTTACCACCCAGAGTAGTAAATGGTTTTTCTGGTGTACAGGAAACCATTTGGCTTGTCACTTAGTGTAGAGTCGCCCACAGGCAGAAGGAAGAGGAAAAAATGAAGGAAATAAAGACAACAGGGAGTGTAAAGTCACCCGAAGGCAGAAGGACGAGGAAAGACTGAAGGAAAGAAAGACAGAAGAGGATGGAAGGAAAGAAGGATGGAGGAGAGGAAAGGGCAGACACCTAAGAGCAGCACTACATCGAGTGAGTGGATGGTGAGCGCCCCCACCTACCACTAATTACAATTCTTTGCCTAAGTCGACTGTATCTGACGCCACTGAAGGTTTCACTGACAAGGTATAAACAATGCGAAGGTTTTCTACAGTTTTAACACCTCGGCCACTCACAGAAGATGGAATGAGTGCAAGGAGAGGGGGAAGTGTTAGAATAGTCGGCCAGAATTTTGTAACTTTTACTTGGACTCCATGTTATGTATTACTTAAATTACATTTATTTTTTGAACGACGCACTTTCCAGTTACAGTTCATATAAGTAATTTTGCTTCTTGTCTCTCAGTTTATGACTTGGGTTCCAAGATATGAAGTACTGAATTTACAGTTATTTTACGAACAACGCACTTTCCAGTTACAATTCATACAGGTAATTTTGCTTCTTCTCTCTGAATCTATGTACACTACCTTGAACATTTGTTGGTACGGTTTTGAAACAATACTGTATATCTATCTATCTATCTATCTATCTATCATCTAGAGAGAGGGAGATAGAGAGAGAGAAAGAGAGAGACCAGGTGAGTAAGGGCAGGCGATTGAGAGGTTCCGGTAAGTGTTTGGCTTCAGGCGCAATCTTAACATGTTCAGTCCTAAATAACAGGCATTTGACATGTACTGATGCTCTTTACATTCCTGTTCAACTCACTAGACCACGAGTTTACCGATACTCTCGCTCATTCATGTAAACAGTAGGTCAGATGCGGAAATATCGTTCTTAATCTATAATTCCTTATGTCTCCCAGTCTTTTAAACAACAAGCCCATACATAAAGAAATAAACATGCCTTAAATCTGATGTTTTGTTTATTTTTATTGGATTTTTCTTTTCACGCTCCAAGTCTTTGAGTTTTTCTATTCTGCGTAAAAAAAGTATATATCTTGGAGGACACAAGCAAAGACAGACATTTTCGCGAGGCTATGATATTCCCGACTGTCTAAAGCAGGAGGGATTGGTGGGTTAGGAAAGCCTTCATGCTTTGCTTGCTAAGTGGCTTTCGGGATTTCGTAATACTTTATCTGTAACATTTAATTTGGCACATTACAGTGTCCTTTGCTATGTTTTTGATGCAAATTTTGTCGTACAGAAAACATACAAGAAAATCATAAAGTGTAATAACCTAAGCAATCTAGAGATGATCCGAAGCCTCCTATGTCTTCAAGAATGTAGTCCTCACACCCATGGAAGAGATATCTTACAAAAGACCAAGCATTTTGTTCCCGATTGCTTTCCTTTGTACGCCATTTCCTCCTTCTCCTCCTCCTCCTCATCATCATCATCATCATCGGCAGCAGCAGCAGCAGCAGCAGTAGCAGCAGCATCCCGAACATCACCAATGCCACACTACTCACAACCGCATCTTAGCCCGCCACTTATCCACATCCTAAACCAACCCTCACACACCACACACAACTTGATCACCACGTTGGAGGAGAAGATGATGATGATAATGATAGCGTGGGGCCGGAAAGCACCTGGGGACCGAACACGCCGAGAAATGAGGCGAAAAAAAAAAAAACGTGCCAGGGCCCTAGATGGGAATGACACGCCGAACACGTAATGCAAATCAAGAAACCGAATCCTTTCTATCGGTCTGGGTTCTTCTAACTCAACAACTTAGTCGGTAATTTCCTGAGAGGCGTAAAATTATGAGAATAATGGATGTACACAAATTATGTAACCGCTCTCTTTCTTAAAACTGTAGAGAAAGAACATACAGTCACCCCAGAAATAAAAATCACCCTGGACTGTAATGCCGTAGCTCTCCCACGGTCTTGTGTTTGTAGTAATACTGTATACGGTACACAAACGTACGAACACAAAGTCGAACGTATCTGACATGAATTGCATGGGAATGACTCGAGATGATGGGTGGTATGAAGCCCGTTAGAGTGGATAAACCCTGCGAGATCGAGTCAGGATTCCGGGGCCTGAATGATGATGAGGGTGCGTGCCTCATTTTACCAGGAAAAATTTAGTTAGTTTATAATTCTGTGAAGTTTTTCTTGCTCTCTCTACCCTACCTCACTCCATCCTGAGGAAAAGAGGTCTGGATGATGATGATGATGATGATGAAGGATTAGTTTATGCAATTAACAACATAATTCACCATAAATATATGATTGGGAAAAAAGGTTTGGATGAAGATGATGATGATGATGATGATGATGATGATGATGAATAAGGATTTGTTTAGGCATTTAACAACATATTTGACCACAAATAAAATAAATAACTGGGAAAAGAGTTTTGGAAAATGCTGTTGCTGCTGATGATGATAAATAAGGATTAGTTTATGCAATTAGCAACGTTTTTTTTACCACAAATATATATCTGATCTACCTAAATAATACAGAGTGTGTACATTCCGTGTTGCAGGACCTTCAAGTCATTTTAAGTTCCAAGAATTGGTGTTTGGGTAGAGTCCTCTTTCAACCACGCACCACAACCTACTTCACGAAATTCTATGAAGGTTGTTAAAATGCAGCTAAGAATAGATACTTAGAAGAACACTTGAATAACCAGGATATCACTTGAATTTTGACACTGACTAGAAAACTGTCGTTAAAAAGGTATATATAAGGTACTCATATTGCAGAATTTGCAACTCTGGGTCTTGAAGAGGCACTAAAATGTCGGATGTGTCTTGACTTCTGAAGTACAATGTTGATTTTCTAATAGACTTAAGATCAATTTCACTTCCTTAGTATGATTTTGTTTCGGACGAAAGACGAGGAAACGAGAGTGTAAATCTTCACGTGTCTCTTCTCCAACCTGCAACCACACCACACATCTTGGTTAGGAGTAGGAACTGAGCCTTAATTTTTTTTTTAAATTCGATCGTAGACTTACACACACACACACACACACACACACACACACACACACACACACACACACACACACACACACACACACACACACACATATATATATATATATATATATATATATATATATATATATATATATATATATATATATATATATATAGATAGATAGATAGATAGATAGATAGATATAGATAGATAGATAGATAGATAGAGATACAGAGATAGATGGATAGATATAGGTAGACAGATACAGATACATAGATACATAGATAGATACCGATATACTCGTATGGATGGGGGGGGGAAGAAACACAAATACTCCTAGTATGGTTTGGTACTGCTTTGGTATGCTATATATAAACTAAGGAATATTAAGTACAATAGGATGGACAGTCAATCCTCTCGCCTTTGAGGGCTAGCCAGGATGAGTAACCTGTCTGAGGGTGTTTAATTATTTTTTTTTTTTTTTGGACAACGCTAATACCTGACAAATTATCCTGTGTATTGCTCTTGAAAATATTAATGGTTATGTCTTCCACGACACTTTCTGGGAGCCTGCTTCATCCACTGATAACATCTTTAGTGAAGAAGTATACTGTATAGTGGTGCCTAGATTAACCAAGAGCCCTGATATTTTTAATTTATGCCCACGCGTGGTCATATCTGGCGCAAATGTGAAGAAACTGTCAATGTTTACGTTATCGAATCGTATGAATGTTTTAAAACATTGTACTGGATTCCCCCTCAACTTAAGTTTGGACAAATATAAGAGTCTATTTTCTTTTTCCAGTTTGTGTTCATAACATACAGTATAATACGGATTGATGAATTCGATGCTAGACACATTCTGGTTTAGCTATGTCGTTGGAAGCTGAGGGCTCAATCTACACCGCGAATTCCAAGAGGGAAACATAATGGAACACCAGTGTTTCTACATTTAACAGTGAAATGTCTTTTGATAAACCCCAACATTCTATTGACCTTGTTGGCCCCTTCAGTACACTGCTGTGAGAATTTTAGATTTCTTGGTACAATTTTTTTTTTTTTTTGCCTTGAACGCTGACTTCTTTTTTTTTTTTTTTTTTACCTTGAACGCTGTGACTCCTTTTTTTTTTTTTTTTTTTTTTTGTCCTCTCATGCCAAGTTGGTACCTTTTGTTGCAACAGCCGACATGTAGTATTTGACAGTTATTGTTATTAATGGGCATCTGCCAGTTGATCAAAGAGAGAGAGAGAGAGAGAGAGAGAGAGAGAGAGAGAGAGAACACAGGCTTACCAGATTTGCATGTCGTTCCCAACACATGTCGTAGAGGGGAGGGGGAGGGGGGAAAGAAAAGAAGAGAGAGAGAGAGAGAGAGAGAGAGAGAGAGAGAGAACACAGGCTTACCAAATTTGCATGTTGTTCTTAGCACATGTTGTAGAAGTGAGAGAGAGAGAGAGAGAGAGAGAGAGAGACAGACAGACAGACAGACAGACAGACAGACACAGACAGACAGATAGACAGGCAGAGAGAGAGAGAGAGAGAGACCATTATTTCCATAACAATGATAATTACCACCATTTCTCTCTCTCTCTCAAACGTAATGGTCAGAATGTTGTGTTGGTATTCTGCGAACGCATATGTAACACGTGCGGTTAAAGACAGAGGCCCCTCCCCCGATCCTCTCTCTCTCTCTCTCTCTCTCTCTCTCACACACACACACACACACACACACACACACACACACACACACACACAGATTTTCATTACCTTTTCTCCTTCGTTTTATCTCTTTTCCAAATTAAATTTTTTTCCTTTAGCGTCTTTTATTTCTTTTCTTCATTTCCCACCCTCGGCTTTCCTCCTTTCCTCACTGCTTTCCACCTAAGTGGCATTTTTTTTCTTAAATCAGTCCGATCACTTCAATCTTCTCTCACATTATTGTTGGACGCCTTAATCCGGGAAAAGGGGGGAGGAGGCACAAAGAAATCACCTCCATTTCACACTGATCATTGCCATCAGGTTGCCCTGCCTGATGCTCTCGTTGTTTTCACTCATGTGCTGTTGGCCACATACGAACCTGGGACAGTATCCGAGTGAAGCAGAGGTCAATCTTCGCCTTCTAACATTCATGCATCACAGTTACTTGGTCATTTCGCCGAATATTTGACAACCGTTTTCATTCACGTTAGTGCCACCAACAAATCTGTGAAGATGTCAACCATGTCAAGTGCAGCAGATGCAAAACCCCATCTATACAATGATGCTGGTCCAGGTACATATGTGGTCAACTGTACCTCTCCACGCCAGTCATATCGTTATTTTTAAAGCTAGCCTGGTGCCGACGGCTTGAGTTCCCCTGGACTTTTTGGCTACCTGTGCTGTCTCCCTAATTAAATCTTTCGGTACGAGGACTTATTCTATGTATTTATTATCCACTCCTTCACTGCCTCATTAGGAGCCTTGGGGCCCGGCTTTAAGCTACTTTATCCTTACATTTACTGCGACGGTGAAAAGTTACATCCTCTGAACTGCATTGGGTAAGAAATCGCAGCCAGATCTCATATGTAAACCTTGACTGGCTATTCTGGCTCGATCGCATTTACTCCAGTCACATACGAGTAAATATTTTTTTCCATTTCACCTCCTGGTACCGATAGCTCCAGTGCACATGAAAGTTTTTAGCTACCTGTGATGTTTGACTATTTAAATCTTTCAATATGGGGATTTTTTTTTTTCAATCCCTTCCCAAAGTCAACGAAATTTCCATTTGACTCAGGCTGCCAGGAGACGATTTTATTCAACGATTTTATTGAAGTCTAATAGTGAAGGTGTGGATTATGGCGAAATCTAACCCTTCAGTTTCAAAAACTCTCTCTTAAGCAGAATTTTTAGTCAGAAGATAGCAAGAGTAAAAAAAAAAAAATACCATAGTGTAATGGATTAATTCGGCATGATGCTTTATGAGGATCCTACCACACACTCATTGGAGGTGACTTTATATATTTTATAAAGATTAATGTAGAGAAACCCGTATTTTGAGGGCTAATTATAAAACATTTGTCTTAATAGGAAACTAATATAATGTACTCTGTGGCAATCATCGCTCAGGTTATTGTTGTTATTCTTTCTCCCGACTAATCTGAAGGTGGCCCCGGTTGATTGCAAGTTGAAGTTCTCTCATTCATTCCCATCCTCCATTCAGGATATAGGGAAGGAATCGAGGAACGTATATCTATCTATCTATCTATCTATCTATCTATATATCTATCTATATATATATATATATTTCTTTATATATATATATATAGATATATATATATATATATATATATATATATATATATATATATATAGTTGAGCGTGTGTAAGAGTGGGAAATGCTGTGAGGGATTGGTTTCCTGTAAGAGTGGGGCTCCGACAGGGATGTGTGATGTCGCCTTGGTTGTTTAATATTTACATGGATGGTGTTATAAGGGAGGTGAATGCAAGAGTTTTAGGTGGAGGTCGGAGTCTGGTGAATGTTGATGGTGGAGAGTGGAATCTGAAGCAGCTACTGTTTGCAGATGATACTGCACTGATGGCTGATTCAGAGGAGAGATTGAGACAGTTGATAGAGGAGTTTGGAAGGGTGTGTGAAAGGAGGAAATTGAGAGTAAACGAGAATAAGAGTAAAGTGATGAAGTGTACGAGGTTGGTAGATGGTAGGGGGATGAATATAGTTTTGAATGGCGAGTTGCTTGAGGAGGTAGAGTGTTTTAAATATCTAGGGTCCCATGTTGCTGTGGATGGAAGAATAGATGCAGAAGTGAAGTTTAGAATAAATGAAGTAGGAAAGGTGCTGGGAGGAATGAAAAAAGTGTTTAGATGTCGTTGGCTTAGAATGGATGTAAAGAGAAGGCTGTATGAGGGTGTTGTAGTACCGACTGCATTATATGGGGCTGAAACATGGAGTATGGGTGTAGCAGAGAGGAAAAGTTTGAATGTAATGGAGATGTGGTGTCTGAGGAGTATGTGTGGAGTGACGCGTATGGATCGAGTGCGAAATGATGAAGTGCGAAGGAGAACTGGAGTTGTTTGGGAGATTGCTGGTAGAGTTGAGCAGAGGGTGTTGCGATGGTTTGGGCATATGGAGAGAATGGATAATGAGCGATTGGTGAAAAAGATAACTAGATCTGATGTAAGAGGTGTAAGGCTGAGAGGAAGACCACGAATAGGATGGATGGACAGTGTGGAGAGAGCGCTGGATGCGAGAGGGATGTCTGTTGAGCAAGGAAGAGTGGCTGTGCGTGACAGAAATAAATGAAGAGAAACTGTGAATGAATAAGTGATGACGCAGCCCTGAGGGGATATTCTCCCTCATTTGGTCTGATCAGCTAGTCAGGTCAGGTGCGGGTAAGGGGATGAGTCTGTTATGATGTGGCAGGGGTAAACCAACTCTGCTGTCGGGCCCTGCTGCGGATGTCGCTCATTGCATTGCGCAGTTGACCCTTGTGCGGTATGGTGCGGTGAGGATCTGTCCGTTCTCCCCTTTGGGGCTAAGATTCGAATGAATGTGTTTGAATGGATGAGTAAATGGGGAGTGTGTCGTCCTGTCTCGGCTACCTCCCTTTCCTTGGGGGAAGCAGCCTAGGTATATATATATATATATATATATATATGTATATGAGAGAGAAAGAGAGAGAGAGAGAGAGAGTGAGAATCCAACCAGGTATATTGGTAATATCACGTGAAGTGTCGACGTCGAAGTAAACAAATAAAGCTTCTGTGTTCCCTTCAAGTATGTCAGTAATATCGTCCAGTCTGTTAGTATACCTTCCCCTAGCGATATCAAGTTTCATATTACTGCCGGGAGTGACGAGCTAAATTCTTTCCTGTAACCTAGGAGACCGCTTTCTCGGTTCCATATAACGATACTACATAACCAACTGGATGCATGGTGGACTAATGGTTTAAGACGCTGTAACCGGTTGTGGTTCATAAGATTTCAGATTTGTATGTTGGTTGTGGCCTAGCAATCATATACTGCCATTCAGCTGCGAGTATCTGGTTACTTTCGCCTAAATACTGTACTTGCAGTCCGATTACTTTTCTCTCTCTCTCTCTTTTTTTTTTTTTTTTTTTTTTTTTGCTATCGCCTTACCATTTAATTCAGCTTAGAAGAATTCTGGTTAGGTACAACCTTCCTTGGTCCTGCTAATACAAGCTGACTCCTTTGCTGAATAAAACCTGCTAGTAGTGACAAGAATAAAATTTGATAGATGCTCTCTTACTCTAGAATAATAGGCCTAGTCCCGGATTATTACGCGCTTGGTGGGGCTGTAACAGACTGCATGGTTAACAAAGTAGACATTTATCCTCACATCATTATACTTTTGCTAGTCTGAATCAAGTTTGTCATAGTTATGTGCCAGTGGTCTCATGCAATACTTCGTATGAACTGATAGTCATGATCTTATTTCGATATTCTAAATGCTAATGAATTCTTTGGAAGATGCTGATACTGATGATGCTTACGATGATTATTGTAATTATTATTATTATTATTATTATTATTATTATTATTATTGTTATTATTATTATAATATCTATTATTATCATTATTATGCGGTAAGTGGGGGCACTCACCATTCACTCAATGCAGTGCTGCTCTCAGGTGTCTGCCCTTTCCTCCCCTCCATCTTTTTTTCCTTCCATCCTCTTCTGTCTTTTTTTCCTTCATTCTTTCCTCGTCCTTCTGCCTAAGGGTAACTTTACACTCCCTCTTCTGTCTTTCTTTCCTTCATTCCTTCCTCTTCGTTCTGCCTGTGGGTGACTCTACACTGAGTGACAAGCCAAATGGTTTCCTGTACACCAGGAAACCATTTACTATGCTGTGTGGTAACCATATAACCAAATTTTGGCACCTGGTGGTTTAGTGGGTAATTATGGCGCTCCAATCGGATTGGGCCAGTGAAGGTTTATATCCAAGGGTGTTTGGATTTTATTGCTCATGTAATGCCACTCAGGGATGAGTGAGGCTGGTCACTCTCATCTTAAATGTCAGGACCAACTTGCCTATCCCCGGGCTCCTACGCTCCTAATGGGACAACGTAGGATTGAATGATGGATGGATGGATTATTATTATTATTATCATTATATTATTACTGTTATTAATTTATTACCTGTACATTAGATTTTATTGCGTTGTCCAGGCTATTTTGTACTTCCTACCTGCAGACGATTATTTTGCGTTCTCCAGACAATTTTTTTACTGTAATCGCCTGAAGATTTTATTCTTGCTCTTCTCAGATACTTATATTCTTGCTATCGTTCAAACATCAACTTAACCGTCTTCCCCACTTCTGTTATTGTGACCCTAGGCTCATCTGATATGTGAAACCGGAGGACTGAAGGCTAAAACTGCCATTCTCACGTAGTTCACCATCTTCCTCTCCGGAAGTAGGAAGGGAGTTAAGAGACGTTCATATAACCGGTCAGGGGAACAGCACGGTTATATCGGTGCCACTGCCTGAAGGCATCTCTTTCCAGCACCATTTTCCACTCCAGTTGATATTTATGATAGGCACTGCACTACAGTCATATTTTCATTTAGCTGTTGCAGTGCCCTTATTATTTTTTCCTCTTTGGACTGCATCTTGTTGTTGTTGCTGATGGGAGTGGTGAAAATTATTTCCTGTTCATTGACCTTTTTTTTCTCTTACATGTCCGATTCCGGCAATAGACTTTACTGTCTCTTTCCTGTGGTCCAGTTGTCCACGTATTTGCTACACACTGCTTGGCATGTTACCGGGTTTATTCTAATACACAACGCCAAACATACATACATGAAAGGCTGTCTCATTTAGGAAGTAGGTGACGTACTGGCGAGGCTGTTTTTATGACATGTCTGGACCAGTTTGTGTGTTTTTCAAATTGATGTTTATCTTCCTGTGAGTTTGGGTGAATGTGTTTGCTGGGTTAAGTTCAATATTATATCAGTTCGCTTGGTCTGATGAGGTTTGTGTTTGCCGTTGTGTGCGGGTGCTCGTATGAATTCTGTGTGTGTGTGTGTGTGTGTGTGTGTGTGTGTGTGTGTGTGTGTGTGTGTGTGTGTGTGTGCAAGTTAGCTCAAAAAGTTTTATCTAGTTTTAAGCAAATTCGGTAGGAGGGTTAGAATTTAGTCAAGGTTCAGCCTTTGGTTTTTAAACAATATGGAAAAGGTCAAGATCACAGGATTAGGTCATTTTTTTGACATAGCCAAAAAGTTAATCAGTTTTTATCCGATTTACAAGCTCGGTTGAACGGTTTGGGTTAAGGCGTGAAAGAATTAAGAAGTCATAGGTCAAGGTCACAGGGAAAAGGCAAATTTCTATCCTTGTGTCGGTGTGAACAGAACTAAAACGCTTGATATGAACTTGGTCAAACTGAGGAAAGACTGAGGGTCAACCAACACGCAGACCTATCGTTTATGAGAACTTTAGAGCAAAGACCAAGGTCAGATGGCACTGTCAACTTATAGGATTTTTATCCGATTTGGAGTAAACTTTATGGAAGGGTTCATGATGAAGCGAGAGTAAAAGATTTAGATTCTGAAAACAATTAAAACTCAAGGTCACGGTGAAAGTTCAGACGTCAAAGTCATATGGCAAAGTCATGTTAAATAATATCCATCTCAGTCACACCAACTTTTGTGGGTGGATTGAAGAAAAAAACAAGGATCAAGGGTTACGATGCTGAGAAAATAGGCGAAGATAAAGGTCGCGGGTCAAAATCAAATATTCGGCCCTTAGACTTATTGGTGATCAAGCTCGTATTGCACTCTCTGAATGCTCCTTCTTGTTAAGATTACGATTTTGGGGAAGGGTAGGATGATGATGACGATGATGACGACGACGACTCATAAGAGGACCTCGTCTACCTCTACATTCCCTTTCTCTACCATCTCCCATCCTTTCTGCCAGCTTCTCTCCTCCTTACCACTACTCTCATATTTTCCCATTTGCCACATTATTTTATTCCTCTCTTTCCCTCACTTCCACCTACCTTCTATCACTCTCATTCCCTTCACCTTTCCCCTCCCCCCGACCGTCCCTTTTATTTTCTCTTTCTCTAACTCACCTCTCCCCCTCCTTACCTCTCCCTCTCCTCTTCCCTTTCACCTCTTTTCCCCTTTGACGTCACCTCCATCTCCTCTCCCACCTCCCTCTCTTATTCCTCTTCCTACCCATCTCTCCCACCTCCCTCCCTTACTTCCTCTTCCTACCCATCTCCCCCTCCATCCCTCCGTCATCCTAACCCCCTCATCCACACACCCACACCATTCATCAAAGTCAGTGTGTGTGTGTGTGTGTGTGTGTGTGTGTGTGTGTGTGTGTGTGTGTGTGTGTGTGTGTGTGTGTGTGTGTGTGTTTGATGTGCTGTTTACCCCATCACGCACTTTTCACACACCCACAGATTGCCGGTTCATACACACACAACTTTTTCAACCCCGTCTGTCTGTTCCTACGGCAGGGTTTTCCAAAGTGCTTTCGAGTTGGGAATTATATTTACTTTTATCTCCCCCTCCCCCCTTTTTTACGGGATGATCTTGATTAAACTGGATTAGGTAATGACTGGTTAGGTTAAGTTAACCCAAGTTAGGTCAGATTACATTAGGCGAGCTTAGTTTAGGACAAGACGAGCTAATGTTGGCTAGGCTGGGTCAGGTTTGGTATGGATGTGTCAGGTAATGTTACGTGAAGCTATTTTGTCACATTTTTGCTAAGGAAAAAAAAAAAGAACGCCCAGTCTGAGATCCGCTAAACCATATTCGTTATAAAAATACTCGTACAAATCCAAAGGCCAAATTTCAGATAAATTACAGTATGTTAGGTTAATACGTTAGGGTTAGAGTAGGGTATGATATATTACTAAAGGTTAAGTTAGTTTACTATGGAAAAACGAAAGAACCACAAGATGAAAGTCGGGCAAGCTTAACACTACGAAAAAAAGGTAAATACAAGAGAGAGAGAGAGAGAGAGAGAGAGAGAGAGAGAGAGAGAGAGAGAGAGAGAGAGAGAGAGAGAGAGAGAGAGAGAGAGAGAGAGATTGTTGCAAAAGTGTGTGTGTGTGTGTGTGTGTGTGTGTGAAGGGGGAATCTGCAGCGGATCGATAGTTAGAGTACTGGTCTCTTCATACAACTGCCTCAAGATAAGGGATTGTACTCGAACCTTGGCAGAATTTTAAAGAGGGTTTTGGTAGCATATCTTCTTATACTTGCATAATGTTAATTCCCTTGTGGTTTATAACAATAGCAAATACTATCATGTCACTTTTTTCTGCATCAAACAAGGAAGCAAAGGACAGAAGCCTGCATCATTGTTTCCTCCAAGGAACAAGAAGGAAAAAAAAAAAAGATCCAAATTCAAAGTCCGTTCATTTCGAAATGCCCGAACATATTGAGTTTAAAAAGACTTGAGGTCATGGATGGAAGGAAACACAGACACAAGAAGACAGTTCCAAAGTCGACGTGTGACTTGCATGAAGGGCTGGGAGTATCGGTTAACTCTATTACAGCACTTCCACACTCACCTGCACCATTCTCACCACCGACACCCCATCCTCGTTCGTACTTTGTCAGCTGGGGAAAGTATAATTTTGACTATCACTCTTCCTCCGCAGAGAATGTCCGGTCCTGCAGTGTACCCCACAAGGACTGGCTATGGTTACAGTTACAATTACATAATTATTTGTGTGCATGAGGATCTATAATCCCTTCCCCCCCATCTCTCTCTCTCTCTCTCTTTTTCTCTCTCTCTGCTGTGTGTGTGTGTGTGTGTGTGTGTGTGTGTGTGTGTGTGTGTGTGTGTGTGTGTGTGTGTGTGTGTGTGTGTGTGTGTGTGTGTGTGTGCGCGCGCGCGCCCTCGAGTCATAGCAATAACTTCTTTACTAGCCTTAAATATCGTTTCTGTATGCAGATTATGCTCATCTCAGAGGCACTTCTAGTAATCGAACATGGATTCATTTCCATTTTATAAGTTCTAATTCATATAAAATTCCAACAAATAAATATCAGTTAATTCCAATTCTCCAGCTCCAGCAGTTTATAAATTTATTAATTCTACTTCAGTTCAGATAACGTCGTATTCAATTATAATATTCAATTCGACTGTAAGAACATGAATCACAGTTTAATTTATGAATCCAGTGTCTTCGTTTCCTTTGTAAAGGCTACAACACGTATGCATATATCTGCCTTTGTCAAACTGTGACCCTCCATGCTGCTAGATCTCCAGCAGACTGTATTCCATAGTTGAGGTAAATATCTGACGGAGACCTACCATAGGGCCCACTTGTTAAACCCAGAAAACAGACGGGAGGAATTTGGATGGTCTCAGCCCCATCCCTCCCAAAGCCGTACTGACAGAACCCGCCCCAAGCCTCGCCTCATGTCCGCCTTTAGGTAGCAAGCAGGACAAAGCTTTCTGGCCGCATGTTCTTACTACGCCAAACACTGTGTCTGTAGTAAGGTACAATGTATGCTGAGTCTCCTTAATTTATTAAGATTTTTTAAATTGTATTTCGCATGCGAGTTAATCTGATCATGTTGAGTTCCTGAAGCTGCATGGTTTAACTAGTAATTAATTTATAGATTATCATGCTGCCAGGTGGCGACGAAAAGTGACGAATTAGCCTACAAGTGATCGTTCGAATACTAATACCTGCACTTTCTTTTACTGCTTCCATTATATACGGCATATTATCAGCGCAGTTTATTTCAAGGACAGTTTGGTTATAAAGAAAAACAGTTTACACTAATTATTTCTATATTACCTTTATAAGACTTTGACTTAAAGCACCCCATTTATTGCTGAGTTTGTTCTTAGAATTTCAGAATATCTAATTTTATGCTGTAAGATCTGAAACACTGAATACAATGGCAATACTTTTCCAGAAGGCAAATATATTTTTGCACAAAGAATCACAGGCAGGTAACCCATGAAGATCCTGATCAAAATTCCCACAAAATGCTTTGACTCCATTTGGGCTAATATGATGGCACTCTAGTTTTGAGATGTACAGTATATGCTAGTTTCATGAACCATATACCCATAGAATTCATCACTGAAAAGCAGCTCTAAACGTTCCGTAAGAGTAAATGACGATACTTTGCTATTGTTTGGTTTTGTGATCACAGGTAACCTCTTCCTTTTCTTCCCTAATATCTAATGAAGAGAGGCAGTTTCTTTCTTACACTACTTCCTTGAAGAAGGTTAACAACATGTCACTTCCAGATCATGGCATTATTCACCATTATCAGTTGTTCCTTTGGGATGAGAAATTTCTGACCTGCTGAGCTGGTTGCCATTAAGTGATTCTGGTTGTCCTTTTCCTCAACAGCAGAATGTTCCTCAGTCAGCTCATGAACTTACGAGGCTCCAAATATATGTTATCCCCTTGGCCATAACTGTCCCAGACCTCACTAAGCGACAAGCATACACCACAACAATTGTTGACACAGTATCTCAGCATGGCCATATGGCAAGTTATCCTTTTTTATACATATCACATAGAACAATATTTCAGTGTCGACACAAATACTACACGTGGCAAAATAGTTACACATCATATACATGTGGTAATAGGAATATATTTCATTACTGTAGACCAATGAGAAACTAGCCATTTTCCATTTCAACAAGGCATAGATGTATCTACTTTCATAGGCGGACTTATTGCAGATAGATAAGTTTGTTTCAGTATATTCGATAGAGTGGAGGGCAACATGTCGCACCGTCCATACTAAGGAGGCTAAAAGAAAAAAAAAAAAAGATAAGGAGATATATTTCTGTGTCTGATGTTTTCATATGGCAATACTAGGAGATAATGGATTAGGTTGCTGTTTATTTCCAAATCAGTTAACTTATTTAACTTTGTGAAACAAACCCACAGTTTATATTAACTATTTACTGTAGTTTGTCGTAGTTTTCACCTTTCTGTAAGACAGTGACGGAACACGTGCCAAGAAGTAATGCATAAATTTCCTTTTGAAAGTAACATGCGATGCAAGTTAATAAGACAAAAAGCACCCAGTAAAAAAACACAGAGAATAGAATTTCATTTATAAGACAAGAAAAACATAACGCGCAACTCCACAAACAGAACAGTTTCATGTAATTACAAGTGCAGATTAAACACTGATTTTAAATTGTCACACAAAATGACAAGGAAATATTTATGAACTTCAGGCAAGTTGAACATAGATTCAAGATAAAGGAATAATCCACTTGTTAGGCTACATAAAAAAGTTACCCAAACTTTCAAACACAAATAACATAATATCGGGTCAGTTCACCGAATCAGCTCCGGTTCATATGAAATTTTCCCTTCTTCAATTGCAGTTCAGTTCCCGTCCACTTACTTTCCCAAATAAAAATCTAATTCAATTCCATTTCATTCCATATCTGCCCCCATGTCTGGTAGTAGTCGTTCTCTCTCTCTCTCTCTCTCTCTCAGTATTGCATATACTGTATCTACCTACCTACCTACCTACCTACCTATCTATCTATCTATCTATCTATCTATCTATCTATCTATATATATATATATATATATATATATATATATATATATATATCCATCCATCCATCATCCAATCCTACGTTGCCAGATGAGGAGCGTAGGAGCCCGGGGCTAGGCAGTTGGTCCCGACTTTTAAGATGAGAATGACCACCCTCACTCATCCCTGAGGGGCATTACGTGAGCAATAAACCCCAGCCACCCCTTGGCTATAAACCTTCACTGGCTCAATCCGATTGGAGCTCCGTAATTACCCACTAAACCACCAGGCGCCAAAATTTGGTCATATGGTTATCACCCAGCGTTGTAAATGGTTTCCTGGTGTACAGGAAACCATTTATTATTATTATTATTTATTTAATTTATTACGCAACAGCGTCAGACAGTACATGTGAAACATGATACATATGGAATCCTCGAAAACAGCTGTGGACATATGTATACATATACATACATACATACATACACACACACATATATACACATATACATACATACACATATATACATATATACATACACATATATACACATATACATACATACACATATATACACATATACATACATACACATATATACACATACATACATATGTATATACATATATACACACACACACACACACACACATGAATAAAGACAAAACTCATGAACATGTAGGGACATTACATGGAGGTATATGCCACACAGGGCACAGTGAGCTACTTAAACCCGCCAAAACGAGGGTGATGCACCAAGAGTTCTTCTAAAACTTCGTGGTTTAATAAGTGTCGACACACCACATCAAGCGGCTGGCCCTGGGGCAGCAGGTGTCGAACGGTAGGGCACTCCAGGCAATAATGCTCTATAGTGTCGGAGCGAGGCGAGTGGCACAAGCGACACTCAGCGAAGGGAGGCTCCCCTTCCAACCCAGCGACCTGCCACTGTTGCCGGTAGCCCAGCCTAAGATGAGCAGAGACAACATTGTGCCTCCGAACCATGAGACCCCGGCGACGGTAGGAATACTTGAGGCGGCAGACAGACTCGTAATGGTAGGGCCTCTCTGCATCTCTGCGGCGTCGCACAGGAAGGAAAGCAGCGGTGCGAACTCTGGAGAGGTAACAAGTCAGGGAGAGAGGGCGACCATCACCACGAGGAGGCAAACGGCAGGCTTCCTTCGCGAGTCTGTCGACTGTGGTATTGTGGCGTAAACCAACATGAGATGGCACCCATATAAATATGACAGTCAAGTTACGATGAAGCAGTAAAGCCAGAAAAGAGAAGATCAGTTGAACAACTGTAGAGTGTGTGGGCCGAACACTGGATAGGGACTGAAGGGCAGGCTTGGAGTCGCATATGATGACAGCATTTACTCCCCGTTGGCAGACAAGACTAACAGCATCCAGAATGGCAAACAGTTCACACAGTGTGGAGCTGGAGTGATCACGGAGACGTCAGCCAACCCAACCCCCTGGGGGTGGTTCCAAGTCGGGTGAGTAGACAGCAGCACCAGCAGCACCATCCGATTGCAGTGACCCGTCAGTATAGAGGTGATATGGAGCTGTGATAGAGGACGTCACTGTCGCCACGTGTTCCAGAGCCAGCTGCAGCTGTAGATAAGGTGGGTCAGACCTGGAGGTGGGAGTGAAGCTCACCTCTGGCATAGGCAGCACCAAGGGTGGGGGGGTTGGGGGTACTTCTGCAACAAGAACATCCAAATTAAGGCTGCGGAGCATAGAGGAAACAGATTTAATAAGAGCACGTCCACCGCGCAGAATAGGAGGAACTGGGGAGTTTGGTCTCAGAGAAGTCCTGACTAACTGAGAGTAGTGTGGTGAAAGTTGTGGGAAATGGAGGCACTTGACAGTGAGGCGAGTGACATTAGAATAAATTCTTTCTATTAAAGGCGGAAGCCCCAGCTCACGCTGCATGTTCACTATCCTGGTAGACATGGGACAGCCTAGAATTACTCTCATTGCTCTATTCTGAAAATTTCCTAAAGGCTCCAGAGCAGTCCTAGAAAGCTGAATCAAGGCAGGGGAGAGATAGTCAACAACAGAGCAAATGAAAGTAATATAGACTGTCCTGGCCACATGGATGGAGATTCCCGAAGAGTTGTTGGTGAGCCACTGAAGTGGTGCGAGTCGGCACTGGAGGCAATCCAACAGGTCACGGACGAAGGGATGGCCCTGGCGCCTGGCGGGGGGAACAGCCGAGATCTTAACAGGTGCCCCCAGGTAGCGGTACTGGAAACACAAGGAAATGACAGTCCCTCCAATGGTGAAGTCAGGCGGAGCTTGAGGAGGGCGGCAGGAGAATATTCTGCTCTTATCTGGGGAAAGAATAATGCCACAGTGAGAGGAAGCCACATAGAAGGAGTCAAGAAACCGCTGGAGATCCCTTGGCAAGGAAGAGTGAACACAAATATCATCGGCATAGCATGTAATTGTAGTTCCAGGAATATTAGGGAGAGAAGTGAGCAACCGATGCATCAGTACATTAAACAAAAATGGGCTAAGAACACCCCCTTGTGGCATACCAAGATGAAAACTGCGTCGAGGACTGTACACACCACTGAAAAACACGCGAGAGGTCCTGTTACTGAGATAGCCCCGAATCCACCGCAAGAGATTACCCTTTATCCCAAAGTTGACAAGTTGATCCAAAATGATGTCTCTGTTAGCAATATCGAAGGCACTCTGAAGGTCGACGAAGGCCACCACACTGTCCCGGGAGAGGCGAGAATACAAGTCAACGAGGCAGTGGTGCATGCTGCGCTGAGGAAGGAAACCATACAGATGTGGAGAAAGGCGGTCCTGAAGCCTGTACATGAGACGGTTGAGTAAGATCCTCTCCATCACCTTGCAGAAACAAGAAGTAAGGGAAATCGGCCTGAACTTCGCCGTGCCAGGCTTGGGGATGGGGACAATTGTACTGCTGGTCCAGGCTCGTGGTACACAACTGTCTCTGAAACAAAGATTGTACAATTTAAGTAAAGGGTTACCAGGAACTTGTTGGAGCAGACGTAGCACAGCATAGGTGATACCGTCATCACCAGGGGATGAAGCCTTACCTGGAGAGAGAGCACGACGCAGCTCCGACTCGGTCATCTCCTCTGCATCATCATCATCATCCTGCAGCAAAGCAGACATCAAACGAAGCTGACGGGCAGGAGCACAGGAAGAGAGTGCATCTTGTATGTGGCTGGGAAGACTTGCTGGGGCAGACTGTTCCGACCAGGCGTCGACAAGGTTTTGAGCGTAGACAGCGGGAGTGTGATGGCGAGCAGTGGCGGGCGTCTTCTTGACAACTCGACGGATGAGGTGCCACATGGAAACCACACTTGTCTGTTGGTTAATACTGTCCGTAAACCGCTGCCAGGACTCAGTAATGACACACTCCTGCAGTGCGACTAATGCATCCCTGGACGTTTGATAACGATGGAGTGTGCCAGGATTCGGGTTGGCTTGAAACAAGAGCCCATCACGTTCAGCCTCCTTCTTCACCTCTTGTATACGTGCATCAAGCGTCCAGGAGTGGGCGGTACAGCGGTGCTGCAGATGTGGGCGGGAGACATACTGCCTTTAAAAATCATGAGTGGCAGAGACAAGATCAGAGTATAACTGGTCAGGTGAAGAAAGATTAAAAGTAGGTACCATCTGGGCCATATATGATATGTGCGTCGGGCAATACTTAGGGGGCACAGTAATGCATAAACCTGCAGCAGGAGCAGTAGAAGCCGCAGGCAGAGAATAACGAAATCGAAGTGCGACGTGATCAGAGAATAAGGCTGGCACTGAGGAGCACTGGACCCGAGACGCTATCAAGCCGGACGTGATGACGTGATCCAGAGTGCCTCCCCGGGAGTGAGTGGTGCTGCCAGTATCCCAGCGTGCAAGGTGATGCCTGCAGATGTAAGAAATGAGATGAAGGCCATTACGATTGTAAGAGCCAGAACGATCACCTAAGTCAGGATGCCGAGCATTGAAATCTCCCATATACACCACCCCACGCACTGTAGGAGATGGAAGAGCCTCAAGAGAGAGTCTGACAGGGGCGGAATAGACATTACACAGCTGGAGCAAGCCATCCCCAAGTGTGACCTCAAAGAGCTGGAAAATCATGTCAGGGTCGGTGGAGTTGCGGAGAAGGCGGTGTGGTAAGAAGCTGTGTTTGTAAGTCAACAGGCCATTCCTTACCAGATGGACGTACGGAATATAACCTGTAAGGGGGGGAGCTTGCCCAGCGGCAATCGGCCGGCCTGGGAACGCTTCATGGAGAAAAATAACACTAGGGTGGTGTCGAAAAACAAAGGTCTTGAGTTGAGCGAGCTTAGCATAATTGGTGATACCACAGACGTTCCAGGAGATGACATCTAGCTGGTAATCAGGAGCGAACCTTATGCTTGAAAGAAGGTGACTGGAGAGTGGAGGCAGACGAACGACCTGGGTTAGAGAACGAACCAGAAGGGAATGATTCACAGAGTTTTTCAAGGCGAGAGGCAATAGTACCCATCTTGTCGGTGAGGGTGGTGACGGTGGAGATGATGCACTGCTGAGCCTCAACCAAGGTGGAGAGTTTGTTATCCGAAGAAGCATGAGCTGCAACCAGCCCGTCAATCCTGGCTTCAAGAGCAGAAAAGCAGTCCTCAAGAGCCGTACATCGTGCCATGAGGGAGGCAACAGCCTTGCGGAGGGCCAGGTCAGGAGCCGAGGCAGTGCTGGTGGGAGGAACAGGCTGAGGTGGTGGTGGGGGTGGCCCGGGAGTGACGGCCCGAACTGGGGCCCGGCGCCGAGCACAACCATGCCACACGTTGACCCCTGGCTGAAAACAGCACGGACACTTCCACAGAGACGTGTCCCGAGAAGGTGGGGGTTCTGAGGTGGATGCGGAGGCAGCAGGACGTGACGGCTCACCCTTGACAGGACACGTCCTGGATTCGTGGCCAGCCGCACACCAGGCACACTTTGGCGAGGCAGAGCAGTACCGGGAAATGTGTCCCACGCCCCAGCATCTGTAGCACCAAGGCTGGTCATTATGGAGTTTCTGCACCTCACACTGTGGAAGACAGGGGAGGAAGTCAAAACTAATAACTGACGGAGGTGGGTCGGGAAGGCTCCAGACGACAACAATCTGGTTAATGGGAGAACCATCCTGCATGAAACGACGGGCAGAGTACACTCCAGGATATCCCTTGGCAAGATTTGGGTCAACGTCAACAGGGAAACGGGTGAGGATGTAGCTGGGGTACTTACGTGGCCTCTCCAGTGAGTCCTGAAGAACGAGTGGCAGCGAGAAAAACTCACCAGATAAGACTCTGTTAATGATGTCCTCTCTTTGTCTAGAAATGTAGACAAACCGGGAGGTGACTGCAGCCATCTTGACTTCTGCCTTGTCACGCTGTAGTTGGAAGGCACTGTTAACCGAAGACAACCATCGCAGCTTCGTATCCGTGGAAGAGTCGCCACTGAAGGAGAGCTTGACGTAGGCATCTCTCGGGGCAAATGCAGGGCGGTGAGACAAGGGCCGGGAGTGGGAAGAGGGAGAAATACCAGCAAGAAGCTGAGGAGGCAGACAGACAGGCACATCACGCACAGATGAGTCACCTTTGGCAGTCTTGGTGACAGGAGGCACACATTCACCGAAAGGAGAGTCCTCCACAGGCCGCTTGTTAGAAGTGGACGGGGTGGAAGGCTGTATCTCATGATGAATGGTCAAAGACTGAAGGGGCTGTGAGGTGGCAGGCACAGGCAGTTCAGGCCAGTGGTTCACGGTAGGAGAGGCATCGTCGTCAGACATGGCTAAATCATTTTCCAGGAGTGAACCAGCGTCCGACCCCGAACACTCCATCGGGCCAGGCAAGGCCTCGACAGAACACTAGCGAAGCACTCAGCCCACACTCACAGCAGCCGGTGACTATATCAAAAATCCGAACACAAAGAAACAGCTTCGAAATACACAAGCAAGCGCCAGGAGGAGCAGAGAACGTCCGCACTCAACGCAGGCTGAAGTGGGACTGAAGGAAACCATTTGGCTTGTCACTAAGAATAGAGTCACCCACAGGCAAAAGAAGAAGAAAGAATGAAGGAAAGAGAGACAGACGAGGGAGCGTAAAGTCACCTGTAGGCAGAAAGACGAGGAAAGACAGAAGGAAAGAAAGATATAAGACATAAGAGGATGGAAGAAAAGGAGGATCTATCTATTTATCTATCTATCTATATCTATATCTATCTATTTATCTATCATCTATCTGTATCTATATCTATATCTACATCTATCTATCTATCTATTTATCTAACTATCTATCATATATGTATATAAATTGGAGCCTTAGTGGTACAGTGGTAGAGTGTGCGTTTCGTACACGGGTGAACCAGGGTTCGCGCCCCGCCAGGGTAAAAATCTTTGGGAGTGTTCACCCGGCCACGTACTGCATTGGCGAACACAAGGGGTGCTGTGGTTGAACCAGTGTCGCTTGCTATAAAGTATGCTTGCACCCAATCGGCTTGCGCGGGCCGATTACACTTGGTTCACAAACTACATACAGTACACATCCAAAGCCACTCCAGCACCACAGTTACACTTACAAGCACTTCTCACCCTACATACAATCTCTACCAGACAGCCTAAGCCACTTGGTAGAGATACATTGGCTGTATCGTCCTGACTTCCGTCGGGATAGGCCGGTCCTGCAGTGGATATACTCATACGGCTGATGATGATGATGATGATATATTAATTGCTGTATTCTTACAACTGCTGTCATTTATCCTCTATCTTTCTTCTTCTTTCCTCCTTTCTTTTTTCCTCACCCCTTCATTCTTTTCCTCACAATACTCTTTATTTTTCCTTACTCTGTCCAGTCACTCCCTTTAAATAATAATGTTGCTCGTTAGGGCTTCAGAAACTAACTTTTGGGAGTAACTATCCAACGATATTTTATACTTACCCACATAACGCAAATATTCAAATGAAAGAAGATTTCTATACGACGTATATGAAGGATAGGTAACTACTATGTTAATACACTTTAAACTGGTGCAGTTTAAGGTAATTCGGAAAAAAAAAAATGCACACAATGACCATTCAGATAATACAATATAATACAAGGGAAAGACTCAACCGAACTGAATGAAATTTCTGGAGCATAAACAAAAAAATGATGACAGTGTACTCTAGTGGAGGGTGAAGTGCTTGAAAGGGTACAGCAGGGAAGAAAGGTTGCAGGTTCTTTGAAAGCAGTGATAAGAAACAGGGAAGTGAACATGGAAGTGAAAAAATTACTACATGACAGTATTGTGATACCAACTCTAACGTATGGAAGTGAAGCTTGGACGTTGTTGGCAGGACACAAGTCAAGAGTGAGAGCAGTGGAAATGAGTTATTTAAGAGAAGCCTGTGGAGTCACATGGAGAGACAGGCTGACGAATGAGGACATAAAGGAGCGTTGTGGTGTGGATCTGGATGTGATAGGAAGCGTTATCATGAACACACTGAGGTGGTTTGGCCATGTGGAGAGGATGGAGGGTGAAAGACTGACGAAGAGAGTGTAAGTGAGTGAGGTGGAGGGGGGAAGAGGGAGTGGGAGGCCGAGGATGAGATGGAGGGATGGGGTGGAGAGGTATATGAGAGAGGGGTGTGTGAGATGGAAGCAGGGCAGTGAAATGGCGGGGGACAGGGCGACTTGGAGGCGATTTGCTTGTGGCCACCCCAAACGGGATTGAGGCGTCTGGCAATAGATAGATAGATAGTACTCTAGTGGTTTAGGGCATTTAGATATAGAACTTTTAAAAATCTGGATACCCACAAACCCACTCCTAGAGACATACATACAGAGATCCAAGCAGACAGACACAAAGGCATACAGCGTTCAGACAATCATAACGCCATTCATATAACCAGGAAGCTATACATACAACCAGAAAGCTAAATATGCAGTCAGAAATCAAAACACACTGCTAAAAAGCCATATATATACGTACCACCAAAAAGACGTCTAGAACCAT
This sequence comes from Coenobita brevimanus, assembly GCF_032717465.1. Taxonomy (NCBI): domain Eukaryota; kingdom Metazoa; phylum Arthropoda; class Malacostraca; order Decapoda; family Coenobitidae; genus Coenobita; species Coenobita brevimanus. Next base: position 27,764,598 of record NC_137028.1, on the reverse strand, counting down.
ACCCTCATTTAGTCAGCCAGAAAACCATGCAGATGCCCATAACGCCACAGACTGTCAGATATCCATAGGTAGAGTCAGAAAGAAATACTAACAACAAGACAGCCATATAGACAAGTAGAAGGACATACAGACAGCCATAACGCCGTACAGGCCGCCACGCTTACAGCTCGAAAACCAAATATACAGCAATACACACTGCGCGACACCTACACAGGCCCGTATAACCCCCCTTTTCCGTGTGTGTGTGTGTGTGTGTGTGTGTGTGTGTGTGTGTGTGTGTGTGTGTGTGTGTGTGTGCGCGTGTGCGTGTGTGTGTGTGTGTGTGTGTGTGTGTGTGTGTGTGTGTGTGTGTGTGTGTGTGTGTGTGTGTGTGTGTGTGTGTGTGTGTGTGTAAAAATTTAGGAGTCATGAATAGAAATGGATGAATTAAAAGAGGATGGTAAGGAATATATAAGACAGGGAAGGACGAGATGTGACAACAAAAATGGTATGGCAAGATATTTATAAGGCATAGGAATGGCGGGAAATGAGGTGACAAGGAAAGTGGAGGGGTAGAAAAGGAAAAGAGGGAAAGGAGAAGGGAGAGAGAGAGAAGAGAAGGGAGAAGAAAGAAAGACAGTATGCGAGAAGGAAAAGGGACAGGGATGGAGCAGGGGAATGGAAATGGGACAGAGACGGAAAGGAAGGGAAGAAGGACAGGGAAGGAAAGAGAGAGAGAGAGAGAGAGAGAGAGAGAGAGAGAGAGAGAGAGAGAGAGACAGATAGACAGAGACAGACAGATGGGGGAAAAGAAGAAAGAGAACAGTGGAAGGGAGAGGAAAAGGAGAAGAATAAAGGGGATGAGAAGAAAGGAGAGGAAGAGGAGAGAACGGAGAAAGAGAGGAGAAAGAAACTGAGAAGGGGAGAATGGAGGCATAACAAATGGAAAGAGAAGGGAATAAGGATATGTGAGGGAAGGAAGAGCGAGGAATGAAGAGAGCATGAGAGGGTTTGGAGAGAGAGAGAGAGAGAGAGAGAGAGAGAGAGAGAGAGAGAGAGAGAGAGAGAGATGAAGACAGGGAAATGAAGAGCAGAAGGGATGGGGAGGGAAAAAAAACAAGTAAAAACAAAGATCCATTGTTGAAGCAGCGAACTGATGTGAGGGGAAGACTGGTGATGCAGGGGGCGGTGATGATGGTGGCAGTGGTGGTGATGGTGGTAGTCATGGTGGTAGTAGTGGTGGTAGTGGTTGTGGTGGTGGGGGCAGTGATGGTGGTAGTGGTGATGGTGGTAGTGATGGTGGTGGAGGTGGTAGTGGGGGTGGTGGTAGTGGTGGTAGTATTGGTGGTGGTTGCGGCAGTGGTGATGGTAGTGGTGGTGATGGTGGGGGAGGTAAGAGTGGTGGTGGTGGTGGTGGTGGTAGTGGTGGTGGTGGTGGTGGTAGTGGTGATGGTGATGGTGGTAGTGGTGGTGGTGGTGGTAGTGGTGGGGGAGGTGATGCTGGTAGTGGTGATGGTGGTGGTAGTTGTGGTGGTTGTGGTGGTGGTGGTGGTGGTGCTAGTAATTCTAGTAGTAGCTGTGCTGTTCGGCAGAAAGTAGCAATTCTCCATAGCAGTGGCAATGGTAGTTCTCTCTCTCTCTCTCTCTCATTATCATACATGCAGAGTAGTCTGATCACTGTTTACACACCTTCAAAACACTCGGAAATTAAAACATCTTGAATTGATTGATTTCTTTATACACATGTTAACTCCCTGATTGTCGCTCCCTCTCGCTTTATCTCATATTCTTCCCTCCCTGTTTATCTCTCATTTACTCCTCTCCCTCCATCCTACTTCCCTATCGCCACTTACTCTCTTGCTCACATCTCCCATCACTTTCAATCTGTCTCACTTATTATTCCCTCACTTCATGCTTTTGTTGTCCCCCCCCCCACCTCAGGCCTGTCCGTCTGTCTATCTGTCTGTCTGTCTGTCTGTCTGTCTCTCTCTCTTTCGCTGTGTGTGTGTGTGTGTGTGTGTGTGTGTGTGTGTGTGTGTGTGTGTGTGTGTGTGTGTGTGTGTCTTTCTCACATCTCAACAAAGAAACAAGAATATGGCACTTGAAACGAGCTTTAGGAGTTGATGAGAGATACTGGGGAAAGTTGTGTGTGTGATTGCCGAGTGGTGTAGTCTACTTTTGTCATCTCTCTCTCTCTCTCTCTCTCTCTCTCTCTCTCTCTCTCTCTCTCTCTCTCTCTCTCTTCTTCGTCATCTTCCTTTTAGTCACTATTTCTTGTATGTCTCACGTCTATTTCTCACTTTCTCTTCTTCGTTTCCTCTCACTGTCTCCCATATTGCTTCTCTCCGACTTTCGTCCTTCACTCCATCCCTCTACTCTGCCTTTCTCATTTGCTTCTTTTTTCCTTCCTTCTTTCTGCATTTAATAACTGTAGGGTACTTTCACAATAGAGATGCTGAGTATTTGTGCCCAAGAGGTGATAAGTGAGGGTTTTGTGTGATCAGGCTGTACTGTATATTTATGGTTTAATTTACTTCATCTATATTAAGTTGTTTATGTAATTACTTTTGAATTTATTCATTGGGCGCTCACCATCCACTTCCTCCACGTAGTGCTGCTCTCGGGTGGCTGCCTTTTCCTCTCTTCCTTCCTTCATCTTTTATCTTTACTTCTTTCATTCTTCCCTATTTCTTCAGCCTATGGGTGACTCTACAGTGAGTGACAAGCCAAATGGTTTCTTGTACACCAGGAAACCATAAACTATGCTGGGTGATAACTATTATAACCAAATTATGGCGCCTGTTGGTTTCGTGAGCAATTAAGGCGCTCCAGTCGGATTGAGCCTGTGCAGGTTTCTCTCCATGAGGTGGTTGGGGTTTATTGCTCACGTAATGCCACTCAGGAATGAGTGAGACTGGTTACTTTCATCGTAAGTGCCAGGACCAATTTGCCTAGCCACGGGCTCTTACGCTGCTCATGGGGCAACACAGGATTAGATGATGATGATGATGATGATTTATTTTAAGCTTTAGCTGAGCTGTACTTTAGTCTGATTATTTACTGTTTTACTGTTTTTGTTAAATTCAGCTGTAAAAGCAAAAGCAAACAGGGCGGGGAGGAAGGGGCAGTGTTTAGACGCCGGGAGGTACTTAGGCTTGATGTTTATGAAGTACACGGTCACGGCATCATACAGGTTACATTATTACCTCACCCAGACGTTAATCCTAAGCACTAGGAATCGAGTTCCTTTGTTATCGTTCCAACTTTGTCCTAATAGCAATATTAGCCACTTGGTTATCGCTTCGGAAATACCTAAAATATCCGGGAGGCAAGTGAATAGAATTTGTTTTTTCAGTGGCGTACAAAGTGTGATCTGACCATTTCATAAACAAATTTTCCCTAAAATAATTCCTTAACGAATATTTGTATTGATGAGATATTTCAGGCTTAAAAAAAAAAAAAAAAAACGAGAGGACGAACACTCAGGGAGTGAGGCACCCGCGGACATCAACTCCCAGCCTTTTTTACCCACGCACGATTGTTATATTGTATAGGTTTTTTTATTGGCCCTTGTGTAGAGTACTACTCTGATGTGTGGGAAGGCTCCCCACATACAGCTCTTCTCAAAGTGGAATCAAAGCCTTTATCGTCTTGTTAACTCTCCTTCTTTTACTGGGTTCCTTCAACCTCTGTCTCTTCGGAAACTGTTGCATCTTTTATCTCTTTTCTATCACTATTTTTATGGGCACTGTTCCTCCCAAGTGTCTGCTTGCATGTCTCCACCACTACAGCGGGAGCAAAGCAACCATCTAGCAGCAAACTCTCATCACTTTTCTGTCCAACTCTTTAACGCAAGAGTTGCCCTTCACGTATGCAACAGGTCAACCCTGGAACTGTCTTCCTCTGTCTGTATTTCCTACTGCTACTGACCACCAGTTTTTCAAACGCAATGTGTCCAGGCATCTTGAAATGAACGGATCTTGAATTTGGCTCTCTGGTTTCTTGTTTTTATTTTTTCTTTGAGGGAAGGAATTTCCATTGCTTGTAGCCTCTAGCTCCGTCTTCCCCGAAAAAAAAAAGGTCTAATTGAAAAAAAGGTCTAATACTATTTCTCTTTGCCTTGACCATCGTGAAATTACTCTGAAAATCAAAATACTTCATTCTTGCCTAACCATCTTGCCTTCCACCATCTCTGGTTCAAATCAGATCAAAGCTGCTTGAGTCCATGTTGGCTGGTGACCTGCACATTTGACTTTTCATTCAGACCTATAACTCTGAGTGACTGTTTTCATTATCGAATCGTTGTATCTTTGTAGTACTGTGAACTCTTCCACAAAGTATAGTTTACCGTGAATGAAAACTGATTAAGCTGATCTTGCCATGTCACCTTGACCTTTGAACTATTGTTCTCAAAAGCAATAATTCAATTTATTGGGTGATCCCCTCAATTCATTCACCAAGTTCGATTCAAATTCAGATTAAAAATTGTTTGAGGTATTTTGTTCCCATACCGAACACTGCTTTGACCCTGCCCTATGACCTAATTGGTCTCTAAACTGAATTCCTCTGTTCTTGCCTGATCCTGAACCCCTCCACCACATGTGATTCAAATCTGATAAGGCTGTAGACTTTGCTCTGTAGGTTTGGCCTCCAACCTTTCCCTGTAACTTTGATATTTATCCAGTTATTCTCAAAATTGGATCCTTTTGTCCTTGCCTTTTCTCAACCCTCCCACATAGTCTGGTCTAAACGAGTTAAAGCTTTTAAGTTGGCCTCACCCTGTGACCATGGCCGTTGTCTTATTCTTCTCAATAATGGGTGTTCTCCTTGGCTGACCCTCAACTTTCCACAAAGTTTGATAAAACTCGGGTCAGTGCTCCCAGAATAATTCTGCTAACAAATACACACACTGGTCGACCTTTGACCTTCCTCTCTGACCGTGACCTTTGCCTTATTGTTCTCGATAATGAGTAACCTCATTTTTTGCTTAACCTCATTTCTTACCCAAATCTGGTCTAAATGGAAGAAATACTTCTTATAATGATTTTCCTAGGTCAGTGTTGGATTCTGTATTCTGTCCTAGACTTTTGACGTATTATAAAAAGAAAAAAATTGTCCTAATTGACTGTCCTTCCACCCCTTTACCTGAGGTTCAAATTGGGTAAAAACTAGGGAGGGGGGCGTGGCGAGAATTATATTTCAAAATCAGTTCTAACCAATTTTGAAAATAATACTGAATATGGAGAGGATAGCTGAAACAGGATATCCGCTAATCGTGCGGTGACATGTTTCACTTCATTATGTCATGGCGTGTAAACTCTGCCATCCATAACACATACCACTTACATAAGCAAATGCACACTGAACTGTTTTACTTCACCATAGGAAGCTATATTTCATCTGGGAAGCCGACACACTGATTTTTTTATTATATAATGCAAGAAAGAAGGCAGTGTGAAAGGGAAAATAGTAGGGGAGTGAAAGATGGGAATAATAGATTGTTGGTGGAGAAGAGAGAGAAATTGGGGAGATGCAAGGAGCGCTTTGAGGATTTGTTGAATGTAGAGAGTGAGAGCAGTACGAGTATAAGTGGTTGGGGAATGGCTGAGAGAAGAGATGAGAGGAGGAAGGAAGAGATAAGTAGGGCGGAAGTAGTGGAAGCAATGAAGAAGATAAAGATGGGAAAGGCCCCAGCAATTAAAGAAGTGTGTGGTGAATGCTGAGTTATGGGGATGGGATTGTAGTGGAGTGGATATGGAGGTTGTGTAGATTGGCTTGGGAAGAGAGAAGGGTTCAAGAAGACTGGAAATCAGGTATAATTGTTCCATTATACAAAGGAAAAGGGGAGAGAGAAGTATGTGGTAACCATAGGGATATTTGCCTTCTTAATGTGACTGGAAAAATATATGGTAGAATACTCACAGATAGGGTTCGGCATATGACAGAGGAGCTAGTTGGAGAAGAACAATGGGGATTTAAGAAGGGAAAAGGGTGTGTAGATCAGATATTTGTTCTAAGATGTTTAATGAAGAAGTATCTAGAGAAAGGAATGAAAGTGTATGCTGCCTTCATGGACTTGGAGAAAGCTTATGACAGAATAGATAGACTAAGAATGTGGAAGTTATAAAGAATATATGGAGTGGAGGGGAAATTGTTGAGTACTGTGAAGAGTATGTACGAAGGAGCTAGGCCTACGGTGTGAGTGGATGGCGAGCTGAGTGAGTTCTTTGATCTCAATGTGGGACTGAAACAGGGTTGTGTGATGTCTCCATGGTTGTTTACTATATACATGGATGGAGTTGTAAAGGAGGTGCAAGGTAGGACAGTGGATGTGGGGGTGGCTCTAATGAATGAGGGTGAGGTTTGGAAGATTCCGGTGTTGCTTGTTGATGATACAGTATTGTTGAGTGAAGATGAATGGGAGTTGCAAGGTCTGATGAATGAATTTGGGACAGTGTGTAGGAAGAGGAATCTGAAAGTTAATGTAAACAAGAGTAAAGTTATGGTGTTTGAGAGGAATGAATCACAGAATATAAAGTGAGGTTGGATGGTGAGGATATGGAGAATGTGAGTGTATTCTAAGTACTTGGGTAGTGTGATGAGTAAGGATAGAACTTTGGGGGATGAAGTGCGTGAAACGGTACAGCAGGGAAGGATGGTTATTGGTTCGCTGAAAGCAGTGATGAGAAATAGGGAGGTGAGTATGGAAGTTAAGAAGTCACTACATGATAGTATTGTGATCCCTACTCTGACGTATGGAAGCGAGGCGTGGACCTTGCAAGTGGGGAACAAGTCAAGAGTGAGAGCAGTGGAAATGAGATACTTGAGATGAGCATGTGGAGTGACATGGAGGGACAGGTTGACGAATGAAGAAGTGAAGGAACGTTGTGGGGTGGATGTGGATGTGGTTGAGAAGATTAGGGGAAATACACTGAGGTAGTTTGGACATGTGAAGAGAATGGAGAATGAATGACTGACTAAGAGGGTGTATGTAGGCGAGGTGGAGGGAGGGATAGGGAGGGGTAGACAGAGGATGAGGTGGAGGGATGGAGTTGAGAGGTATATGAGGGATAGAGGAGTGAGTTGGGGGGAGGGTAGTCAAATGGTGGGTGACAGAGCGACTAGGAGGCGTTTTGTCTGCGGCCACCCTTTGAGGGATTAGGGCGTCGGACTATAGATAGATAGATAGATAGAAGAAAGAAGGAACCAAAGGCCAGGAGCCCGCCAACGATATGGAAAACTCATTATCAAGTAGAGTCAATATCAATCAAGATACCTCGAGAGCAACATTGACTAATCTTGAAAAGTCTTGATCACGATTCAGTTTCGTACTGAGTTTCTGTGCCCGCGCAAACGGTACCAGCCCAATAGTCAGTATGTGTACTGAGGAAAATTGAATGTCGGGAAAACCCGCCTGTGTTTGTGCAATTCGAGTAATTTTGTTCACACACACACACACACACACACACACACACACACACACACACACACACACACACACACACACACACACACACACACAAAATGACTGCACCAAAAATTACTACACCCTGACATGTTTAATTGTGTGCTACAGTTATTTTAACACATGCGGAAGCTCGTATATTTTCATTTCGCTTATAAATGTAGTTTTGTGTTTACTGGGCCAGAATATAATACTTGAATTATGCCACCCATGAGAAGGATAACAGTATCTGCATCATCAGTATTCTTGTCGTATAAGGAGGTTCCCTAACACCTCTTCCTAACCGATTTATTTTGCTAATTACGCCTTATTAAGTTTGTCCATGTTATAATGATCCTGTTAATATGACCATACTCTGCATAAAGGATGTGCAAAAGTATATTAACCAGTTATTTCCAAAAATAGATAGCTAAGGGGGAGGTGCTAGGGTGCTTCCTTAACCAACGAGAATATAGGCCTAAAACATACTCTCAGTTGAATACAAGCGCTTGCATTAGCTGGGATAGAATACCTTTGCTGTCTTAAGTATGAGAAGGTTAATATCCTTTAAGAACGCTTCTCCAAATATCTGTCGACGTTGAGAAAATGGATTAACAGAGCTAAAGTAAAGTTCTTCCATCTTAACTTTGCCCAGATTTTCCCCACTCTATTAAATTTCGCATAGCACAATGGCAGAAAAGACGATACTATGACTCTACTCCGTTCCTTACACTTTTATGTGGTCAGCATCATATTCTAGTGTTAGTCTAGTGCTGCAGCTGAGCATTCAAGGTAGAGAGATGACAACTGTTTGCCAAGTTAGAGCGAAAAGAGCATAACCTTATCCTCCGGTTGTTGTATTTGCCCATTCATTATTACTGTTCCCAGAGAGTTTAATTCAGGTAAAGTACATTTTCTTTTTTTCGATCTCAGCGATTACATCATTCATTATCCCTTTCACCGTCAGCGTCTTTCCCATGCTGAATATCACACTGATTCACTCTCAGACTCTAGCTCTCCATTAATTTATCCAGTACACTAACATTCTCACTCATATCCCTACTTTCATTTTTACACCACCTCTCTCTCTCTCTCTCTCTCTCTCTCTCTCTCTCTCTCTCACCTCATTACCGCTTTCATCTTTCCCACCTTGCATCTCACACACATTTCATCCCACTCCCCTGCCTCACGCCTCCTCCCCCTCTGTCCCCTTCCCACCCTGCCTGTCTTTTCTTCCTCTCCTCGCTCCCTCTCCCAACCCTTCCATCCTCTATCGCTCGTTTATTTTTTATTTTATTTCTACTTTTCCATCTAAGTTTATTAATTTTTTTGCATCTCACCCACTACCTTAACTCATCTCTTTCCCCTCCATCTGCCCACCTCTCCTCCTTGCCCTACTTTTCACTCTTCCTCTTGCTCTCGCCCACTCTTCTCCCTCTTCTCTTGTCATAACTTCTCTCGCAAAACAAGAGTAGGGTTTTTCTTTTGACCACTGCCCTTGTGTGTTTGTCTGTGTATCTATGTATGTGTATGTGTATATATGTTTATGGGTATAGGTATGAGTATATGCTTGTGTTTGTATGTGTGTGTGTGTGTGTGTGTGTGTGTGTGTGTGTGTGTGTGTGTGTGTGTGTGTGTGTGTGTGTGTGTGTGTGTGTGTGAACAAAATTACTGAAACAAGCTTAGTCCGATTTTAACTAAACCTAGTAGCTGTGTTCATTACAGTAGTTTATATCCGATTCAGACGAGACATGGCGGAAGGGTTGAGGAGAGGCAGGAACGAAATGAATCAGTTTATAATACAATCAGTAAAACGTCAAGGTCACAGGCAAAATCAATGTTCTATTCCCTGAGTCTGTGTGTGAAGAAAATGGCTATTTCAGTTTTGATCTAATTTGAACCAGACATTTTGGAGGTCCTGATGACCAACCAAGGGATTAACTCAACAGAAGGTCAAAGTTCAAGATAATAAGGCAAAGACTACTTTTTTTCTCTCTTTCTCTGATATAGGCCTTCTATTGTGGAGTGATTCAGGATGGGACGAAGATATATAGTTTCGGTTACGGGAATAGTCAGATAAAGATCAAGGTCATAGCGAATGGTAATAACAATAGTACTGAAAAACGTGAACTCAGGTAATGTTGATCCGATTTGAGCCAAACTTGGTGAAAAAGTTAAGGATCAGGCAAAAATTACCTATATTGCGCAGTAGCTTGAAAGTGAAGGTTACAGGGCAAAGCAAGAAATTCGGTCCTTAGGCAAAGTGATCTCTGTGTTTCTTCCTACCTACTTACGTTTTCATTCATTGTCTCTTCAGTGTATCTTTTTTCTCTTAATTTATTTCTTACACTCCATCCTCCTCTCGTCCCTCCGTTCTCATAACTCCTGCTCCTCCCCTTTCGCCTCCCCTCCAATTACCTTATTCTCCCCTTTTCTCCTCTCCTCCCTACTACTTCCTACCAAACTCCCATCCCACTTTTTTTTTTTTCTGTAATGAGTAGGGCCATCCCACTTTTATTTTTTTTCTGTAATGAGTAGGAGGAGGCCCACATCATTCACTCGTTCTGCGTTTATGGGACTGTACTGAGAGAGAAGCTAAATGGTTTCCTGTAACTTAACCATATATTACATTGGGAAATGGCCATGTGATCAAATGACGCCTGGTGGTTTAGTGGATTAAGATTCTCCAATCGGACTGAGTCTACAGGGTTTACATTTAAGGAGTGGTTGCGGTCAAATGCTTACATAATACCACCCAGGGACAAGGGAGGCTGGCCACCCTTGCTTTTAACATCGGGCCTAAGAAATGTAACCTCGGGCCTCTACGTGCTTGATGGGTCAAAAAAGAACTGGATGATAGACACACAGACATACATATAGATAGATAGACTAATAGGGTTTTGTTCCTCTGTCCCTTCTTCGGTTCCTTCTACTCTTTCATTCCTATAAATACAATAGAATAAGAGAAACATCATAAATTATACTTCCTCAGTGGAGTTCTCGTCTTTGTATTCTTCAACTCTGTATACAATTCTATTCAGCTTAGGAGAGAGCCCTGACAGTGGAAGGTTAGGAAAAATGAATTTTTGCTTTACCGACAATAAAATTTCACAGATTTATTAACCATCAGACTTTGAGAGATTTCACAATAAGGAAATAAATTAGGATATGTAATACATTGGATAAATAAACAAAATAGAAAGGAAAAATAGACGAAACAGACAGTATTAAGTATGACTCATAACTCCTTTCCCAGGACTTAGGAGTGATGACAATTTATTTTTTTTTTAAATATATTTTACAAACATTTTTGGGTACTCTGGATAATATAATGGTACAAATTAGATAACCAGTTAATTAAACAAAAACTTTTGTCATCAAAGTCTTTTCCTCTGTACCCAGAATAATGACTTTATGCGTTCCATCTTCACCAAATTATATTTTTCATTTGGAAAAAGCTTTAGCTTGGAAGAAAAGTGTCCTGTGAATGCACTATATTTTAATCCATTCGATTCGCTAACGTATATTTTCATTTTAATCAAGGTAACATCAGATGTTTTAATTTACATATGGGATGATGTCTGACTGCACAGAGGCTAACTAAAACTGTATACAAGGTCTACAGTGCAGAAGTCGCTGCCAAAATGAAGAGATAGAATTAATGTATGAAGCAAGAATTTAATGGAAACATGAGTCATCGGATTGGACAGGGGTTAATACTCCAAAGACTAATCTGATGGACTTGTAACTGTCAACCCTTCACTGCCAGAGGTCACTTCCATGCTGCATTAAATAATCTGGTGGTAATCTGAAAGCGATGACAAGAAATAATGCAGTTTTAAAGGAATCAGGACAGGATACCATCTTTGGGGAAGTACTATCCATTCTCTCTCTCTCTCTCTCTCTCTCTCTCTCTCCATTACAGCACCCCATTTCAGCTTTCTCATTTTCTTTTCCTCCGTAATTCTTGTGGACTATACACCCGTTCTCTCTTTTTCTACCTCCACCTCTCCCCACGCACAGGTAACGAGAGAGAGAGAGAGAGAGAGAGAGAGAGAGAGAGAGAGAGAGAGAGAGAGAGAGAGAGGAATTGCTGGATATCATGCTAACACTATTTTGTCTACTTCTCCCGCTTGTGTGGCTATTATCTGGTGTGGTTGTGTTGTTGTGGGATTGTTATGGTGCTGGAGTTGGTGTTTGTAGTGTTTTGGCAATCTGGTGGTCTTTTGTGATGCGATAGTGCGGTGGTATGCTGTGGTGTAGGCTACCTGGTAATGGTTTGGGAGTTGTGATGCTGATATGGAGGTGGTGGGGGTAGTTTATGTGTTGTGGTGGTGGTGGTGTTGTGGTGATGCGGTGGTGATGGTGTGGTGTTGCGGTGTTGTGGCAGTATGTTGATAGATTTGCTGTGGTGATGGTGTTGTTGTCGTGGTTGTGAGGGCAGTAATGGCGTTGTGATGGTGTGGTGATGGTGACGTAGTAGGGGAGAGTAGCAGTGGTGTTGTGGTGGCAGTGTGATGGTAGTATTGTTGTGGTGGTGTAGATGGTGGTGTTCCTGTGGTGGTGGTGAGGGTAGTAGTGGTGTTGTGATGATGTAGTGATGGTGACCTTGTAGGGGAGAGGGTAGCAGTGATGTTGTGGTGGCAGTGTGATAATATTATTGTTGTGGTGGTGTAGATGGTGGTGTTGCTGTGGTGGTGAGGGTAATAGTGGTGTTGTGGTGGTGGTGGTGAGGGTAATAGTGGTGTTGTGGTGGTGGTGGTGAGGGTAGTAATGGTGTTGTGGTGGTGTAGTGACGGTGATGTGGTGGTGGTGAAGGTAGTTGTGGTGTTGTGGTGGTGTGATGATGATCGTGGTGTTGTTGTGGTGGTGGCGAGGGCAGCAGTGGTTTTGTGGTAGAGTGGTGATGATGGTGTTATTGTTGTTGTGGTGGTGAGTGTAGTAATGGTGTTGTGATGTGGTGTTGATAGTGGTTGCGTTGTGATGGTAAGAGTACTAGTTGTGTTGTGGTGTGTAGTGATGGTTATGTGGTGGTGGTGAGAATAGTAGTGGTGTTGCGGTGGTGCAGAGATGGAGGTGATGGTGAGGGTAGTAGTGATGTGATGGTGTGGTGATGGTGGCGCTTTAGTGGTGGTGGTGAGGGTAGTAGTGGTGTCGCGGTATCAAAATCGTGTTATGACAGATGTGGTTATGGTGGTGGTGCTGGTGGTTTCATGGCAGTATTATATATCTGACTCAGGACATACAATTGTCAGTCCGTCCCCTGAGGGCCTCCAGTACCATAGTCAAATCACACCAACAGATGGACTCACCAGAGTGGGTACTGCTTATCCACCGCAATTCTTGGAACTGGGGAATCTCATACAGACCATTTTATTGGCAACAACAGAGGTATTATTATATGTTGGTGGGCTTGCGGCAGAGCAATGGCACTGACGACGATGATAATAATAATGATAACTAGAGGTGGCAAAACACAGCAAACCCGTCGCTGGAAGTCATTTTTGTGTTGATGTATAAACACAACACGATATCTAGCCAATGATGTCAAATATCAAATCTGGACTAAATCAGGTGAAAATTTACGATTTTAATCACAACTGAAACTTTAAGCCAGACCCACCTGACACTGACCCCCCTACCGCTAACTGGGGGATGACCCCCCAGATGTTATGAGGCATGCTATGGGATGCTTGAGGATGCAAGAGTGGATGTAGGTGGATTGACTGAAACTAAATGAGTAGGTGAAAGGGTGAGAGAATGGGAATACAGTTTAGGAATATGTGTGGGAGATAATGAGAATGAGAGGGCAAGAGAGGGAGTATGTCTGATGATAAGCAAGAAGTGGAAGGAGAGTATAAGAGAGTATGGAACAGTGGATGCAAGATTTGTATGGGTGAGAATGAAAGTAGGTATACAAGCATGGACGATTGTATGTCCATATGCGCCGACAGAGGACCGAGTGGCAAGAGTGAAAGATGAGTTTTGGGCAAGTGTAGAAGCTGCCTATGATCTCCAGTCTTTCAAACGCAGTGTGTCCAGGCATCTCAAAATGATCGGATCTTGAATTTGGCTCTCTATTGTATTTTGTTTTTCTCTTGGAGGGAACTGTTACTGCGGGCTCATGGCCTTTGGTTCCTTCTTCCTCGTATAAAATGTATGAACAAGTCTGAGAGGAGCAAGAGAGTGTTTTTGACTGGAGACATGAATGGCAATGTTGGGAATGAATGAGAGGATGGAGTGTTGGTCAGTGGGATGTGCCAGCTGAAGTAGATGGGAATGGTAGTGCTTTGGTGGACATCTGTGCTGGTATGGGGTTGGCAATAGCCAACACCTACTTTCGGCATAAAATGGTGCACAGGTATACATGGAAAGTCATGAGGAGGATGGATAGTGAACTTGTTGAACGAAAGGCAATGACAGACTACGTGTGTGTGGATGAGCGAATAAGACAAGTGTTGGATGCAAGAGTGTGGAGAGGGTGGGGGAATGGAATCTCGGCCCATCACTTAGTCATGGGCAAGGTAAGGCTGCAAAGAAAATAGGTGAAGAGACGAAGTGGAAGACAGGAGAAAACACCTCCGGTGAGAAGAGTGAAGTTGCAAGATAGTGAGAAAATAGCAGAGTATAAGAGCATAGTGGAAGAAAGATTGGGAAGGTATGAATTACAGCAGATGGAAGGGGTGGAAGGCGTATGTAAGATATTCACGGAAGAGATAGGCGCAGCGTGTGAGGTGGTTTGTGGACTGAGGAGGAGATGCAGGGGCGTGCAAGGGACAGCATGGTGGAATGATGAGGTGAAACGAGCTGTGGAACAAAAGAAGAAGGCATATAGTGAATGGCTAGCGAGCAGAGGTAGGGGAAAGGATGAGAGAGGTATATGTTAGCAGGTGAAGGGAGGTGAAGAGAATGGTGAAGGAGAGTAAGAAGAAAGTGGATGAAGAGTTTGAGAGGAATCTGGGTGAGAAATGGACGTAGAATAAGAAATTGTTTTGGAAGGAGGTAAAGAAAGTAAGGCAGTGTGAAAAGGGAAATAGTAGGGGAGTGAAAGATAGGAATAATAGATTGTTGGTGGAGAAGAAAGAGAAATCGAGAAGATGGAAGGAGCACTTCGAGGATTTGTTGAATGTAGAGAGTGAGAGTAGTGCGAGTAAAAGTGATTGGGGAATGGCTGGGAGAAGAAGAGATGAGAGGAGGGAGGAAGAGATCAGTAGGGCGGAAGTAGTGAAAACAATAAAGATCAAGATGGGAAAGGCCCCAGGAATTGATGGAGTGTGTATGGTGAAATGCTGAAGAATAGGGATGAGATTGTAGCGGAATGGATATGGAAGTTGTGTAGATTGGCTTGGGAAGAGGGAAGAGTTCCGGATGATTGGAAATCAGGTATACTTTTCCCTTTATACAGAGGAAAAAGGAAGAGAGAATTATGTTGTAACCAAAAGGGTATTTACCTTCTTAGTATGACTGGAAAAATATATGGTAGAATATTCATAGATAGGGTTAGGGATATAACAGAGGGGCTAGTTAGAGAAGAACAATAGGGATTTAGGAAGGGAAAAGGGTGTATAGATCAGATATTGTTCTAAGATGTTTAGTGAAGAAATATCTAGAGAAGGGAAAGAAAGTGTATGTTGCCTTCATGGACTTGGAGAAAGCTTATGACAGAATAGCTAGGCAAGATATCTGGAACGTATAAAGAATATATGGAGTGGAGGGGAAATTGTTGAGTGCTGTGAAGAGTATGTATGGAGCTAGGGCTACGGTGCGAGTGGATGGTGAGCTGAGTGAGTTCTTTGATCTAATGTGGGACTGAAACAGGGTTGTGTGATGTCTCCATGGCTGTTTAATATATACATGGATGGGGTTATAAGGGAGATGCAAGGTAGGGCAGTGGATGTAGGGGTGGCTCTAATGAATGAGGGTGAAATGTGGAAGATTCTGGTGTTGCTGTTTGCTGATGGTACAGTATTCTTGAGCGAAGATGAATAGGAGTTGCAAGGTCTGGTGAATGAATTTGGGACAGTGTGTAGGAAGAGGAATCTGAAAATTAATGTAAACAAGAGTAAAATTATGGTGTTTGAGAGGAATGAAGTCACTAAATGTACAGTGAGGTTGGATGGTGAGGATATGGAGAATGTGAGTGCATTCAAGTACTTGGGTAGTCTGATGAGTAAGGATGGAAATTTGGGGGATGAAGTGCTTGAAAGGGTACAGTAGGGAAGGAAGGTTGTTGTTCGCTGAAAGAAGTGGTGAGAAATAGGGAGGTGAGTATGGAAGTTAAGAAGTCAGTGCATGACAGTATCGTGATCCCTACTCTGACGTATAGAAGAGAGGCATGGACGTTGCAAGAGGGGAACAAGTCAATAGTGAGAGTAGTGGAAATGAGTTACTTGAGAGGAGCATGTGGAGTGACACGGAGGGACAGGTTGGCGAATGAAGAAGTGAAGGAACGTTGTGTGATGGATGTGGATTTGGTAGATTAGGAGAAATACACTGAGGTGGTTTGGACATGTGGAGAGAATGGAGAATGAAAGACTAAGAGCGTGGATGTAGGTGAGGTGGAGGAAGGGAGAGGGAGGGGTAGATCGAGGATGAGGTAGAGGGATGGAGTTGAGAGGTATATGAGGAAGGGGGGAGTCAGTTGGGGGGAGGGTAGTCAAATGGTAGGTGACAGAGCGACTAGGAGGCGTTTTGTCTGCGGCCACCCTTTGCGAGATTAGGGCGTCGGGCTATAGATAGATAGATAGATAGATAGATCATTAGGTTTTGATTTCATGTTGATATGACAAATTTGAAAAGAGTTATGGCGAAAAAAGTGTTGTTTTTAGTCTTTTATTATGTTTTGGTGGCCTACACCCCAGGCCTTGACCCATTTTGGCGCAAAATTTTATCAGGTGATCAGAAGATAATAACTCATTACGCCTGTATTTTTAGTCAAAATCGCACAAGTAGTTTTCGCATAAAGTTGTTAACAGAAAGACAGAAAGACAGACACAAACAAAAAGAGAAACCGAGTGAAAACAATACCCGAGCCCCTTTGAGGAGGAGCGGGTAATAATAATAATAATAATAATAATAATAATAATAATAATAATAATACATCATCATCAGCAACAACAACAACAACAACAACAACAATAATAATAATAATAATAATAATAATAATAATAATTATTATTATTATTATTATTATTATTATTATTATTATAATAATTATTATTATAATATTAATAATTAGAGGCATTGCTAGTTGCTGGAACAACAAGTAGGTCTTCCGTCCAGAACAAAGTTCTCGAAGCATTGTGAGTTGGATTTACAAAGCTGACATTTATCATACGATTACTGTTAAAGTATACGAGAGTTAACACAACTTTTATTCAGCAAAAACGTTTTAGGGACCGTAGCTCTGTAAAATAAGGGTCTGCCCTTTTTTCTTGATATCAAATGAAACAGCTCATAAGAAAGCAAAACTTTTGTTCAGAATGTTATAAAGAAGTGTTTACACGTTAAAAGATATAAACTAAAACATGTTGAAAAAAATAACGTTTTTAACCCCTCCCCATAAGTCAGGTCAGGGAAACCTTTTTGTGCGCCACTTCCGGTCAAACTGAAATATATGCAAGGCAACTATGATGTCTAGACTACCTAAATCTCCAATCTCGTTGCAATATCTCTTTTCGTTTCTGAGTTTTTGCGTGCACAATATAACTTTTTTTTTTTTTCCGAAAAATGATGTTATCTCGAATCCTGAAGTAGATTCTTGAAATTTGAAAAATGCATTAGAAGCGTCTACTAGCGTTGCATCTTTTCCGAAAATATGGCCGAAATCGGAGATCAAATATCTGGGTTATTGACGTTTGAAAAAAAGGGGTGGAGAAAATAAAAAGTACAATAAGACGAAGGTCTTCCGTCTTCAAAAGAAAGACCATAATAATAATAAGAATAAAAATAATATCTGGAACACTGTAAAAGTGTTCTAGGACTGCTTTCATAAAGAAAAACTTTCCACAGCCATTGCCTACAAGAAACCAAGCTATGAAGGGACCTTGAGGTCAGGGTCACTGATCTACATGTCGTCTTAGGTCTTCAAGATCTATAAGTCCACCAAGTTTGGTGGCGCTGTCTTTATTCTTCCATGTAAAATCAGATGACTTCTCTGTCTTCCGGAATAGTCCAAAATTTTGGACCATAGACAATCTTAGAGAATAATGATCCGATCTGGATTATATTAAGCACTGTATTCTGACCATGTCCCAGGTATATGCCAGAAAAATTTCACCCTTCTAACTTAAGTGATTCTTGAGCTTTATGGCCATTTTTTTCCCCTGATATTATCCTGGTTCCATTGCTAGGGTCAGGAAAATAGTCAAATGAAGTGGCCAACCAGTGCTATTATATGGCAAGGAATAAAGGCTGTATCTCAAACTGTATGCAAATGACAGCGATTTAGATCTTCCCCAGAATAATAATAACATTGACAAAACAAGATAACTTCCCACAGGGATGTGGGAAGCTCTAATAATAATAATAATAATAATAATAATAATAATAATAATAATAATAACCCAGGAAACCATTTACTATGCTGGGTGGTAACCATATAACCGGGGTTTCTGGCAGGGTTAAGTGTCCCCCAGATTCCCCTATTCAAAATCACTAAATCATGGCAGTCGTTTCAGAGAGCCTCGGAGGGCCCAATACCTGCCCAGGGCCTCAACCAAATGGGCAGACTCGCATGGGCATGTGGAATGTGAGAGGTGTGAATTAGGAGAGCAAGAGGGTGGAAGTGGTGAATGTGTTTAAGAGTGCGAGATATGCCGTGATGGCAATGTGTGAAACGAAGATGAAAGGGTGTGAAGTGGAGGAGTGGGAGGGTGTGAAATGTGTAAGATCGGGAATGAATGGGCGAGGAAGATGCAAGGAAGGAGTTGCCTTGTTGATGAATGAGGTGTGGCAGAGTGGAATGAGAAACTACAAATGTGTCAGCTCGAGGTGTATGTATGTCAAGTTCAAGTTTGAGAAGGTGAAAGTGGCAGTGATTGTAGTGTATGCACCGTGTGAGGACAGGAGTGAGAGAGAAAGACAGGTTTTGGGATGAGCTGGGTGAAGTAGTGGGAGAAATGCCCAGGAGCTATAAAGTGATTGTGATGGGGGATATGAATGGAAGAGTAGGCACTGGTCCTGAGGATGACATAATGGGTTGCTATGGAGTACCAGGAGAAAATGATAATGGGAAGAGACTAAAGGATATGTGTCAGGAGAGGAGGTTGTGCATTTGTAACTCGTATTTCAAACACAGAGATGCACATGAATATACATGGTATAGAGGGAACGGGGTTCGTGTTGAAAGAAGCCTGATTGATTACGTGCTCGTAGAGAGGTCGATGATGGGAATGGTTGCTGATACGAGGGCTGTGAGAGGACGATGTGGAGGTCTGTCAGATCATATGATTGTGGTATGCAAGATCAAGCTGAGAGGAGTGAGGTGGATCAGGAGAGAGAGAAGCAGTCAGGGAGAAAGACTGAAAGTTGAGAAACTGAGGATCAAAGAAAAGGCAGATGAATACAGGACCAAAGTAGAGGAGGAGTTAGAATTACTGAATTGGAATGAAATGGATCTGGAGTCTGTGGAATGCATATAGAGATTGCTTAGTTAGGAATGATAAAGCGGTGTGTGATGTGGCAAGAGTAACAACAAAGAAGAAAGGTACGGCATGGTGGGATGAGGAGGTAAAGAGAGAGGTGGAGGAAAAGGGGAAGAAGTGGCTAAAGTGGTTACAGGATAGGGGTTCAGTTAAAATAAGAACTGAATATGTTGAGAGCAAGAAGCACGTAATGAGACTAGTGAAGAGGAAAAAAGAAGGAGGTAAATGAGTATCTGGGAAGAAAAATGAATGCTAACTACTCTGATATAGAAAGTTAATCTGGAAAGAGGTGCGGAAATGTAGAAGTGAAAGCGGAAAGAAATGGGATGGTTTGAAGGATGCAGGTGGTAAAGTGTTAACCCATAGAGATGAAGTAAGGACCAGATGGAAAGAATATTTTGAAAGCCTGATGAATGGGGATAGAGAGAGCAGAGCAGCTGTAAACATGATTGGTTTTGGGGGTGTGCAGAGAAGGAATGCAGTCCCAGGAGACGTGACACTGGCACAGGTGAAGAGTGCTGTGAAGTGACTGAAAAATGGGAAAGCAGCTGGGGTTGATGAGGTGTATGCAGAGATGCTTAAATGTAGTTGAGAGAATGGAATGAAGTGCTTGTTGGAGATATGTAAGAAGGCATGGATGAGTGAAACTGTGCCTGCAGAGTGGAAAAAGGCTGTGATTGTACCCCTGTACAAAAATAAAGGTGAACGAAGTGAGTGCAAGAATTATCGTGGCATAAGCTTACTGAGCGTGGTAGGGAAGGTATATGGAAGAATTATTATAGAGAAAGTAAGAGAGTATCAGAAGTCCTAGTGAGTGATGAACAGGGTGGCTTTAGGAGTGGGAGAGGATGTGTGGACCAAATATTTCCAGTGAGACAGATAGTAGAGAATGCTTGTGAGAAGGACCATAAGGTGTTTATGGCATTCATGGATCTGGAAAAAGCATATGACAAAGTGGACAGAGAAGGATTGTGGAAAGTTTTGCGTATGTACGGTGTAGAAGGTAAGCTGCTAGGTGCCGTCAAGAGTTTTTATGATGGTAGTGAAGCATATGTTAGGGTTAATTGGCATCTAAGTGAATGGTTCACGATCAGTGTGGGCGTGCGACAAGGTTGTGTGATGTCCCCATGGTTGTTCAATGTATATATGGATGGGGTGATGAGAGAAGTAAAAACACGAGTAATGGAGAGAGGGATGGCATTGGTAATGAATGGTGATGGATGGAATATCTCAAATTTGTTGTATGCTGATGAATCAGTACTTCTTGCAAGTACCGAACAAGAACTTGGTAGGCAAGTGCAGAGTTTTGTTGATGTCTGTAAGCGTCGTTCCTTGAGAGTAAATGTAGAAAAGAGTAAAGTGATGGTTATTGAGAGAAAAGGTGACTCCCACTGCAATGTAACAGTGAATGGAGAGAGACTGGAATTGGTGAGAGAGTTCAAATACCTGGGTACAGTGATAGAAAAGAGAGGAAAATGTGCAAAAGAAATTGAAAGTAGAGTGACACAAGGAAAAAAAGTAGCTGGTGCAATGAAGGCCTTGATAAAAAACAGGCTTGGGTGTTGCAGTTGCACGAGGCTTATACGAAGGAGTGTTAGTGTCAACTTTAACATATGGATGTGAGACTATGGTGTGGCATGAAAACGAAATGTCAAGAGTAAGAGCAGTGGAGATGGGAATGCTGAGGAATGAGTACAGAGGGTGGATAGGATACGAAATACTGTGATTCGTGAAAGATGCGGAGTGAGGAAGTCGGTGGACACCCGAACTGAAGAGAGTGTACTGAGATGGTATGGTCATGTGGAGAGAATGGATAACAATAGAGTGGTGAAATAGGTATATCTGAGCGAACTCGAAGAAGGGAGGAGGCGAGGTAGGCCAAGGAGAAGGTGGAGAGATATGGTGGATGAATGTGTGAGAAAGAGAGGTTTGGAAGTCGGTGAGGCTAGGGAACTGACAGGAGATCGAGCTGGCTGGATGAATTTTGTGAGAAGTGCATGAGCAGGGATTTTTGGCACCCCTTTTTAACGTGGCATCGCCTGGATTGACCCTGTCGGATACGATTATGTGAAGCTACAGAACATGGTGAATGTTTTTGGCGTATCCGATAGAGCGAGGATTCCGGGGGTTTGAATGATGAGTGAATGGAAGCGTGGCCCATTGGACTGGGCAATTTTGGGCTGTCTGGACATTGCTACTCCTCACCCTGCCCTTGGGTGGGAAAGGAGGTCCGGATAATGATGATGATGATGGTAATAATAACAATAAAAATACTACTACTACTACTACTACTACTACTTCTACTACTAATAATAATAACTATTATTATTATTATTGTTTTTATTATTATTATTGTTATTTTTATTATTATTATTATCATTATTATTATTACGAGTAATATTATCAACCTCCTAAGCAGGATGGTATCATTTTCGGCAAGGCGCCCTGTATCATTCGGCGGGATCCAGCCTCGTGTGTGTGTGTGTGTGTGTGTGTGTGTGTGTGTGTGTGTGTGTGTGGTAACTCCTCCTAGGCTATTTGATGGATCTGAATAAAGTTTCCCATGTGATTAAATTTCATTTGGTTACTGGGAGTGTTTTACACTGTATAGAATTTTACATCCATGATTTTTAGGTGGCCATCCACCCCCCTCACCAAATAAAAATGTCTCATAAATAAGTAGAGGAGGGCGGGTGTGGTTTTGATATCTTAGAACATGTACAATGAACTCTCATCCATAATGCGATATTTGGGGAGAGTGATACCCCTGACATTTCTCTGGGGTCAGACCCCTATCAAAAAATAAAAATGATCATAAATAGGGGAAAGCGAGCGAATGGTCTTCATAGAAACTTCTCAGGCCAAATAGTCTGGTTCCTTGATAATGTCTTCCCATTATTTAAAGTTTTCCATCATCAATTTTAGCTGGATCAGCCCCATCACTAAACTGAAAATTAACAAGTAGTTAATGGAGGGTAGATATGACTTTCACTGCTTAGTACAAGATGCATAATGGACTCTCGTCTGTAATGCGATACTAGAGAAGCATCATTAACCTTAGTGGTTCCCGGGGGGGGGGGTTGGCTCTCCCCTTAAAGAAAGAAGAAAAATCAGAAATAGGAAGAGTTGGATGAATGTTTGCAGTTAGTTCGTCTGGTTAATTTGAAGTTCTTCCACTGTAAATATTTTTCCAACCATACTGTTTAGGGGGGCCGGCCCCCCTTACCAAATTAACCATTCTCAGAAGGTGTGAAAGGTGGCCAAATATAGTTTTTTTTTTTTTTTTTTTTTATGTGTCCGACTCTGGGCATAGGCTTTACAGCCTGCTACCAAGGCCCAGTAGTTCTCCTACATACCATACGCCTTTACATGTCACCACATCGGCGCTAACACCCACCGTCCATATTGAATACATGCTAGGGTTGTCTCATAAAAGACTGGTGTATTGGTATTAGCTGGGGTATTTTTACGACATGTCAGCGTGTCTTCTGGTAGATCAGTAAAGTCTGATTTTAATGAAATTCAAATCCTTAAACTGTTCCCCGCCCCAGCCGGAATTTGAGCTTGGGTCCGGTATGACTGCAGGCCACGTCTCTACCTATTGAGGCACGTATAAGTTGTACAATGAACTCTGATCTATAATTCCATATCTGGGGAGCTTGATCCCTCACCCTCAGTTATTCTGGGGGGTCAGCCTCCATTCCAAAAATACAAAATGATCAGAAACAGGGGATTATGAGCTCATGGGTTTCAAAGAAATCGGCATCCATATACCAGGATAAGGTTTACAGGTTCCATGTTTTCTCTGCATGCACAAGAAGAACCTGCATATGCATTTTATTATTATTGTTATTATTATTATTATTATTATTATTATTATTATTATTACTATCATTATTATTATTGTTTTTGTTATTGTTGTTGTTGTTAATCTTATTTTTATTATTATTATTATTACTAAGCTTCGCCATGTACATGGCGAAGCTTAGTAATAATAATAATAATAATAATAATGTTGCTGCTCGGTATTGTTGTCTGCTGATGATACAGTATTCTTGAGTGAAGATGAATGCGAGTTGCAAGGTCTGGTGAATGAATCTGGGACAGTGTGTAGGAAGAGGAATCTGAAACATAATGTAAACAAATGGAAAGTTATGGTGTTTGAGAGGAATGAAGTCACAGAATGTACAGTGAGGTTGGATGGTGAGGATATGGAGAATGTGAGTGCATTCAAGTACTTGGGTAGTCTGATGAGTAAGGATGGAAATTTGGGGGATGAAGTGCTTGAAAGGGTACAGCAGGGAAGGAAGGTTGTTGGTTCACTGAAAAAAGTGATGAGAAATAGGGAGGTGAGTATGGAAGTTAAGAAGTCACTGCATGATAGTATTGTGATCCCTACTCTGACAGATGGAAGCGAGGCGTGGACCTTGCAAGAGGGGAACAAGTCAAGAGCGAGAGCAGTGGAAATGAGTTACTTGTGAGGAGCATGTGGAGTGACATGGAGGGACAGGTTGACGAATGAAGAAGTGAAGGAACGTTGTGGGGTGGATGTGGATGTGGTTGAGAAGATTAGGAGAAATACACTGTGGTGGTTTGGACATGTGGAGAGAATGAAGAATGAAAGACTGACTAAGAGGGTGTATGTAAGTGAGGTGGAGGGAGGGAGAGGGAAGGTAGACCGAGGATGAGGTGGAGGGATGGAGTTGAGAGGTGTATGAGGAAGGGGGGAGTGAGCTGGGGGGAGGGTAGTCAAATGGTGGGTGAAAGAGTGACTAGGAGGCGTTTTGTCTGCGGCCACCCTTTGCGAGATTAGGGAGTTGGGCTATAGATAGATAGATAGATAGTTTTCTTTGTTGCACGTTTTAGATAAAACCACAAAAGCTGTAAAACTGTAACTTTACAGCAGTATAGCAGTGATCCCTCTTATTACTTGAAAGGCTTATGGTTACAGTTAATCATACGGTTAGCCAGTTATGGAGACAAATGTAAAATGTACCCAAGCGTTCTACCATATCTTTCTCTTCGGATCTTGTTGATATTACATATGAAGCTACTTTAGATTAATCTAAGTATAGTCACCGTCCATAGTAAATACCCCAGGCTCGCCATAGCCAGGGCTATAACGAGGTTGCGTGTCCAAACATATCCCCCTCCTACATAATAGCACACGACGATCTCGGATCATGCTATCTCAGATTCGTTCTCATATTCCACAGAGAGAGAGAGAGAGAGAGCGAGACAGGGGGTCGGGAGTCGGGGAGGTATATATACCTACAGTGTACGGATGCGCAACCCCGTTATGGCGCTGGCTACGGCGAGCCTGGGGTATTTACTATGGACTGTGACAATATAGTCAGCCAAAATCGTCGTGTCTTCGTTCTGAAGCCCGTAAATATTTGAAGAGATAAGTGGAAGCACCAGCGATAGCTTCACAAGTCTGGCAACTGTCACTTGCAGCCCATCTCTCATCTCGGCAAGACCTCTCGACGGGATCAGCTCTCCACAGCAGCTGTATCAGCCAAGGGACGGGCCCGTCGTTTCTATCTGAGGGAGTGCCCTGGTCTGCCCACCAAGAGGTCGAGACTCCTCCGCCATAGACTCTGGCCAACGACCCTCCCTCCGCTACGATCTTTACCGGGGCTGTGCCATCTGTGACGACCAGGACCGGGCCTCCCCTCTGTGCTTCCACCTGCTTCTGCTGGTGAGATGAGCGAGTCTTTTTCGCCCTTTCTACCAGGGGCAAGGGGGTTGAGGGCTGCGTCGGGGCGTTTCCACCTGAGCTCGTCGGGGCCTCCTCCATTGGCGCCGTGCTGTCTACCTGGCTCTAGTCCCGCCCTGCCCTCTTTCGACCATCGTGCTGCCGGCCTCGCCATCCACCGTCAAGCCCTGCCCTGACTCGTCAATCATCGAGCAGCCGATCTCACCACCAACCATCGCACCTTCCCCTACCTCTGCCGCCTTTCCCTCGTTCGCCAGTTTGCTGTCCCAGCTATGCTCTAATTGAAGAGCTTGTTCCTGCTTTTTCCCTGACGGGCTTTCTGTTTGCCCGTGCCCCAATAAGTGCGGGGCGAATATTTCAACACAACACAACACTGGCAACTGTGTCAGACCAGACGGTGGTGGGGGTGAGTGGACTGGGGGTGGAGGTGGGCTAGTGGAGGGTGTGTTTGCTGTAAATATTATTGGCAGTGTAATCTGTAATTTTTGTTGGAAGCATAGTCTAGCAATACACCGCACAGTAAAGGTGCTAAAGGTGATATGCCCCCTGATTTAATTCCTATAAATTGCGAGATGTATCGTTAAACTGAAATAATGTCTATAACGTGTAGCCAAACAAGCGTTAGCAGAAATGACGAGGTGCTACCCGGCCCCTTCCCCACCTTCCTGCCACACCCCCTCTGCCGGGTAACAACTACCCATGTTATGAATCCATATTATAATTACAAATCATAATAGATAGATAGATAAATAGATAGATAGACAGCTCCATGCAAGCCTGGGAAAGGGAAATGATCTTGCAAGTTAACTGAGGAAATGTTGATGACACATAGGATGTAGCAAAGTCAGGGGATGATGTAGGTAGTGTGTCAGCGAGATAGCAGGCGAACAAAGCCTAGTGACATACACACATACTCACACACAGGTTTCTGGAACTTTCCAACCACAGTGTAACACACGTGACACGATCCCTGTTTCACCAGAATTTAGGAAGCAGAGCGGCAGAAGGAGGCTAGCATTAGAACCGACAGGTAGTGGAGAGAGTGAACAAGAAAGAGGGGCTCAACTAGACTTATTATATTGTCTCTGTACGACATACCCTGCTCAACTCAGATTTTCTCTGAAGATAATAAATTAAGATCAACTCACTGTATTCATCTTTAATTCCTACTACAAGAAATCGAGAGTGACAACCAAACAACAAAACTTCTCTACAAGTTACTACAAAGTCTTTTATGACATTATTTGGTGGCCAGCGAAACTACGGACATCGTCTCCGAATCAAAAGCGAATTTCTACAAAAGCAGCCGAGACTCTACAAGATTAGCTCAGTTCTACAGTGAATTCCTACAAAATACAGCCTACAATGCAAATAGCCTACAAGTCTACAAAAAAATTCTATAATCTTCACGTAACTTCAAGCAGCAGCAAGAAGAATAAAAAACGAAGCAAGTAAAGAAGAGGAAAGACCAAAGCAACAAGCACGCAAACCCCCACCACTCTCTCCCGCCTACCTCCATCGCTGACGCAGAGGTCAAGACACGCAGCAAAACACCAGAGCCACATTTATAACACGACTTACTCACCTTTCTTCACCCAGGTTACGCATCGCTACTCAGTATTCACCACAGCTACCAGTGTGGGAAGCCGACGTCACCATGTGCTGAGATGACATCACAACGCGAGTTTGCTGACTTAGGGCCATGCCAAGCAACGTGTGACTGACACCAGGCACTTCTCACCCACTACTCATTACTCATTATTCACATAGCTCCTACTCATACTCATTTATTTCCACAGTATTGAGTTGGAAATTCGACGTTCTATGCTAAGGTTTGCCTGTGACAGCTGTTAACCACCACAAGCACCAGGCCATGGAATTTCCTGGGTAATATCGTCCATCAACACAGCACTAGAATTATCAAGAGATCTTCAATCAACCCTGCATTTTTCTTCCGAGATCGACAGTTGCATCGACACGCCTCTACGATCTGTATCAAGTGGGTGAAATTATACTTACTCATTTCTTCTCAGTGCTAAAATTAGGTATATTCAACTCCTTTACTTATTTCCATATATACACTTATACACTCACTATCTATCATTTATTACAACTCATTTACTCATCTATTTAGTTAGGACATAAATAAACAAAAGGTGTATTTCATAACACCATAGCTTAATGACAGGGATATTTTCGCCACCACCCACGTTAATACCAGTTGAAACACAATTAGCTCCAACAAAAGATTCAGAATTAGAAGAGCACCAAGGCAACACACCCATTGTACAAACCTCACTACAAATTAAAGACCAAGAAACAAATACGTCAGTTCCATATGATGAGTGGGAAACTCCCTCTGACGTAGCAAGTGAGGACTTTGTCGCTGACTTGCACACGTATGCCAATACACTTAACAGGGTTCACCGTTCCGGCCGAATATATTCCACCATTCCCTCACACAACGATAAACAAGTCCAAGTTAAATTAACAGAGCAAACAGTGAAAATGAATCACGAAACAAATACGGCAGATCTAACATCCCCACCTCATGTGTACGTTTACCATGAAGATAAAACTGCCCCAAATTCTCTGGCACAGAAAAAGATCGCATTGATATAATTTCATTAGTCAGTCAGTGCGAACAAATGTTCATCAAGCGCCACATACTCAATGAACAAGAGAAAATTGCCATTTTTTCATCTTGCATAAGCCAGGAAAGATGTCCAGCAAGCAATTTATTGAGATCTGACAAGCTCCTCAAGGCTAGGACATATGATGAATTTAAAACTGAATTTTTGAAGAAATTTTCTGGAGGTATGAACTTCTTGCCAGGTATAATTCCAGAATTACATAAGATTGTAGATCTTGTAAGGGAGCACACTACAAACCATGTGCTCAGTGAAATAACTGCTGATGTCTCCACAATCAAAAGAACATTGTTAGTTACTTTGGAAAACTCAAATTGGATAACAGATGATAGAAAGATGTCCCCAGACCTCGTCGTGACATCATTGGTTATGTAGCTGCCTTGTGTAAATTACCTGATAGGACCCTTAAGATCGCCAAGACGATCGCGTACACCCCAGGCATGTGCTTACTAGACTTAATGAATGAGGTAGAAATGCAGTGCAGTAAAGCAGGTATGGTCGACACACCCACACATTCTAGTAGAATGAGAGTACCTGAGACAGTATCAGCTGTGAAAACATCTTCACCGACCCCAAACAAAGAACAAAATCAATCGCGACCCGAAAGCAGGCAGAGCAAACATCCAAACGTGACGAGGGTTCGATCACAAACACCAGGCTACAGGCAGTTTCATAAGTTTTTGCGCAGCCCGAGCAGGTCTCGCGCCATAAACAACACTACTTATGGGAAGTCACCTCGTAGGCCACAGTCAGGGGATAGGTCCATTCTGTCATTATTGTGCAAAACCAGGACACACAAGGTATGAATGCTTTATCAAAGCAAAAGAGGATAGACAAAAGACACAAGGATTTGGTCCTTACTGTAGGCATCATAGATACCAAGGGCACTGGACCAGTGACTGCAAAACAGTAGAAAAAATTGTGTCTGTTCAAATCGGGGGAAGATCAAGTCATGACAAAAAACAAACAAACGTAAAGAAAAACAAGTTTAAAATTCACATAGAAGGCATGTTGGGAAATGAGTGTATCTTGATACCAGCTGTATGTGAGGATCAAGACGTTTCCTTATTTTTAGATACAGGCTCTCCAGTGAACTTAATAACACATGAAAAAATAAATAGAATTCTTAAAAATAAGAAGAAAGTAACTTTTCTGGAAGAAGCTGATTTAGATTTATATATGGTAGATGGAAAACAAATTACAGTGAAAGATATGATAAGATTAAATATCATTTTCACAGAGACTACAAGACCATTCTCTGCATTTTTCTATATCGTTGAAAACTTAGCAATTAAAGCTCATATGTTACTGGGCTTAAGATCCATGAGAGCAGAGAACATAACTATACTCCCACAAAAGAATGGAATAGACTTTGACAATGAATTCATAGACGAAATACCATCAGAGCCCTCACCGATTGGTAAAAGAGAGCCAAAAAGAATTGGTAATATTAAAGGCTTAAACAAACATACACAAACAGATGAGTGTATAGATTCACTCTCACCACCAGCCCCAGCCTCCAGAATTAGGGACCCAGATATCAGTACTGATTTATCAGTTTTTCGAGCCCATCTCACCAATGATTTAGTAATACCACCAAATTCCTACATGAAAGTTACCATAAAGAGCAAATTACGGAATAGTACTGTCCTTATCTTAGAAGAATTATGTAAAGTAAAGGGATTGTCAGTAGAAAACGCATTATGGCAGATGAACGACGAAGGGCAAACTCGGATATTCTTAATTAATCACATGAATAGGGAAGTTCAGTTGAAAAAGGGGACTTGCATAGTTAATATTGAAAAATGTCCCGCCCCTGTGAAGGAAATAGTTATAGCTGGAGTGACAAGTGAGATAAAATCTATGGATAGAGAAAGCATAAAAGAGAATTTAATTCACTCAGGTGAACTTGATGAAGAAAATGATTTGTTAACCCTGTTGGAAACACACAGGGACACTGTAGCATTACCCGGAGAACAATTAGGGTGTACTAACCTGATTAATCACATGATTAACGTGCACCCAGAAACACCACCAATTTTCGTACCAGCTTACCGCATCCCACACTCCCAACGTACACTTGCAAATCAGTATGTCGATGAAATGTTAAAACTTGGAATTACTGAACCTTCAGTCTCCCCGTCGAATGCCCCATTATTCTTCGTGCCCAAACGAAATGGAGAAATGCGTGCGCTAGTAGATTACCGTAAACTAAACAATCACACAATCCCAGACCGATTTCCCATGCCATTGCTAAGCGACGTTCTACAGTATACTGGACCTGAGAATAACATATTCTCAACCATCGATCTCCTAAATGGCTATTATCGGATACCAGTTTCAGAGGAGTCACGTAAATATACTGCCTTTTCCACAAACAGAGGCCATTACCGATATACAAGGATGCCGATGGGACTGAGGACAGCCCCAGGCACATTCCAACATCTTATGAATTACGTATTGTCCGGAATTTTAGGACAAGGAATATTTGTTTACCTTGACGTTATTATAATCGCAACGAAGAATATTAAGGATCATCTCAGGAAATTAGACTTACTCTTACAAAAGCTTAGTGATGCTGGTTTAAAAATTAAGCTTTCTAAATGAAAAATTTGCTTTAAGGAAATAAATTTCTTAAGCCACAAATTAAGTTCTAATGGTATTCACACCACTGATGACAAAGTACAGGCAGTGAGAGATTTTCCTGAACCCACTACGATTGACGAAGTTAGACAATTTTTAGGTCTAGCTGGGTACTATAGGTCATTCGTACCACAATTCTCTCATATAGCCTTTCCTCTATTCCAACTACTCAAAAAAGATGCTATATTCCAATGGGAAGAAGAACAAAAAAGGGCATTTAACAATCTACAAATTAAACTAACAAATGCACCTTGTTTATCATTACACAAAATCATTTCTTATTTGTACAGATGCATCAGTTAAAGGATTAGGGGCTGTACTGATGCAGGAAGATAAAAGAGGAAAAAAATCAACCAATTGCATTTGCCAGCAGACAAACAAGAGGTGCAGAGAAAAATTACTGCACTACAGACTTAGAGGCACTTGCAGTGGTTTTTGCATTACAAAAGTTTCGAGATTTGGTATATGGTTACGAAATCCACTTATTCACCGACCATAAACCACTAGTGGGTATGTTTAAAGAAAAACTCCTTTCTGGGAGGAGAGCAAGATGGAAATGTACAGTTGAAAACTACAATGTACAAATTCATTATATACAAGGTAAAATTAACATAGTAGCTGACGCATTATCTAGGAACCCGAACACAATTCAGGTCACGTCATTAGATCTCAAAGGAAATACTCTAACCACGATGATATCGCAAAGGCACAAAGACTTGACCCAATATGGTCTAAAGTTATATACAAGTTAGAAAGTGGAGATGACATACAATTACCCAAACTGCATGTACCACTCGAACAATTCACAATGGTCAATAATACATTATACAAGATTAACTCTAAACAACCAAAACGCCAAAGAAATACTAACCAGTTGGTAGCACCTAATGACATGATACCCCAAGTATTACGAACGATACACGATAGCCCACATGCAGGACATCCTGGAAAGGATAAGACATTCAAACAAGCCCAGCTGTTATATTACTGGCCTTCATTACGAAAAGATATAAACAATCATTTAGACAGATGCGAATCATGTGCAAAACACAAAGGATACCCAATCACACCTGCACCGATGGGTAATTACCCTGTACCACATCAACCATGGGACGTTGTCGCTGTTGATTTACTCAAGATGTCATTATCATACAATAATAACCTATATCTTTTCGTAGCAACGGATCATTTTTCCCGTTGTCATTTTAGCTCCAATTAAAGATAAGACAGCAGAGACAGTAGCAAAGGCAATAACAGATAATGTAATATGTCGCTTTACTACCCCAAAGGTACTAATAAGTGATAATGGAGGAGAATTTAATTCTGAGATCTTACAAGAAATATGTAAACAATACAACATCAAAAAGGTTAACGTTTTAGCCTATCACCCAGCATCGAATGGGTTGGTAGAGAGACAAAACAAAAAAATATTAGATGTGCTACGACACATTCTCAGTGAAAATTATGCAAGCTGGGATGATTGGATTTCCAGAGTAGAAGCCTCAATTAATGGATATATAAATAAATCCATAGGTGACACACCACATTTCATTATATATGGGACAGATAAAAAACTACCATATGAGCTCCAAGAAGGTGACAGTCTGCCCATATACAATTAAGATGATTACTCTAAACTCCGTTTACGTGAATTCCAAGACATACACAAAACAATTAACGATGTCCAAGGAAGAAATGACGGAGGCATTTAACAAGAAGGCAAGTGATTCACCTATCAGCTTAGGAGACATTGTTTATAGTATCATTCATACGAGAGACAATAAATTATCCCCAAAATCTGAGGGCCCATACAGAGTAATTAACATAAAAGCAAACAAAGTTTTAATTAAGTCACTGTCAACTGGCGAAGAGAAACAAGTTCATATTGACCATTTAAAACGAGTTTCAAGGGAATTATCCAATAATTATTCAGCATCGGATACAACCGAACAGGCGAACGTACCTCAAGAAACCAAGCAAGAAAACAACAATGATAACAAAAAGAAATTAAGGTCATATACCAAACAATCAAACATAAGTGCAACTGTTCCAATAAAGCCTACAGTACATCATTTACGAGAATTAAATATCGATTTAAACTCCTTCTATAAATGAAATAACAATCAATCGTAACGCACATCATCACTATCATCGGTCACAGCATGACCATATTAGGAAATTAATAGATTTTTTTTTTTCGGTAGGTTACGATGAAGGAACTTATGCTATGGATTCTCCTCTATATAACAAGAGGATATGCGCACTTAGACCCCCAACACATAGTACGACAAGGATGCCTCATAGCTCCAACAGCCACGACTTCAATCGTTAAGGACGTCATGAGTACTGAAATAAGTCTGGATTACTTGTATGAATTACCTTCTCATCTAGAAAATCTTGCGAAGCCTATGCGAACCCTGGACTTCATGATAGGAAGCTATGTTTCACAAGCACATAACACAAAGGAAATGAATGAAATAGTGAAGTTAGCGAAATGGAAACTAGAAAAGGCAAAGTCGACTATGCTCATCATGATTCAAGATCTCCCATCTTATGGAACGGAGGTACTGAGCGACAGGAACAACATCACACGTACTCGCCAAAAGCGCGGTTTGTTCGACCTGGGTGGCGCAGTTCTTGGGAACATCTTTGGATTGGCTACAGAGGATGACCTTAAAGAAATAAACAACATATTTAATAAAATAGCTCAGATACTAACATACCAAGATAAATTCGTCACAAGACAGAACTCAGCAATGAAGACAATTGTGAAAAATCTGAAAAAGGCAGAAAACATAGCTCTCGAAAGTGTAGATAAAATAAATGAAATGGAAGGAAACATTACACTTTTCCAACACTTCTCCATCATCACAGAACATATTGATAGAATTCTACTACAATTTGACAACACTAGAGATCGTTTCAGGGCACTTATGCAAGGAATTTCGAATGCTGGTGATGGCAAGATCAAAATTGACTTACTCCCAGTTCATGAGCTACGTCAGATAATTAGTCAAGAAGGCATACATAAACATAAATTGAAGCCTTTGTTCCACAGTAGGGAATTCATGCAATATTATCCATATTTAGAAGCAACACTAACACCAACATCAGTAGTAGTTCATGTACCATTCATAACTGAAGACCTGTTCACAGTATACCAAATACACCCCTTCCCCTATAAAAATAACAACACTTTGGTCATCATCAACATCAACACGACACCGAACTCATCATGGTCTCCAAGAGACGGAACACTGTCACTTTCGCAAGTGAATCAACGATTGAACGAAAGTGCCGCACATCCTTATATGCTGTTCATCTTTGTCCTGCGTACATTTTCACGTTTCAGCCTACTGATACAGTCCCTTGTGAAATGGCTATCATCAGAAATGACAATATTCATAATCACTGCAACTTCACTTTTGCTCCAGATAAACTTGTACATCATCAACGCATGGGACACTCATAGTTTTTTTATTTCACTCATAACACATCAGTTTACATAGTCTGTCCAGATATACCACTATCTCAAACTTCAGCCTCAGGATTATACATAGCACCAGACTACTGTACGGTATTTACACCAGCCATGTCTACTTTATCCACCATCAATCACTATGCCATCCTCAATCATACACACAAACATTTTCACCCTTTGCCTGATATGGACTTAAACATGAGCACAAATATTAAGATGACTTCACCTAAGTTTGAAACTATGCAGCTGATCAATGAAACAATGAAGCCCTGGGAAGATTTGAGTTTGAGTATGTTCAACCCATATTATGTGTATAGCCCAGCACCTACTGTCTTTATAATCTTCTGCATTGTATTTGCAGTACTGCTGTTTGCAATGCACAGAATGCAAGCAAGAATTGCAAATTTGGAGTCAGTATTTAGTGGGGGGAGAGTTAACATCCAAGTTAACCCCCCTGAATGAAGTGTACATATTTTGTATATAGTATTAATTATATATATATATATATATATATATATATATATATATATATATATATATATATATATATATATATATATATATATAAAAAGAATGACCCATGATAGAGAAGTATGGCATACCAGTACCATTAACTCTAAATGAAATATTAATAACTTACCATAATCTTAATTTTAAACTATTTTTTTTTCTCTTGCATGTATGCATTTCACTACAATAACCCACGTACATACTGTATTACAATTAAATAGTTTACCTTTAATGCATTTATTCAAATATGTATACAACTTGTTTAAAATGTAATATTACTGAATCATTGCAATTTACTATGAATACTATATGTATACAATATTATAATCAATATTATGTACTAATAGATTAGCATATGTCAATGATGATTGCTGTCGGAGGACCTTCAGCGGCGTGGCCGAGCAATGTTATGAGTCAATATTATAATTACAATTCATAATAGATAGATAGATAAATAGATAGATAGACAGCTCCATGCAAGCCTGGGAAAGGGAAACGATCTTGCAAGTTAACTGAGGAGATGTTGACGACACATAGGAAGTAACAAAGTCAGGGGATGATGTAGGTAGTGTGTCAGCGAGATAGCAGGCGAACAAAGCCTAGTGACATACACACATACTCACACACAGGTTTCTGAAACTTTCCAACCACAGTGTAACACACGTGACACGACCCCTGTTTCACCAGAATTTAGGAAGCAGAGCGGCAGAAGGAGGCTAGCATTAGAACCGACAGGTAGTGGAGAGAGTGAACAAGAAAGAGGGGCTCAACTAGACTTACTTATTTTATTGTCTCTGTAAGACATACCCTGCTCAACTTAGATTTTCTCTGAAGATAATAAATTAAGATCAACTCACTGTATTCATCTTTAATTCCTACTACAAGAAATCGAGAGTGACAACCAATCAACAAAACTTCTCTACAAGTTACTACAAAGTCTTTTATGACACCCACATAACATGGGAATAAAGGACAGACAGCTGTGTTTGTACTGTATGTTTACCTTCTGAACATGACAGGATATATTGCATACTATGTGTGGTGTGACACGGAGGCAGGCGGTGCCTTCACAGTAATAACAAGAAAAACAGTTCTTTCCACAAGTGGTTAATGTTTTGGTAAAAGGGTGAGGGAAACCTTGCCACAGGTGTTACGGACGATGATGACACCAATATATACACCCACCAGCATGTAGTCATAGCTTCATAGTCACTCAGTTATATATATATATTGGGCGATACGAAATAGAGGGGAGATTCATGTTATAACTAATATATGCTGTTTTATATTTTCACAATCATGACGTTTCAATAAATTCCAAACTAGTTATGAAACGTATTTCACTGTTATTCCGTCCTCTGAAGTATTCCAAATATTATAGTGAATTAGACATAACAAACCATGTATATGAAACTGCAGTATATTTTGATCACATGTAAACTCATGATGATGCATAAGTAGACATTTAGCGACATAATACAGTAAAACCTCTACAATTCGGCATCCTTCAAGTCGGAAACCTCTACAACTCGGGATGGCTCCAAAATATTCATTTAAAAAATCAAAATTCAAAAATTCCCAAAAATGCACACATGAGAGGAAGAGTCGGCAAAAATCCCTCCAACTCGGTAAGATGCCGAATTGTACAGTAATGTTTAAGTGTTTAGTGTTTAATTCCCCAGTATAGTACAAGTGATAAATACATTACAGTAATGGCCTTTATAGTATTAATTGTGCTTTACATAGTGTACAGTGTCAAGTACAGAACAGTAAAGGTGTGGCCAAAAGTGATCTTAAGCCCCCCTAACACCTCCAAAAACTACCAAAAGTCCTCCTCCATGCCTGGAATACACCCTTCAACTGCATGGAATCATGGTAAGGCAGCTTTTTCTATATATTGTAAAAACTTTTAATTTTTTTCCATTTTTTCCATTTTGTCCTTTTGTGTGTGTGTGTGCTGGGGGGGAACTTAAAGTTCATCCCTACAACTCGGCAAATAGGCTAACTCGGCAAGGCATGCACATGTATTATGCCGAGTTGTAGAGGTTTTACTGTAGTGATAAAAATTGCCTATAACCCCATTACCCTGTATGTTATTCCCAACAGTTTCCACTCTACGGTAACGTACGGTATATAAAACATGACGGCACACACTTCCTCCACTTCCCCACCTCCACTCCAAACCACTCACCCACGTCACCGTCTGGTCTGACGCAGTTGCCAAACTTGTGAAGCTATCCCAGCTGCTTCCACTTATCTTTTCGAATATATTTTACGAGGTTCGGAACGAAGACACCACTTTTTTGGCTGACTATACATGTACTAAATATAAGCGACCTTGAACTACTTTTAAAGATCACATACTTGTTTATGATACCAAAATTCCATACCTTATATACTTAAATAGTAATGGCAGCTTCCTGATTGTAGCTACACAATAAGTAAATGGGTAACCAGTTATTATTATTATCATTATTATTATTATTATTATTATTAGTAGTAGTAGTAGTAGTAGTAGTAGTGGTAGTGGTAGTGGTAGTGGTAGTAGTAGTAGTAGTACTAGTAATAGTAGTACTTGTATTGGTTCTGTTATGGCCTGGATGAGATGTCGACTGTCATTCTCCCTCGTGAGGTCTGCACTCTTATGTCTCAGTGGCACAAGATCATTAGCCCTCAGGCCTGTCTCTCTGGCGGGTACGGATTACGAAGCTACTGCGGTCGAGAGTCGCATAGACCAGCGACTCCAATAGTTTAATGTCGTTATTGACACTGTAATATCAATAAATATAAAATAAAGTAATAATAGTATTAGTACGGTACATGCTTGGTAACCAAAAGCGTTGGCGTGCTTGGGGCCAACGGATTGTAATATGAGGGTTACTGTTAACCTTCCATTACAGTTCCAAATGGCGAACTGTTTTAGGAAGGTTGGTTTTGATCTTCACACTATAATTCCCCAGTGGATGGAGGTGTTTTAAAAAAAATTGAAGTAGTAGTAGTAGTAGTAGTGGTAGCAGTAGCAGTAGTAAAGACTGGCGATATTGACTACGAAGGCAATGTTGATAATAATAACGATGTAGTGATACCTTCACGTGACTTTACATTGAGTGACAAATCAGTTACATTTACCTTCGGAATCAATTTTCAACACTGGTTGGTTCTAGTATAGCCAAAAAGACACCTATTGGTTTTGTGGGTCATGGCTCTCCGGTTACATGTGGCTCAGTGGGGTTAGTTTGGGTTTAATGCTCACATGATACCACTGACGGGCGAGCAAATGGTAATTAGCTATATGAATTATTTAGACTAGCACCAGATCTCTATGCCGTTAATGGAACTATAGAGTTCGGGAATATTAATAAAAATAATAACAACATTGATAATAATAATAATAATAATAATAATAATAATAATAATTCCCTCCTTCCGTGATGCAATCCTTTTCTGCCCCTTCAGGGCGTAAGAGCGCAGATTTTCGCTACTCAGTCTTGACATTTAAGGCGGAGGTGACTATCATCACTACCCCCTGTGTGGTATTATGTGAGCAATAAACTCAACATTTCCTTGGATATAATGTAAACTCTTACAGGCTCTCTCCAGTGGTTGTGCCTTAACCCAGTGGATCACCAGGCGTAATTTAGTTATACAGTTACCACCCAAATTGGTTTGATTTGATTAATTTATTATGCCCGAAGGCGACAAACCTATTACAGTGCCATGCGGCCATATATGAGGTGAGTACAGGGGAACTCATGCCACGCAGGACACGCTGTCGAGCTATAACAAATTAATACCCACCAAAGTGTAGATGATGCATGAGAATATCTAGGTTATCATCTGCCAACAAATGTTTACAAGTGTCCACTAATGTGAGTCCGTGTGGTATTAAATCAGAGACAAGTGGACACTGCAGGCAATAATGGTCAAGGGTGTTGGCACTGGGTGCGTCACACAGCTTACAGGAGGAGAAATGAGGTGCGTTACCCGCCCCAGCCACCTGCCACACAGGTCGGCAGCCCAGTCTGAGGCGGGCACACACCACGTTATGTCGATGAACCATAAGACCACTGCGACGATATCTATGGGGACGAGAAAGAAAGTGGTCATAATGTTGGATAGACACACTGTGAGCCCTCTCAGCATTTCTATGATGCAGAATAGGGGAGCGGGCTGCTCTGCGTATTATCTGCTTGTAGCAAATGGGGGAGGCATTAGTAGCATCCACAGCGGGCGGATTCAGTCCACAAGCAGTCCTTGCAAGGAGGTCAGTGGTGTTATTGGCTGTGAGACGAATATGAGAGGGAATCCACAGAAAGTGCACCACCAGCAAACGATAGTGGGCAGTGGTCAATTGACGGAGTATCTACATAAAGAGGTGTTGATATGCAGGCCTGGGAGAGGAGAGGGCATGGAGGGCCTGCTGTGAGTCAAAGATGATCAAGCTGCTGTTGTTCGTCTGTATTAATAAAGTAACTGCATCCAGGAGTCCGTGTAGTTCGCAATACGTAGAGCTCGATAAGGTTGGCAATCGACAGCCCAACCAGCTCCCTTGAGGTGGGTCCAGCCTTGGGGAAAATACATCACAGCCAGCACTGCCATCCTCCTGCTGGGAGCCATCAGTGTAGATATGGTGGGCCGAAGGGAGGAAAGATGACAGCCTGGCAATGGTCTCCAAAGTTAGCTGTTTCTGAAGCTGAGGCAGGTCAGTCTTGGAGGCCGGAGTGTATGAGATATCAGGCACAGGGGTCTGCCAAGGTGGAATGCCACAGTCCACATCCTCAGCAGGCACTGGTGCGTTGATGTTTAGCCGTCGGACATTTGAACAAACAGTGTCAACTGGTGTGTGGCCACCGCTGCGAAGCAGAGGCTTTGGTGCAGTGGGATCAAGGGAAGTCCGAATGATGTGAGAGTAGTGGGGAGAAAGGTGTGGATAATGCAGGGACGTAACGCTGAAGTATGTAACCATGGAGTATATTCTCTCAACAAGTGGTGGAAGGCTGAGTTCGAGTTGCATGTTGACCATTCTTGTTGAGCCAGAGCAGCCCAGGATGAGTCTCATTGTTGCGGTTTGGAACTTCTCAAGAGGTTGTAAGGCTGTTTTAGAAAGTTGACAGAGAGCAGGGAAGAGATAATTAACAACTGATCGAATGAACGCTGTGTATATGGTTCGTGCTACAGGAATAGACACCCTGACAGCATAATTAGTGAGCCACTTGAGAGTTTTTTTAGGTGTCGCTGTAACTGGGTCACAAGATCATGAACAATCAGATGCACGTGTTGTCTTGCAGGAATGGAGGGAGAAATCCGTACAGGCACCCCCAGATAAAGGTACTGTGTGCACAGAGGAATAACACAATACCCGACAGAGAATACAGGCAGTTTTCTTGCTGGACGGGAAGTGAAGATTCTACTCTTTTCTGGAGAGATAATGAGTCTGCATTTGGAAGACAGCTCGTGAAACAAGTGAAGGAAACGTTGCAGATCTGCTGAGGAACTTGAGTGAATGCAGATGTCATTACCATAGCAAGTTATCGTGGTTCCAGGGATGTCGGGAAGGAGGGTGAGTAGACGATGTATGAGGATATTAAATAAAAAAGGACTAAGGACACCACCTTGTGGAGTACCAAGCTCGAAATCCTTAGCAGTGCTGTATGCACCCTTAAAACGAACACGAGAGAACCTATTAGTCAGGTAACCACATATCCATCGCAGCAGGTTTCCCTTCACTCCAATATCAATTAGCTAGTCGTGGATGATGTCTCTGTTGGCAAGATCAAATGCACTCTTTAAATCAATGAAGGCCACTACATTGGTGGGGGATAGGAGGATGTATAGCTCCATGAGGCAGTGATGTGTCCCTTGCTGTGGTAAAAAGCCGTACAGTCGGGGCGAGAGCTTGTCCTGCAGCCTAAACATGAGTCTTGTGATGAGAATGCATTCTATTACTTTACTGAAGCAGGAGATGAGGGAAACAGGTCGGAATTTATCAGTGCCAGGTTTAGGAATAGG
The DNA here is from genome assembly GCF_032717465.1 of Coenobita brevimanus. Lineage (NCBI taxonomy): Eukaryota > Metazoa > Arthropoda > Malacostraca > Decapoda > Coenobitidae > Coenobita > Coenobita brevimanus. Next base: position 27,724,517 of record NC_137028.1, on the reverse strand, counting down.
CACAATTGTACTGCAGGTCCAGGCTTGTGGTACGTACCCCAGACACATGCAAAGGTTGAACAGCTGGAGAAGGGGATTACCCGAAACTTTCAGGAGGACATGGAGGACAGAAAAAGTGATGTCATCATCACCTGGAGCCTTTACCCTATCCCTGGTGAGGGCCCGTCACAATTCATCAACAGCGAGGAGTGTTGGATCCAAGGGCAGTTGTACTCTGCAGAGGACCAGAAGTCTCCTGCCACGTGGAGGATTTGGCAGCCGGGGATGAAGGCTCACTGTTGCTCTCCAAGGTGTAATGCACGGGGTGCTTAGCAGAGGAAGATCCCTGGCCAATGAGGTGAGATGAGGCAGGTACAGATAGTGTTGGTTCTGTAGCTACTTCCCCAGCTAGCAAGACATTGCTAGTGGTAGCTGTGGCCAGTCACTCTGAGTCATCTCATCCTCGTCACTCAACGCCAGGTCAGCTTCAAGGTCCTCGAGGGTGGCAAGGTTGAGTACTCCATGCTGCACACCTAGGCAGGTAGCAGGGTTAGCAGGGCATCAGCTTCACCAGCACTACAGAACAGACCAATGGTAGCACGGGAAGTGGAGTGACGCGTCCATGACGTCACACAGGTCGCACTGCGCATGCGCAGAAACGAGAAAACCCGACCAGGAGGGCCCCGTCTGCCGTACTGAATTTTCCCCCTAAACTACAGGCTAAGTCCAAACACCAGAAAAACACAACCAAAGGTGAAGTAAGCACTAGACCTTTATGTTGCTCCCTGCAACGACAGAAGGGTGTTGGAAGGCAAAGACCAGCGGAAAAAACAGGAATATGAGCAGCACACAGCAATGATTTGTTTATGTCCGGCCCTCTGGTGGCGAAATCTTACCACCCAAAGTAGTAAATGTTTTCCTGATTTACAGAAACCATTTGGCTTACGCTTAGTGAAGACGTACTCGAAGGCAGCAGTACATTAAATGAAAAAAAAAAAATAGTATTATTTCAATAATAATAATAATAATAACGACTACAACGATGATAATAATGAATATATTGTCCTTTCTCTTCCTACACAAATTCCAATATCGGTACATGACTGCTTAATCCGAGGATCCACACAGCTTGCTGGCAGAGCCATCACTAATAATTGGGAGGAAATCAGATGATGGGAAATATATATTATTTATGGGTTCATTGCTTGGCGAGTCTTGTTTTAACCATTTCACGGCGATGACTTAAAAATATTTTTAATACTCAAGCTATTACCTGACGATTTTAACGTAAGAAGGATTTTTTTTTTTTATTACTTAAGGGGTTAAATAAGGCTTTATATAACCTTTTCAGTGAAGAAAATTTCTCTTAAGAAGATGATTATATGGTGGCGGCATAAATGAATTAATAATGGCATCCACTGGTTCACAGGCTCATACACAGCATACCGGCCGAGCGGGGCCAATATAATGCCATCATTAATAACTGACAGGGTATCAGTTTATGGAAAAAATATCTAGCGCCCTGATGGACGGCGGGTCACGCATGTTGGCATTAACTCGAATATAATATTGGAGCTGCCAAACCCAAATATTATTCCTCCTTCTACTCTTCCTCCTCCTCATCATCATCATCGTCATTATTATCATCATCGCCTCTTGCCCTGGACAGTGCACTGCAGGACGAAAGCCTCCACTTTCTTCCTCCACTTTGATTTTGTTTTGGGCAGCTTCCCCAACTGCTTTGTCTTCATCTCAGTAAAAATAATTTCGAATATGACAAAGGGGTCCAACGTAACTTACAAAAATGCTCAGGCTTTTCCGTACACATCAACATGGTAAGCTTCCATGATGAGGCATGAAAACCACTAAGACTTCCGTGGTAAAAGTTTTAGTAATGCTTAGGATAATGATTTGTCAGCTCGCCAACATGGGAAGCTTCCTTGGTGAAGTATCTAGCCCACTAAAGATTCCCTGGTAACCATCTTCGCAAAACTCAAGGTATGATGTGTGCCCTCTCCAACATTGTACGCTTCCATAGCGAGGTATGGAGCTCACTGATACCGTAAGTTCATGGTGACCGATATAGCAATACCCAAGTAATGATTTGTGTGTTCTCGCTATAGATTCCATGGCAACTCATCTAATGTTCCTCATGTTGATGGCTCGTGCTCTCGCCAACGTCACTGCCAGAGATGAATGTGGAAGTGAGATGAATGTGGAAGTGAGAACGTTGAGTGACCAGTTTCGCTGGGCAGTACAGTATCTTAACAAACAACAGCGACTGTTTTAGCTGTCTGTAATCCTGTATTTTTATGGGATGAAATTATCTTTGTGAGAATATTGAACTGTTATTATTATTATTGTATGTGAATTACTTTCCTATTCTCTGTCTGTCTGTCTGTCTTCTGTCTGTCTGTCTGTCTGTCTGTCTCTCTCTCTGAGTCTGACACATTATAGCAAAGAGTATTATTATGGTTGGGCATAACAAAGTGGTACAGGGTGTGTTGGGTGGCCAGGGGTAGTGGTGAATGGGGTGGGGTTGTGAATTCTGGAGAATGAGGAGAGCGGAGTGGTTAGGTAGGGTGAAGTGGAACCGAGAAGGGTGAAACAGGGCTGGGAATAGTGGAGGTAATACAGGGTGGTGTCAGGCAGGATAAGTAGTGAGAGTAGGGTACGGCAAAGTAGGGTTGGTGGAGGCAAGGTAAGGGTGGGTGAAAGACTGGAAGGGTGCTGCAGATCAAGGTTGGGGTAAGAGAAGAAGGTAAAGGGGCATGGTGGAAGAAGTAGAAAGAAGGGAAAAGTGTACAGGAGAGAGGTGGAGTAGCAATACAATATACAATCATAAGAAAAACTATCGTTGCCCTTCATAGCTATGCACTATGACACAACGACGAAGTATTGTGGAATGATGGGACAAGAAAGTTTGTCACGCTAACCCGTCAATGTCGGTTATGCGAGAGACAGATATTAGAATTTGTGCTTGAGATAATAAAAGCTAATTAGATAGTTTGGCCTCTGTGCATAGAGACAGTACGTTTTATTATCCGGCATCAAATTCATTAAATAAAAATATAACAGAATGGTGTAGAGTCGGCAACACACATGCAGACGTGCAATGAGTATGCGCACTCATGCCAGACGTATGAGAGTAATTCAACCGATACAAGCCAAGTTAGTAAATTTCAATGTAATAATGACGTGTATTGCTTTCCACTTATAAGAAATGTTGAGTAGAAGAAAAATAATAATACGTGTTCAGTCTCACTGCTTTAATATTTTGTATATTCACCTCCTGCTTCCAAAACAGCCTCTAGACGTCAACGCATGGATGCCACAAACTCAGCCACACCACATCCATATTTACTCTGAGGCATCCAACTGAAGCATTTAACCACCCATCTAAAGCAAACAAATGAACTCGTGCACCCCTGCTAGACTATCATACAAAAGAAAAAAAAAAGGTCGATGCCTATAGATTTAATACCCTTCAAAATAACTTCTATCTATCTATCTATTGCCAGATAATAAGTGTTGAACAGTAAGAAAATAATACACATGCGAGTGTCATTATTAATCCCCGGCGGGGCACTCAGGGTAACGCAAACATGTCCTATATATTTCCCCGCCATATGGCTCATTCTTGCTCATTGTTCTAACTCTTGTAATGGGATTGTGATATGGCAACACTAGATAGGGGAGGGGCGAACAGCAAGGACCCGCCCACGTAGCCCAGCTAACGTTCGTTTCGCATCGAACATTCCTGGTGGTAACGATAGTGTTTCTTATGACTGTACAATGTAGGGATGGGACTGAAACACCAGTCGAACAAAGCGGCATTTCAGAGGGTGGAAAGATGATGTTAGGGAGAACCGGAGCTCCCGTTTCACTAGTTCTAAGAACTAGCTCCTGACCGTTCACCTTTGTTGACCTTTTTAGTGTTTAAGTAACACGGAGAGTAAACCAAAATAGTTCCCAAAACATTTCGCTGTAACTACGCACATTAAACTATATAGGCCTACATTACACATCAGTTTCCATCTTGTTTACTACCATCACAACTACCCAACTACCCCCCTTCCCACTACACACACACACACACACACACACACACACACATGTCCTTAAAGCAATCACAACTACCACGAACACCAAAACTACCACAATTAACCAAAACCACCACACCTTTCATAACCATCGCATTAAACTTCCAAAACATGGACAACTACAATAACCACAACAACCATGAGAAGCAACACAACCCCAACCACAGTCACCACAAGGACCACATATGCCACAACTACCATTCATAGTCCCCAGCGTCATTGCATAATTTTCTCTGTCCATGATGCCTAACAACACGCCTAACTAAGACCACTAGGGGACGCCAGCACTCTTGCCAAGCACTCAAGGGACCTAAGCGGACCTAAGTTTGCGACATTACTCTCGCAAAGTGGGTAAGTATTCACAGAAGATCTTAACCCTCTCATGGTGTAGACAGTTCTGACACTCTGTTTCTGCTAAAGCCAGACGATTTTACGTACCTTGGGGAAACATGCTAACAGTGAACTAAATAACACTCTCAAGCTGCTATGACTCGCTCTCAATTGAAGAAAATCGTCTGGCAGTAGCTTGAATAAAATACTTAGAGAAGACGTAACTATGAGATGATTAAATGTGACAGTATTAAGCCTCTGTACTCACTCTCAGCCTAATGAATTCGTTCACCGTTAGCTGGAGTAGGGGTACCGGAGTTATTCCGACCATGAGAAGGTTGTCACGTTGATGGCATATTTATTATATTCTTCCTATTAGCAGACGTTATAATTAAGCTTATAAGAGAACGTTATACTGTTGTTACTCTAAGCTGACCTACATTTTCGCCCTTTTGCAGCTTATTTTGTGTAGCTTACTGGTAGAAAGAGACAGTGCTACCATTCTATATCCTCTATGTAGGAGTTCTTCATAATTAGGCCAATATAATAGTGTTAATCTATTGCTATGACTAATCAATCAAGATACAGAGATGGCAATTGTTGGCTAACTTAATGTAAAAGAAGTATGGTGATGGGAGGTTAAGCCCTTGAAGCAGGTGACCTGGTTTGGATTCTATTTTTACTGCATGTTAGGTAATTTTATTTTACTCTGGAGTGATTGTAATCGTGACTTTTCTATTGGAATGTCTTTCTTCTTAAGTGGTTTGTTGTTTTGAGTGGCTTCTTTGGAGTGACATTTGTCTGGAGTGGTTTCCTTCGGAGTGATTTTTGTTTGGAGTGCTTTCCTGTTGCAGTGACCTGTTTGGATTGACTTGAAGTAATTTTTGTTTGTGAATGACTTGTTTGTGAATGACTTGTTTGTGAATGACTTGTTTGTGAATGACTTGTTTGTGAATGACTTTTTGGGAATGACTTTTAATTGAGGGTGAACAGCTGAAAGCGAGTTTTCGAGCTGGATAAAGTCGATAAAAGCATCATTAACCCCTTCCTTACTTGACATAATTCCGAACTGAATGAAATTGAATCGTAGCGCCAAGAGCTGAATATATCAATGTGCCGTTGCAAGCAGGGGTTAACGCTGTCGGTACGTCAACGTCGTTCCAGTTCATGCTTACTGCCACCAGACGATTTCACTGAGCTTAGGAAAACATCAAAAGGCGAAAGAGTAAATGAAGGATGTATCGAAATCCCTTCCGTTCAATAAGTCCCTCTGAAGATGAATTACATCGTCTGATAGTAGCAAAAAACAAGTCCTACCCTTTCGATGTGATAATGTACTTTTCTATTGCACCGATTGCTGTATTAAAACAAATTCTTTTTAGCCCTGGGGAAACTTTGTGTAGTAGAGGATTAAATGAAGAATTATGTGACTTTTCTCGTTAGAAAAAGTTTCACCAATACTGAGTCAAATAGACTGAAAATAAGAATATAATGAAACATGGGTTATCAAATTGAAGGCGTAAGGTTCAATAAATTCGACTGAAGATAACAAGACCAATCTTAACCTCTTTACCCAACGTCACAGTTTATACGTTATTCTTCCTGCTTCCAGGCGATTTTGTTCAGTCTAGGATGGAGTTTTCGAAATGGAAGGGTTAAATACATCTCATTAACCCCTCCACTACTCCATTTCCAGAGGGGGGGGGAATCTCCTTAGCTGAGTAAAATAGTATGCTAGTCATAAAAATGAAGTTCAGACTCTGTCATCTTAAAGGGTAAAGGGAAAAAAAAACTCACGTAGTCTAAGATCAGTTAACTTCTACGATAAACTTGTCACAATATCAGTTAAGTTTTGTCAGAAATTTTACAGATTTATACATTTTTTTTTCACTTAAATAATACTTCAGTTTGGTAGTGGTTTTATATCCAATTTAGCTGAGGCTTTATGAATATGGAACCAGGCCTCCCCCACTTATGAACACAACGCATAACATTACTTTTGCCATGTCCCGCTATCAGGGGGGATCACTTCTGCATTTTTCCCGCCATGCCCCTGCTTATGAACTCCACTGCTCGGATTACATTTGTCTTATGATACTGTCTGGTGGGATTGCTCTGGTAATGTCCTTTCCTTTTATTAACACAGTAAATTACATTCTGGAGAGCCGCTTGCTATGAAAGAACATTACTCTCGCCTTGTTTCTACTAATTGACTCACTTCGTTAGGATTACTTTATCGTATTACTAGAAGTTTAGTCTTGCCATGTCCTTCACTTTATGGTCACAGTAGATTATAATTTGGAGTGGTACAATCTTGGCTTATTCTCACTGCTTACGAAATTTTTTGCTCTGTGGTACTGCCTGGGGGATTATTCTTGCACGTCCATGTGCTGCAGGTAAGCTGCTTTCGAAGGGGATTAATTTTGCCATGTCTGCCCCCAGCTCCTCTGTCCTGAAGATGATTTATTATTGTCACATTCTTCCTATCAAAAT